>NC_138205.1:88636132-89071132 GCF_964194415.1 Vipera berus
AGCCTTGGTAGAGGCTTCTGCCCCCACCACCAGCACTCAGCTTCCTCATGGTCATTGCTTTAAGCAGACATTCCTTGCACGATCCCCATGGTAGAGGTAGGTGCTTCTCTAAGTTGACCACTATTGCAGATTCCATATAATGTAAGGACCTGCCCCAGCTAGTCATCTCAGGGAAGCATGACTCTTGATACCGTGTGATTAATCAAAAGAACTTTTATTGAGAAATAGTGATTGCAATAAGGTCAGATAGAATCTAATGGTCCTGTGCAAAGCACCAAATTATTCTTTCCATTCCAAAACCCTACCCCCCTGACCAGTCCACCAGCAGCCAATACAGTACCACAAGGTTGTTTTGAGAACACTGAGGTACAGGACAGATAACAGGTCATCCTCAGGGTGCAGTGACCTTGTAGTCAGGCTGTAACAGCTGGAAGGGAGTTCATCCCATCTCCAAAGACAATCCCCCTCCCTAATTCCCATGCAGTTACAGCAAAGTGAAAGCATGCAAAGAATGCTACCATGGAGCCTCCTCCCCCCCCCCAACAGAATGGCAGGGCACCCAAAGGTGACCTGGAACAGGTAAAGTAACTTCAAATCTGTGGCCGTTATATCAATTTTAGTAAGATACACAACCAAATAAATTTTGCTTGCTGAAAAGTTGAGATGATAGGGAGATAGAGGTGAAAAAATATCCCCTGGCATTTCTCAGGTACTTAGCAGGGATCATTAGAAGAATTTTCTTACAGTTGTGATCTGAAAAAATAGTTCGAGCTGAGAAGGTCTATAAAGTAATGAAATAATTCAAGTAACGATATCAAAATAATTCAATCATGTTGAAAGCCAAAGTCTTTGAGATCATTGTATTTAACAATTATGAGACACTATAATAAAAACTAGTTATGTAAAAGAAACCTGTATCATATTTCTATAGGAAAGTATATTCAGCCAAATTAAAAGCAGAAAAATAGAATGGAATCGAAATTGAAATCGAAATCTACAAAAAACTTAGGAATGTTTCTATAAGATTTGTATATATGGTAAACTGAGAATAGTTTTACAATTTTAAAGAAAGATATGAAAGATCTATAGTTAGAATACATATTGCAGGCTAACTCATGGTTCATTGTCAAAAATTTAATTCCAATCAGCTCAAGGTTGACTCAGCCTTCTATCCTTCTGAGGTCAGTAAAATGAGGACCCAGATTGCTGAGGGCAATATGCTGACTCTGTAAATTGCTTAGAGAGAGCTGTGAAGCACTATGAAACAGGTATAGAAGTTCTATTGCTATTATGGAGTATGTTTTTAAAATATTTTTTTAACCTGGAACTGTATTAGGATTGTGTTCTGATTCAGACGGACCCAAACTCTGCACAATGAAAGCTAGTTTGGGTTATTTAGAAAACAAAATATTCAGCCCAAAGCAAGACAGGCAGTCATTGTGCAAACTATTCATAAGTAAGAATAAGCAGAGAATAAAAGGTGCCAAAAATCCTGTATAGGCTTAATGTTAGCCACTATGTACATTAAGGGACTTGTGTATGAACCTTTTATTTCCATTGCAAACTCTGATAGACTAAAATTCAGTGCTATTAAAATAGATGATACTAGCCTTCATCTGTATATTCCAAAGAAATGTTTCTAAATGGAAAGAAAGTTCAATAGACTTTATTTGCTGAAGTTCATACTATATCCTATGAAGATGATTAGCTAATAGATCACATGACCTTGAATTGCATCACACAATACATAATTATATTAATATACATAATTATATTAGGTATTGTGTGATGTAATACATAATACAATACTATATCCATCTATCTATACATACATACACACACACACACACATACACATACACATAGACATACATATACATATACAAGGTGACAAGCAACAGGGAGAAAGCAGAACTATTTAACTCAATTTTTGCATCTGTCTTTACACAAAGGGAAAAAACAGTCCAACCTATCAAAAACAGTGCCATAAAAAACAGAATAGAAACACAAGTTAAGATAGGCAAGACAATGGTAAGTGAGCACCTGTCCAGCCTAGACGAGTTCAAATCACCAGGACCAGATGGATTACACCCCAAGGTTCTCAAGGAACTTGCAGATGTGATCTCAGAATCACTGAACTATCTTTTTCAAAGATCCTGGGGAACTACCACAGAACTGCAAAAGAGCTGATGCAGTTCCCATCTTCAAAAAAGGGGAAAAAATAGACCCAGGAAACTACAGACCTTTCAGCCTGACCTCAACACCTGGGAAGATTGTGGAAAAGATAATCAAACAACGAATCAGCGAACACCTAGATGCAAACAAATTCATTACTAAAAGCCAACATGGGTTTGTCAAAAACAGATCATGTCTGACCAATCTTACTACATTCTTTAACCAAGTCAGTGGCGTAGCGTGGGTTGTCAGCACTCGGGGCGGGGCAAGGCAACCGGAAGCGGAAATAGAGGGGCGGGCGGGCGGTGACGTCACGGCACTGCTGAAAAGACGTGCCCCGCAGCGGCGTAGACTTTCCAAGAAGAGTCGCACGCATGCGGGATGCTTCCGGGTCCCTCTCGAGGGTGGCTGGGCGGGGCTCCGACCTGCAAGAGCCGCTGCATTCAAGCTCGCCGGCTATCACGGAGCCGAACCGGGCAACTTTTAAGGAAGGCTCTTATTCTGGAGCAGTCCGGTGCGTTGAGAAAGAAGGGACCCCAGTTTCTTCCTTCGTGGAACTGGAATCCAAAGTCACCCTGCCGCCGCCCTCCCGCAAACCCGTCCGTCCGTCCACTACCCTTTCTGGCTCGCTCTCCCGGAGCAGATGAAGGAGACACGGGAGGGGGAGGGGGCCGGGAGAGGGGGAGGGCCTCTGCAGCAGGGGGCCTCTCCTGGTTGGGCCCGCGTGCGCCGCCTGTCACTGGGCGGCATGTATGTCGGCGGCCTGGCCCCGCCCCGCTTCTTCGCAGCCCGTGGCATGGACAGAAATGACACAGAGCCTCGGTGGCTACTGAGCAGCTCAGTGCGAGCGCGCCCCCCCAGATGTTGCGCCCGGTGCGGCCGGCCCCCCCTGCACCCCCCACGCTACGCCACTGAACCAAGTGACAGAATTAGTGGACCAGAGGAATGCTGTGGCTATAATTTACTTGGACTTCAGTCAGGCATTTAATAAAGTAGATCCCAACCTACTACTTGATAAGATAGAAAAATGTGGGTTAGACAGCATTACCACCAGATGGATTCGTAGCTGGCTGACAGGCTGAACTCAGCATGTGGTCCTCAATGGAACTGCATCTACAAGGAAGGAAGTGTGTAGTGGGGTGCCCCAGGACTCTGTTCTGGGCCCAGTGCTCTTCAACATCTTCATCAACAATTTGGATGAGGGGATAGATGGGGAACTCATCAAATTTGCAGACGGCACCAAGCTGGTAGGAATAACCAATACTCCATAAGATAGGCTTAAGATACAGAAGGATCTGGACAGACCTGAACACTGGGTGCTAACAAAATGAAATTCAGTGGTGAAAAAAGTAAGATTCTACATTTAGGCAAGAAAAACCAAATGCACAGGTATAGTATAGGTGGTACCTTGCTCGATAGTAGTTACTGTGAGAGGGATCTTGGAGTCCTAGTGGACAATCACTTAAATATGAGCAACAAAGATGGTTAGAGGACTGGAGACTAAAACATATAAGGAACGGTTGCTGGAATTGGGTATGTGTAATTTAATGAAGGGAAGACCGAAGGGTGACATGATAGCAGTATTCCAATAACTCAGGGGCTGCCACAAAGAAGAGAGTCAAGCTATTCTCCAAAGCATCTGAAGACAGGACAAGAAGCAACGGATGGAAACTAACCAAAGAGAGAAGCAACCTAGAACTAAGGAGAAACTTCCTGACAGTTAGAACAATTAACCAGTGGAACAACCTGCCTCCAGAGGTGGTGAATGCTCCAACACTGGAAGTTTTTAAGAAGAGACTGGAGAGCCATTTGTCTCAAATAATATAGGGTTTCCTGCCTTAGCAGTGGGTTGGACTAGATGACCTCCAAGGTCCCTTCCAACTTTTGTATGTATGTATGTAGTGCTTTTTTTGTAAAAGAAAAAGGTGCCGGAACTCACACATGTCATGCAACCCGCCTTGCCTTTAAGTGATTTAAAATTTGCCAAGGTGCATACAGTGTTGGTTAATTAGATTATTGCAATGGGAATAAAAAGAAGCCAAATAAATATTTCATTTTGCCATCTCAACTGTATATCATTATTGCAAAATGTTTAGCAGTTTAACACATTTGTATTAATACATAATACAGCATTTATTTTATACATTTGTTCTGAATAAAAATAGAAGATTCACTAACATGCTAGTTTCCGCAATGTCAGGTGCAGCACTTAAAACCACTTAACATCAAAGATCTTTCCTTTTCAGATAGCAAGTGACCCCATTGAATAGAAGTCAGGAAGGTGGATAAAGAAATGAACCAAAAGATGCCTTGGATATATTAATTTTCCTCTTTGTTTGATGCAAGGCATTTTCTTCTAGACTCAGTTCAATATTATCTTCAAGCATAATCACTGTTTATTAGCATCAAATAAAGTGTGCTCAATCAGGAACTCTTATGCTTACAAGCGCCACAGATATTGGTGCTAAGTTCCAAACTGATTAGTGCTCATCTAAATGGATTAGCAGGATCAGTGTAAACCCCTGAAGCTAAAATAGGCAGAAAGAAGTAAAAGTTTTGAATAACGTTTTTCCCAAGTCTCCCATCCTTTTTAGTCATCCTTTTTGCCCCTGCTATTGGCGGATTTTTCCTATATCTCTGCTGCTCCCTTCTTTTTTCTTTTTGTTCCCAACCATTCTTAAAGACAATGATCAGAAAAAGAATGCAAGATGATGGGTGAATTTGAGATGGTCATTAAAGGATGGGAACAAATATTGGTTAGACCATGTGAAGTATAAACGCAGAGAAATGGAGCTAAGCTAGCTATTTCAGTGCTAATTATTTTACAGCAAATGAAATAGTGAATTATATTCACATAAATTCCTTTTATAAGGAAGAATTCCTGGATTCACCACTCTTGTGAAGTGTAAAAATGCTGTGGAGTGGTTACGTTAATCTTTGGAAAGAGAAAAGGACACTAATTCTACTTTGAAACATCTGAAGATTTGTGCCTTCCAAATCTATTAAACTATTGAATGGAAATAGTTATGGGTCATCCTTGGGTTACAACCTTTCCTTCAATGTCTGTTCAAAGTTACAACATGGCTGAATCAGGAGAAATTATGATAGGCCCGCACAGTTCCAGCCATCACACAGTGTCCCTGTTGTCATGTGATTGCTATAATTATGTCACAGCAAGTCACAACCACATCATCATGATTTCCAATATTCCTTGCTAGTTTCTCAATAGCAAAGTCAATAGGAAAGCCAACAGGAAGTTGGGAATTGTGATCACAAGAGGTCTTTTAATGATCCGTGCAGTCCTCTTTTAATGACAGCAACCAGAACTACTGAAATTGCTGTCACCAAGTGACATCATCACAAGATGTCATGCTTTATCGCATCATTTAGTGACAGAGTTCCCAGTCCCATTTTCCATAATTACCTGAAGACTACCATATATTACAGCAGGGGTGTCAAACTCAATTTCATTGAGGGCCGCATCAGCATTGCGGTTGCCCTCAAGGGGCTGGGTGGGTGTGGCCTGGGTGGGCGTGGCGTACTGGGTAGGTGTGGCTAGAGTGTGTATGGCCTACTGGGTGGGCGTGGCCAGCTCTACATCGTTGGCATCAAGGGTGCCTATGGGGGCCTGGGCACGAGTGGGACAGATCTGAGGGTCTCTGGCAGAAGGAGGGTCTCTGGGCCAGGGCCAAGGCAGTGGGGGCCATTCCCTCACTCTTTCCAGGATGGCTTCGCGGGCCACATGAAACCACTTCGCGGGCCGGATCCGGCCCCCGGGCCTTGTGTTTGACATGTCTGTATTACAGGATAATCAGGGATGCGATTACTTCTCATTACCTCACTTCTCAGAAGAGACATTTATCAATTTTTGCTGCTAGATAACAGTCCAGTAGCCACAGAATTATAATCAAATTAAATTAGAAAATAAGTATTAAAATAATTTATTTGATCTTCACTTTTCTGCAATTTGTTGCAACATAACTTTAGGCAGTCTGTACTTTACATCATCCATGTTACTTAAGCATGGAATTTAACGTAGAAAATCTGTAGCTTTATTCACTGATTTTGAGTCAGAATCTTTTTAAAATCTTTCTTTAACTTAGAATTATTTTATTCTTTCAGACCCTGATGAGAATAGAAAACAAAGTATTACACTGGTTTGCTTATCGCAGTTATCAGTGTACTTGTCTCTCTGAAATTTCCTGTGCTAACAGAAAGGAAATATACTATTAATAGACAGGAAATGCATGTTTTGACTTTGCTAGTTGCTCTGAACAATGAATTACTGAATCATAGAATGTAGGAATTAAAAGGACATCTAGTCCAACCCTACTTGTTAACAGTTTTTACTGTCAGAAAATTCCATTAAATGTTTAGTCTGATTCTTTCTTTTGATTTTAACCTTTTGGTTGTTGCTATGGTAGTTCTCCTCTGAATCTGCTCCTAGTTGTTCTATGTGCCTTATAAATCATCCCTAGAATAGGACATAATATCCCAAGTGGTTCAAGTTATTATTTTCAATAATCTAGATGCAAAGCATCTGTTAGTTGAGAACCAATTTGTTGTAGTTGTAAAGGTGCTGGCTTAGAAATCAGGAGACTGTGAGTTTTAGTCCTGCCTTAGGCATGAAAGCCAGGTGGGCAACTTTGGGCCGATTACTCTCTCACACTCCATCCAATCCAGTGGAGGGATTAAGCTGGTTCACACCAGTTTGGCAGAACCGGTAGCTAATTTTTTGTTACTGAACCAACCCCACTTATTATGTGAGGATAGATAGATAGATAGATAGATAGATAGATAGATAGATAGATAGATAGATAGATAGATAGATAGATAGAATTTTTAAAAATCTAATGCAGTAATTGTTATGTATTGGGCTTAAGTGTAACACCACGTGGTAAGCTGGAGCTAGCTAATGGTTCCCAGCAACTCAGACCAGTCTGTTTAGGATGTGATGAATCCCTTTATGGGGTGGCAGCAATCTTGAGTCATTTAGAGAAGAATGGAACACAAGTTCCTATTGCATTTTATTCAAGGACACTGTCTTCTGCTGAGCATAACTACGCTCATATTGACAAAGAGGCCTTAGCCATTGTAGCAGGAATTTAAAAATTCCATGACTATTTATATGGCAGGGACTTCACGGTCTTCACGGTCTTCACATACCACAAACCACTACTAGACAAGGCCATTGAGGCACAGGTGCATGGATGTTATACATGCCAGCAATCAAGGCCTGAAATGCCACATGCTCCAGTTCACAGATGGGAGGAAACGCACACTCCCTGGTCTAGAATTCACATAGACTTTGCTAGCCCTTCCAGGGATAGCTAGTCCTCATGGTGGTAGACAGCCACTCCAAATGGCTTGAAATAATCCCAGTTGCAAACATGACTACTGCTAGTGTTATGTTATAAGATATTATGTATAGAATATATGAGTATGTTATGAGGTAAATCGCTGACAGCTGTTGGCATTTCAAAGCACACACGCGGCCACTTGTTGCCAGCTCTGAGCTGTCAAAACGGCCGCCAGCTGATTGGTCCGAGTTTCCGCGGCGGGAGAATGCACTGTCAGGATTGGGCAAGGGTTCGCCAGCTCAGGTATAAAAGGGCAACCTAAACACACTGTCAGCTGTCTGGTTCTACAGCAAAATAAACAGTTCTTCATTGAAGACTGCTGATTCGTCGTGGTCATTAAGCCTGCACTACATTGCAGCTAGGACCATCAGGTGCTGAGAAAACTCTTTGCCACACATGGGTTGCCAGATGTCTTAGTATCAGACAATGGGGCCCAATTCACTACTGCTGAATTTCAGGCTTTCCTGAGAGCAAATCTCATCAGACACACAACATCTGCCCCATTTCACCCGTCCAGTAATGGTCAAGTTGAACGTATGGTAAGGACCACAAAGGAGTCACTAAAATGCATAGTAACTGGGGACTGGCATCACAGATTTTTTACTTTGCCAACATTCCACACCCTGCAATGCTACTGGGAAGAGCCCAGCAGAACTACTTTGGGGGAGACGCCTGATCACGAAACTGGACAGGTTGCATCCAGATAGAGTGGCAGCAGAAGCCTCTCGACCAAAACCCCCAAGGGGGCTGCAAGTGGGTGATGGGGTGTGGGCTAGAAACTATGGGCATGGGAATCTGTGGGTTCTTGGAAAAATCACTAAATTATCTGATCCCCTCTCTTACGAAGTAGGGCTGGAGGGAGGGTGAGTTGTCAGATGCCACATTGATCAACTCAGAAAGCGGTTTCCAGAATGGCCACTAAACAAGGACTGCATCATAAGTCCCTTCCAAGGTCCCCAAACTGGCAGCCAAGCCAGCCCATGCATAGACTCTGAAAAATCTCACAGCACAAGCAATGAGGAGTTGGCCGTAGAGGAGGGGAATCCAGAAGTGCAACATGAAACCCCTGATGGAACAAGCCAACCTGACTTTCACAACTGCTGTGCCAACTCTGCTGAACAGTCTGACTCTGGGGTGGGCCAACCTGGAGAGGCCAGCCAGAGAGCACCAAATCCTTCTGGCTCAAGTGCATCAAAGGACACTGGTCTGCCTGGCCTGGTGGGTAAGCTGGTAGACCAGAAAGTGACTGAACCCCTGAGACGTTCCACAAAGGCACGCAAACCTCCTGCTTATTTAGCAAATTATATAGTAAAATAAAAGAACTATAATGTTGTATGTACTTGTGTTAATTGTTGACTATGATACTGTACTGAAACAATGATGGAGCTATAATGTTGTTAACTGTCTTATTGTACTGATAATGGGACATATTCATACTGGTGTTAAATCTTGTAAGTTGTATTGTTATGCTTATTGTTGCTATGATGTTGTTCATTCTAAGAGGGGAGGGGTGTTATGTATTGGGCTTAAGTGTAACACCACATGGTAAGCAGGAGCTAGCTAACGGCTCCCAGCAACTCAGACACCCCCGTCTCCGGGGCTGCTATTGGTTGTCCCTAGGCAGCAATGGGTTGCTTTAAACCTATTGGCTGCTGCCTAGGGGCCAGGCTATAAATTGCTGCAGGCTGCAGCTCAGTTCCTCAGTTCAGATCCTGCAAGAAAATAAACATAACCATTGCTGAACTCACTCACCTAGTCTTCATTCCTGTGCAATGAACTCACTACACAGCAGTAATAATAATTATTTCAACAAAAACTGTATGAACTTTTTTAGCTTCATAACATTACTTGCTCATATTCAGTGAATAATCTATTAGTGCATCTAAATCCATTTTATATAGATTGATGTCAATCCAGCTCTCACTAATCTTATCTATAGGTATTTGACTCTTTCAGACTGGCTCATTTCATTGAAGGCAATCACCTCTAGGAACCTGATGGTACTTGATGGTTTTAACCCATGAAAGTTAAGTTGAAACTTCTTAAAACTATCAAGCTTATGGGGCAGACTCTGCCTGGTCCAGAAAAAAGGGGAAAATGCTAAACTTTTTCTTTTGGAATAAAGGATGCACTGTGAGAGTTGTATTCTCTTTGCAGAGCCTTGGGAAAGTGAAGGCAGCTCCAGCACCATGAGAAAAGTGACATTTAAATTTGAGCATTTCCTTTAGCATTTTTCTTCTTTGTAAAGGGCCAGGCTTGGTAGCCTTGTGGGAGGAAAAAATGGTGAAGGCCAATTGGTGCAGTGCACAACACAACAGTGAGGGCAACTTAACTGGATCTTCCCAACAAGTTAGGATTCGTGGGGGAGGGGGGGAGAGACATTGCTTTGCACTCTTGGAATTTTCTAGGCATCTGCAGCTTTGATCCTTTCCCTTTATTTCTGTACTTTGATCTTCCTTCCTTCCTTCCTTCCTTCCTTCCTCCTTCCTTTGCATTCTAAATATTTTCTGGTTAGTTTTTATTCTGATTTAAAATTATAATAAAGGTTATTTTTAAAAAAAAACAGACAAATGAACCATTAAATTAATTAAGACCCAGATTGTTGGGGGCAATTAAGCTGACTTTGTAATAATGCCACTTGGGCGGGGTGTGAAAGCCCTAATAAGTAGGCATATACATAGAATGAAGGCTACTGCTAAGCTTGTAAGCCGCCCTGAGTCTTCGGAGAAGGGCGGGATATAAATGGAATTTAAAAAAAACAAAAACCCAAGCATTCTCATGAGGCACAAATGACCAGGAGTGAATTATCATACTTTGGCAAATAATGCACATACCTAACTTTCTGGAGAAGGCTCCAATGCTGGGAAAGATGAAAGGAAAGATAGCCAATAGGTGGATGGACTGAATTACAGTGGTAAGGGTACACAGTTGAAAGATCAGAAGAACTACAGTGAGGACAGATTGCCATGGAGAGAATTTTTGAGGTTGTAAAGAGTTAACACTGACTTGATGACACATAATTTATCAATCAATAAATTGAACACCCAGCCCTCTCCTGCATAAATGTTGGGTGAATGGTTCTATTTTCCTTTCGCCCAGCCAACAAACAGTTTTTACTGTTTTTTGTAATAGATCATTCACATTTATGCTAGAAGGCATTGATGACATAGAGCTGTATTAAAACAATAAATAAATAAATAAATAAATAAATAAATAAATAAATAAATAAATAAATAAATGCTGCATTTTTACTTTTTAAAATTATATTTAAATTATGAGAATTATGTTGACCTTATTACTCTTTCCAACAATTTTTAATGTGAGCCCTCAAAGACTGAATGCCAGTCTGATAAGTGTCCCTTTGCTGAGACTAGAGAAGGATCTCTAAAACACTCATTATGTAGAGACGTTAATATAGGAGAAGGCAGTTCTTCAGAAGAAAAGAAAGTTTACTTGAGAATTTTGTAAAAGTACCTTTCAGAGCCACCCATTTTCGTGGTTTCTGGAGTTATTCCACATTAGAATCTAGAGCCCTCTACTCTTTTTTATTTTTTTTTATTTTGTATTTGGGGAGATTTTCTGGAAATGGGAGTTGAAAGGCTCAGGATTTCTTCATTCTGTCATTTTCATGACAGAGGAATTGTAAAAAGCCTTCAATATTTTTTACATTGAATGATTTTGGGATGGGATGGGATGGGATGGGATGGGATGGGATGGGATGGGATGGAATGGAATGGAATGGAATGGAATGGAATAGAATAGAATAGAATAGAATAGAATAGAATAGAATAGAATAGAATAGAATAGAATAGAATAGAATAGAATAGAATAGAATAGAATAGAATAGAATAGAATATATTTTTTATTGACCAAGTGTGATTGGATACAAAAGGAATTTGTCTGCTGTTTCAAAAGTTCTGCTTTCTTGGGTGGTTAGCTGAGATGGGTCCTTACAATGGCTTACTATTGAATAGGGTTTTAAAAAAAGATAACTGTTAGCAGCTTCTTGAAGTCTAACTTGATTCATATTGATTAGTCCATGTCTGTGTTAGGTGTTTTTACTTGTCTGAGTTTTGTAACTGCCAAATCTTAATACCTATAACAGTATCCCTACAATAAAGTCAGTGTGCATGAAGCATAGGGCAAAACTAAGGTAATCCTTTAAAAAAACCAGAAATAATCAACACTATCACCCATATAATCTTTTAGCCATAATTTAATAAAAAGATAAAAAACAGTCCAAACTAAAATAAAAATTGAAAGTACAGAAAAGGAAACATATAAAAATAGAAAAGAAAGATAAAATAAAAATATAATAAAGAAAAAGAAAAGAAATATTTAAGTGACTTCTCCTTCATCTCAACTTCCCCTTGAGCTCTGGATGGCCCCGGATCTCCAGTCCTTTCGCCGCAGCCTTAAAACATTCCTTTTCCATCAGGCTGACCTGGACTGACAGAGATTTTAAAAATGTTTTTAACTTATTATTGGGGCTGCTAGTTTAATTCTTTTTTTAACTTTTGTATTATTGTATTTTTATTGTTGTTAGCCACTCTGAGTCCTTCGGGAGATAGGGCGGCATATAAGTCCTAAAAATAAACAAACAAACAAATAAATAAATAAATAAATAAATATAAACATATTCAGTAACCTATCACCTTCTCTTAAAAGACAACAAATGAACTTTTCTTCCCATATCCATCTCTTATCTTCAAATAAATCCTTAAAGCCTTTCTGTTCAGTTCTGAGAGCAAAAATCAATTAAGGGCTACCAGAAATAATGACATATGTACTTTAAACTTTATCAAATAAACTAACTTTATGTTTCTTCCTTTTACTTTTAATAGGCTTGATTTTAGTCTCTTCAAATAATGTTCTAGAACTTGGTTTCATATTTTTTATTCCTTTTATAATGTCTTTTAAGTTTAAAAGTACAAAGTTTAAAAAAACTGAATACAAATTAGTTTTTTATCCCTTCTCACAAACGTCTTTGAAGATTTAACCAACTTGAAGAGCACTCGGGATTTTACTGGTTCAGAATGCACTAGGGCATATGTACTATTGGGCACTTCATGGTATGTGTTATACAATAAAGTATAAAAGCTTTCCCAATTTGGTGGATAGAATGATGAATCGAATTACTCTTTGGTAATTGAGTGACAAGCTTATTGAATGAGTTGTAAACCAAGAGATCTAGATAATTAGTTGAGGAATATAGATATATTGTGCTGAAATGTGATGACGGAGATTGAGTTCATATCCTCATTCAACTAATCCTAAAGCAGGAGTGAGCTGGCAAGATTTTGATAGAAAGTTTTTCAAGTATTTCTCATCAGAAAATGGTGGGAAATTAAGTTGCCAGTTTCTGGTGGTAATATTACTAGAATTCAGTACTGTAAGTGAAAGCAGTTCTAGGAGCTACAATGAGGGCTGGATGTAACTCATGTCCCTAAAAGCTATTAAAAGTTAGTGGGAAAAGCCCATATTCACTACCCTGAATGGATTATGAGTATTTTTTTTTATTTTAAAAAATGAGATTACATTGTGCCATCCACTACTGCAGCCACAGTTCAATTATTAGTAAACTTATCCAGGAGCGGTAGTTGACATAATAAAAGATAGTTTGAAAATGTAAGAGGCTTGGCTAGAACACAGTATGAAAACCAACCAAAAGATATCAATCATCATTATACCTCTTCCTTAAAACTGAAGTATTAAAGAAAATATACCGTATCTCAGTTTTTAGGTTTATATGTGACAGTTACCTACACTACTTTTGAAATGTTACATCAGAGTGCAAATTAGCATGCTCATTTCCCAGTTTCCAGGCAAAGCTAATTCTCCTATGGGACAGTATTGATTTTTACATCAGAGAACATTTGCTTGCTTATTAGAATGAGAAGGGAGTTCAGTTCCCAAGGGGCTAGAGCAGGCTCCAAAGGAACATATTGATGAATGTTCCTGGGCTGTGTGCCAGAACTGATATATCTTTCCCCCCTTCTTTGTAACACTTTGACTCTGTCATTCTCGTACATCAGTGAGCACAAACCACTGAACATCCAAAGGAACTGAATTACCTGAAAAGATAACTTTCCGTTGTATCACACAAGGATGCAATCATGCAAATGATGTTTTCACAGATTCTTTTACAGGAAGTCTAAAACAGGAAATAGCTTCAGGTAATCATGTCATCACTGTACAAAAATACAGTGAAAGCAGATAATATTTAAAGACAGGTCTTTTAAATTATTGCAACCTGAAGGATTTCAACACTCATATGAATGCCTTTCTGACTTTCTTTCAGATAATTGGGAACAGTGGAGTATCATTTTGCATTTCAAAGCCCCAGTTTTTTGTTGTTGTTGTTTTTTGCACTGATTCTGCTATTTGTCTGTGTGAGTGTCTCATTGTTAGTATGTTTAATTCTGAAAATCCAGCAGATATTCTTATGGTTCTGTTGTACACACTGTAAAATTTGGTTGCTATTCCTATTCCTGTTCTAATCTTGAGTTGTATTCTAGAAACTGGCACATTCTCCAAGGACAAACCATTTTTTTTCCTGAGACATAAGATTAATGCTTTCCAAGTTCCCTTCCTTGAAATGGGCCAATTGACTACTAGTTGCCATGCTTCTTGTGTAAACAATTATCACCTGAAAAAAATGTAACAGATTCATAGCAAGTACAGTAGTATATTTTTGGATGATCATGAAATTGAACAGAGTAGATTTCATTGTTCCTGTAGGTTTGTTTAATTTATTTACTGAACTCTGCATTTTCGTGTCCTCTTTTGTTATAAATCTGACTTATTATTCACAAGAAAATCTAGTAGTGGAGTTAAATCAAAATCTAAAATGCTTTCAAAGGAGTTTTTACTATTACCATTACTACCATAATACAGGTAGTGCATGATTAGTGTGAGTTCTAATAGTGCAACGTTTGACCTAGTGTTGTTTATAAATTGAAACCAATTTAGGCAAGCCAATATTCAGTTAGTGCAAGACTAGCACATACATAGTTGACACTAGCTCATGGACAATTGGGATTTTAAACATTAAATGTTGTATGTGTAAAATGGAGAAGTTTCTATTCAAGCCAAGCTCAAAAAAGAAAAGGCTTCTTTTGAAGAACAGCAAGGAGAAAGCATATAAAGTATGCTTTCTATATGTGTTTACCCTTTTTTTCTGTTAGAGTGATTCATTAATAAACATGCAAAAAATTATGTTTAAAATTTTTAATTGCCTATTTCTACTGTGTTAGAAATTTCCATAGAAATATCATTTGAAATATTGCAGATCTGTGTAATGCAACCATTTTGTGGGATTCATTAACCTCACTAATCGAGACCTACCTTGTTATGAAATCACATCAAACTGCTGCTGCTATTTTTCATCCAGCACAACTTCAGCTTTTTCAACTGATTGCTATAATACTGTGAACTGAAGGTCTTGCCACATACCTGAAGAGCTGGAATTCTGCCCCTGTGGTGAGGGAGAAATTAAAAACTTTTTTTTATATACAGAAATTCAGGCAGTTCAGAGGCTGATTGGAGGATGTAAGGATTTGTATTTCTTGCATTCATCTGGTCATTAGCACTTTCTCTGGGTGTTGTTGAGCCTACTCCGGGTAACCTAAATAGTGCAAATGGGTGTGGAACCTTCTTGGATCTGCTGAAACATGGATGGATGGATGGAAATATATCCAAACCAAGTTTCTGAAATGTAACTTCAGCCTCAATTATAGAAAAAAAAGTTGCTAACAATGAAAGCATAGGCAGTGTATGAATTTGAATGCCAAAGATAACTTTGTTTCTTTTTTAAAAAAATTAAAGAACATTATTTAATCTCCTACCAATCTGAATGTGAGATGAGATGAGTCACCAAAATTTAATAGTGACTAAAACAAAAACTAATAATTTTTCTCACATTTCAAAGCTATTTGATTAAGATATATCATCTTTTCCAAATATTTACTTTGCTGCAAATTGGAGATACATAGAAAATGCGAAATAGGAACTGAATTCTAATCTTCACCTTCTGTTCTGGTTCAGGTCCTCAATAAGGTCTAGAGTTTGCTTCAGACAAAAAGACCTGAATTCTATCTTTAAAATTCAATTATATCATGATTAAAAAGGGGGTTATCTACCATTCATGGGCTCATTATGTGCACAAAAAGGGGATGTTCATGGAGGCCATAGAGAATTTAAAAGATTTATTTATGATGTATTACTGTAATTTTTAATTTAGACATGCAAATTTTTTAATTTGCACTGACTGCTTTGCCTTAATGGTTTTGATTAATACTTGGAGGTAGTGTTTGTGAAAGAGATTTATACTGTGATTCATCTGCAAAATAATCAAATCATTACCAGCTAATGACAAAGCTGTGAAAAATGATGCAGATATTGTGTAACTCGCAGCTAATGCAGTTCATATGAATGTACCCCAATCCTTCCAGCAAACACAGGCATGTGTTAATAACTGCTGGGAAGTTCGCTTTAGGTCCACTCTAATTTGGCAACAAAAACATTGATCTTAATAAAGCTGTCAGATAAAAGGAATCATGATTAACATCCCTGAACTCTTTATTCAACTAGGATTGTCAAAAATACTTTTTCTATATGCTCTCTTTAAGAAACAAGATTTAACCACATTTTTCACTTTTGTTCCTATCTCTCTTAACTCTGTAAAAACAAAGAGAGAGATAGAGAATGTGTTCTGCATTAGAACTTAAATTCTACTTTCATTAGGGTGGAGATGTAAACTTTTTCTGTCACCATTACCAGATCAATTTTCCTTAACTTTCTTGGGCATGTTCTTTCAACATGACTGCTACTATGATGTCATCATTAGTTAAGGTAAGAGTAGATGACTATAGATCTTTTTCATTTTGTGGGCAGCTAAGTAGAGGAACACTGGGTTCTCCTGTTTGCTTTTTATAGATCAAGAACATTTTAAAATCAGTCTGCATCCATTTTTAATTACAGCTTTTCCCATCCTACAGAATTTTCATCTAGGATTTATCCTTATTTATGCCATTTTAATCCAAAAATGTCTTATTTTGTGGGCATATTTCAGAAGCACGTTTGTTTTAGACATATATCTGCCACAAATGAATTGTCTCTCCATATCTGTTTGAATGCAGAGAATTGCTGCACTATACTATGTTGCCACCCATGATAGGATAAATTGCATAAGGAGACTTTATTCCCAATGCAAATAGTATTTCTTGGGAACAAGGAAGATGAAAGGATATACTCAACAATGAGGGTGTATTTTAATACTGTGATTATGAATTGCATGTACACAATTAACATCACATGTACTTAAAAATATTATTGGCATTCCATTCTGGAATAGCTATGATATAATATTCAATTATTCACATTTATATATTCTGTAAAACAAAAGTTTTTGCAATAAACATATATAGAATCAGCTAAGCCTGGAAAATACCACTAAAATAAATTCTTACTCTCATCACTGAAGAATTCCCTTTGTATCACAAATCTATGTAGTTATAGTATGTAATTGACATACTGTAGATTTCTTGCCTGATATGTACAGAAAGCTAAATAAAAATATTTATCCATACGAGAGAAAGAAATTAAGACAAAATGAAAAAAGAAACCAACTTTAACATTATAAATAGCTAGAGATCTGAAATTTATTCCAATACTTCCAATATTTTAGAAAGGCCTATGGAATGAATAACTTTTTGACAGACAAGCTCTATGCCATTCATTATTTTTATAAAAGTTGTTTCACTCTCTTTGTATTAGATTAACTTCAAGTTGCTGTTCAGTAGGAAGTAACCTTATACCTAATAATAATAATAATAATAATAATAATAATAATAATAATAATAATAATAATAATAATAATAATAATAATAATAATAATAAAGTTGGAAGGGACCTTGGAGGTCATCTAGTCCAACCCCCTGCTAAGGCAGGAAACCCTATACCATTTCAGACAAATGGCTGTCCAGACTCCAGTCTCTTCTTAAAAACTTCCAGTGTTGGAGCATTCACCACTTCTGGAGGCAGGTTGTTCCACTGGTTAGTTGTTCTAACTGTCAGGAAGTTTCTCCTTAGTTCTAGGTTGCTTCTCTCCTTGACTAGTTTCCATCCATTGCTTCTTGTCCTGCTTTCAGGTGCTTTGGAGAACAGCTTGGCTCCCTTTTCTTTGTGGCGGCCCCTGAGATATTGGAACACTGCTATCATGTCACCCCTCACCCTTCTCTTCATTAAACTACACATACCCAATTCCAGCAACCGTTCCCTATATGTTTTAGCCTCCAGTCCCCCAATCATCTTTGTTGCTCTTCTCTGTACTCTTTCTAGAGTCTCGACATCTTTTTTACTGATGGCAGGAAGAATTTTAAAAAATCTAATATAATTACAACAGAGCTGTTTCACTTCTATTTTGACCTTTAAACCAGGAATTTCATGCATATAATACTTGTACTATGAAAAACTACATTGAATAAGCTCAGTATTAACCACTATTAACTACCTTTACTGTTCCTGCCAGAGGACCTACAGTACATCTGTGCTCTCCTTTGGCAAAGATCAAAATAACTTCAAATTCAAGTAGAAACTTTTGGATTCAAATTATTTATTTATCTAAGACCTAAGTCATATCAACAAAACCTGAAGCTTTAATTTTTTTTAAAAAAAGTGTAGATCATGCCAGACAAATCTTATCACATTCTTTGACCAAGAGACAAAATCAGTGGAACAGAGGAATGCTGTGGATATAATTTACTTGGACTTCAGTAAGGCATTTGATAAAGTAGATAACAACCTACTACTTGATAAGACAGAAAAATGCATAACTACCAGATGGATTTATAGCTGGCTGACCGGCCGTACTCAGCATGTGGTCTTCAATGGAATCACATCTACATGAAAGGAAGTGTGTAGTGGGGTGCCCCAGGGCTCTGTTCTGGGCCCAGTGCTCTTCAACATCTTCATCAATGATTTGGACAAGGGGATAGATGGGGAACTCATCAAATTTGAAGACGACACCAAGCTGGCAGGAATAGCCAACACTCCAGAAGACAGGCTTAAGATACAGGAGGATCTGGACAGACATGCACACTGGGTGCTATCTAACAAAATGAAATTCAATGGTGAAAAAAGTAAGATTTAGGCAAGAAAAACCAAATGTACAGGTATAGTATAGGGGTTACCTTGCTCAATAGTACTAACTGTGAGAGGTATCTCAGAATCCTAGTGGACAATCACTTAAATATGAACCAGCAGTATGCTGCAGCTGCCAAAAAAGCCAACACAGTGCTAGGCTGCATTAACAGAGGGATAGAATCAAGATCACGTGAAGTATTAATACCACTTTACAATGCCTTGGTAAGGCCACACTTGGAATACTGCATCCAGTTTTGGTCACCACGATGCAAAAAAGATATTGAGACTGGTGTATATTAGGGAAGGAATCTTGGCAAGACAAATTTATACGGATGAAGAGGGTAGAATATTAATAATCAAACAGCCAAAATCTATCAGATATGGCCAAAGCAGTTATGAGAGGAGTTGCAATCGCATACATGGCTAGTGACAATTAAAAAAAAAGCAACTCCAAAAAAGCTTAGAGGAGGAACATAGGAAATTGGAAATACAACTACAAGAAAAACTGCAAAGTAGGGATCTAAAACAACAATTAGATTTAATTAAACACAAATGGAATATTATGGAGAAGGAGGAACTGGTGCAAAAAATAAAAGGTGCTAGACAAAAAGTTTTTGAACACACGAACAAACCTGAGCAATGGCTGGCCTATAGATTAAAGAAACAAAAAGACAAAAGATGGATTAGCAAATTATGTAATGAAGAGGGGGAGATGATCTATCGGAGTGAAGAGGAAAAAAATGGGACGTATGAATTTTATAAGAAACTCTATAAAGAAGAAGAAAGTATTAGTGAAGATAAAATACTACAATGCCTCCAGAAAGCTGACCTATCAAAGGTGCCTGAAGAAGTCCAAAACATGTTAAACAAGGATATAACACTTCAAGAAAAGCAATTAAAAAGCAAAAAAGCAACAAGACGCCAGATGGATTACCATCTGAAATATATAAGAACTTTCAAGAATTGTTAGGTCTAATCTTATTAGATGTATTCAATGAATTGTTAAAAAAAAGCAAAGACTCCGACCTCATGGGAAGAAGCAGCCATTACATTATTAGCCAAGGAAAATTCTGATTTGACACTTATCCAAAACTATAGGCCCATATCATTACTTAATTTGGACTATAAAATTTTTATGGTGATAATGGCAGAAAGATTGAAAACGTTTTTGGCTGAGTTTACCCATCCTGATCAAAATGGTTTTTTGCCCAAGAGGCAGATAAGATATAATGTCAGGATTATACTAGACATGTTGGAATACTATGAGACCCACAATGAAAAACACATGGCGCTTGTTTTTGTTGATGCGCAAAAAGCGTTCGATAATGTTAAATGGGATTTTATGTTGAATCAGTTAAAATACATGGAATTTGGTAAAAAGTTTATAAATATGTTCAAAGCAATTTATTCAAAATAGGAAGCAAAAGTAGTAATAAACGGAGAAACGACCAAAAGTTTTCAAATTCAAAAAGGCACAAGACAAGGCTGTCCATTATCATCATTGTTATTTGTCCTCTCTCTAGAAGTCTTGACCAGAATAATTCAGAAAGAAGAACAAATTAAAGGCTTAGGAACCAAAAAGGAAATATTCAAATTACAGGCCTATGCAGACGATCTGGTTTTTATCGTGGAAGAGCCTTTAAAGTCTGGTGTAAGGTTGTTGGAAGTATTGGGAGAGTATGGTGAAGTAGCAGGTTTAAAGATTAACAAAGAAAAAAACTAAAATGTTAGTTAAGAATATGACAAAATCACAAGAAAATGAGCTAGTTGGGAAACTAAATATTCAGACAACAAAAACGGTGAGATATCTAGGGATTCAACTGACAGCAAGATGTGTCACACTTAGAGGAGATAATTATTATATATTAGTTGAGCAAATTAAAACAGATCTAGACAGATGGAAAAACTTGCAGCTCTCCTTTATGGGAAGAGTTGCAACAATAAAGATGAATGTACTACCTAAACTACTTTTTCATTTCAATGTATACCAATCAGATTAGGAAAGGAATTCTTTGGAAATTTAAATAAAATTATATCTAAATTTATTTGGCAAGGTAAAAAATTGAGAATTAAATTTAAATTTTTGCAGGACTTAAGGAAAGAGGTGGATTCGGCCTTCCGGATTGGGAAAAATATTATCAAGCAGCCATGCTCACCTGGGTGAAAGACTGGGTACACTTAAGAAACAGGAGATTATTAGCCTTAGAAGGCCATGACATGCAGAAAGGGTGGCACGCAATTCTTTGGGAAGGAAAGCATAAAGTTCATCAATACTTCCAGAAACATTATATCAGACAAGCGTTATTAGATGTGTGGGTTAAAATTAAAAAAACGTAACTATATGGAAATTCCTAATTGGCTATCCACTTTGGAGATGTTTATACACCCAAATTTCATGAAATTAGGAAAGTGACCCCATACAAAGACATCCTAGACAAAGGAGGAAAATTAAAATCGAGGAAAAAGTTATTAGAAGAAGGGATAGAACTTGAATGGTGGACGTACCTTCAAATACAATTGTGATATATGAAGGATAAAAGAGAATGGGGAATAAAACCAGAACACACAGAATTAGATAAAATTTTATTAGGAATGGAGGAAAAAGAGATAAAAAGGGTATACCAATATTTATTGGAACAGGATATGTTGGAAGAGCAAATAAAAGACACAATGTTAATTTGTAGTAAAAATTTTGGTTACGGTATTGATGGAAAGGAATAGGAAGCTCACATTAGCTACTGCATACTAAGAGAGCTTATACAAGATGTTCTATAGGTGGCACCTCCCCCTGTGAGATTAGCCAAAATGGATAAAAAGACCTCACCGAAATGTTGGAAAAACAAAGAATCACTAGGGACCTATTACCACATGTGTTGGTAATGTTCAAAAGCACAAAAATTTTGGCATTGGGTTAAATTGCAGTTAGAAGAGATATTAATGCAGAACATCGAGCTAAAGCCAGAACTCTTTCTGCTGGGTATTACCAAGGACAAATATAATAAAGGATCCTTATACCTATTATTACATATGCTAACAGAAGCAAGATTAGTCTTTGCACAGAGATGGAGAGATAAGCAGACACTCTCAGAAGAAGAGGTAATTAATAAGATTTTATCCTGTGCTGAAATGGATAGGTTGACGTTAGAACTCAAGAATAAAAGTGAAACTGATTATTATGAAATCTGGAATAAATTGTATAATTGGTTGGGAAAAAATTTTTTGATTTAGCAAAATACATTGATCAACAAAGTTACTGGTCAAAAGAAAAATTTCAAAGTGAAAATTAAGATCATAGATAAGGGGATCTACCATAGAAGAAATACTTGTTTAAATATGTGGATTATGTATTATAGAAACTAATTGTTAATGATTTCTCTTTTCAAATGTAAATCCAGAAATCACACTGTTTACCAACTATTATGTGATCCATGTTTTTAAAAATTAATAAAAGATTTAACAATTAAAAAAACATGATAGAATGTCATCACCTTAGAAAAATACTTGGAAACCAAAATATTGGAACAACACATTTTTACATGATGAAGTTCAGAATGATCTTTTCCTAAAAATATTCACGTATATATTCTAAATAATTCTAAAAAAAATAGGGATGGAGGAATAAATTATTTTAACTTGTTATTAAAATATTTAATACCTTATAAACCAAGATTGTTTGCAGTCTTCACTAGAAAATTCTAATATTTTATTTAATAATGCTTTATTATTAAATGAATTTTGAGTCAATGCCTCCTGTATGTATATTTATTATTCTGTTCCATAAAATTACTAATTGACTTCATACTGGTAGATCATCCTAATTTATTCTAAAAGAAATATCTGAGTGTAACTGTTGTTGTCCAGACATTGTTTCAAACACCCAGGCTAAATTCTTGGGATATTCAGGATTTGGATTATATTTATTCAGGAATGATTAAATTACTGCTTCTCTGAAATAAAACTGAGACATAATGAAGTGCTTAAATTGGTCTAGGTCCAATTAGGCAGCCTTTTTCACTAAATTTAATAATTCATGATGGGGTTCTATTCATGAAAAGCACTCAACATACAATGTTTTAAATGTTTGCAATAGCCATTTTTGCTTCTAATGTTCTACTTCAAAAAACCTTTCTAGGTGAGGGAAAGGAATACTTCTTCACTTCCGTCATTGCACAATAGTTAGAACGTGTCTACTGAATAGGTGAACAAAGCTACTGAAGTTTTAATTATTAAGACTTTCAAGGGCTGATTGGATATCTCTCTGCAAGCATCTCCACAAACAGAGATGGCACAGCAGTGGAATTGCCAACTAGGTGAAATGAGGGGATCACCTACTTGAGCTTCAGAAGAATTGCTTCTCATAAGAAGACCGCAGGAATTTACGTAATTATTCTGGTTGATAATGAGTCAAGGGGCTTGGGAGCCAAAGGATTTACAATGTGTCTTCAACTGCTGTCGCAGACAAAAGCTTGTTGTGAAGACTGACAGAGGACTCACTTTCTTAAACATTTTTTGATGTAATTAGTTTACAGCATAAGAGACATATTCAAAATGGGAGTGAAGATTGACGACTTTGGTGAGTTGAGGAAGAAGAATTTAAAAAATCTTGAGAGGTGACAACTATTACTCAACAATTTAAGCTTTGACAGAGAAAACAAGGAGAGGGATGGAAATAAAGATGAACTATACAAAAAATAGAAATGTTGAACTTGCAAATAAACTGGGGAGAAACACAATTGCAAAAAGAGAAAAAGAAACTGTTATTAAAGTTAGAAGGAAGAAATATTATAATAACAATTAATGCGAATATCCAAAAAAAATTGTTTCATCAGTATTATACTACTTTATACAAAAGTCAAGGAATTTCTTCCGAAAAAAGCTAGTGAATACTTTCCAAAATATACTGCTCAAAAAATAAAGGGAACACTTAAACAACACAATGTACTGTATTTAATAGTAGGATGTCTTATCTTGTGTTCCCTTTATTTTTTTGAGCAGTATATAATCTTACCAAAGAGTAACTCAGAGACAAATTTTGAATGGGCCTCTGTAACACAAAGGGAGCTGTGAATCTACAAAAAAAGAGGAAAAGTACCTAATCCAGATGTTTTGAAGATGAGTTTTTACAATCTTTACAACAAATGATGAATATTATTTTACAGGATGAAAAGATTCCTGATGGAAAGAAAATATTAATATAACATTAATACCTAAAGAGGGACAAAATGCAAAGAAAAGAGGACGTTAGGAAGTTGTATTTTGCTGTTTACTGGATGAAAAAATGGCTGTTGCTGAGAAACAAGAGACTTTTACAGAGGTTTGGATGGCATGGATATTTATGTTAGGATAAACTTAAAAGTAATGTGGATTTTAAAAATCCTATTAGATGTGCAACACTGAGAATATGGAATAGATATAAATCCAGGTTGTGCCTGAACATAACTTTATGAATCTCAGCTCAAGAAGCATATCATAGTACAGAACTGGCAGACAAAGATAAATGATTGATGTACCAAGACTCAGGGCTTTTTTTCTCATAGAATGCTCAGAACGGAGTTCCGGCACCTTTTTTTGGATAGAACCTTGTAGGGTAAGCAAGGCAGGTTGTATGACATGTGTAAGTTCCGGCACCTTTTTCTTTTACAAAAAAAGCACTGCCAGGACATATTGGAAAACTATGAAGGGGAATTTAAAATTAAATCAAGAAAACAATTAATAGCAAAAGGATGCAGTTGTCAATGGTTCTGCCATTTGCAGTTATCTGAAAGATACATGGTTTGGGGCAAAATAAGTCAGGATTTGAAATATAATTGTTCACTAATGATGAATTGTACATGAAAATATATCAATTTTGTTGAAATTTGAAACAATGTTTATAAAATGATATATCATTGGTACATGATGTCAGAAAATTATCTACAATGTAGATAATGAAGGCACATTGGAAATGTAACCTACATGAACAGACATTTTATTAGGCTTGGTGGACTTGTAAAAAAGTTTTAAAAATTCAAATACATAACTTTGATACAGAGGATTTTAAAATTTATCTATAAACTATCTATCTATCTATCTATCTATCTATCTATCTATCTATCATCTATCTATCATCTATCTATCTATCTATCTATCTATCTATCATCTATCTATCTATCTATTGTTTCCATCTAATAAAAAGTGGCTCTGGGCATGTACATTAATCAAGTAAAAAACCCACATTAAATTATAAATATACAAATTCTAGGCAAAGATAGGATAAGAATAGCTACATCAGCAATGAAACTTTCAAAGCATGCTTCTGGTTCAATGGAACTCGCTGATTACCTAATTTGTCTAATGAAATGTCAAAAACCATGGAACTAATCTAAAGTCAGAGGGAAGAATGTTCCTTAAGGCAGGCACCATAATAGAGAATACAAATCTCCTGGAACCCACCAAATGCATGTGCTTAGCTGACGGCACCCACAACATGGCTTCTCTGCCAGATCTAATGGAATGAGTTGATATAACTGGTGAAAGGTGGTTTCTCATATAGCTTCATCCTGTGCCAAGAAGGATTTTAAAAATTAAAATCAGCACCATGAAGTGGACCCTGAAATGGACAACTAATTCAGCTTGCAGAACAGAGATGTGACGTACGTTCTCCTATGAGCTCAAATAAGAACCTGCCCCATTGCATTCTGTACCAACTGAAGCTGCCAAATATGCTTCAAGGATATTCAACTGAAATCAGAACAATCAATAAAACAAGGAGTGTACATAGAACAATATTGGACCTCTGAAAAGTATAAGCATGCATATGTACTCAGTACTTGGTTTGGGCCCCTTATGCAGCAATTACTGCCTCAATGTGGTGTGGCATGGAAGCTATCAGCCTGTGGCACTGTTGAGGTGTTATGGAAGACCAGGATGCTTCAATAGCGGCCTTCAGCTCTTCTGCATTGTTCGGTCTCATGTCTCTCATCTTTCTTGTGGCAATGCCCCATAGATTCTCTATGGGGTTCAGGTCAGGCGAGTTTGCTGGCCAATCAAGCACAGTAATCCCATGGTCATTGAACCAGGTTTTGGTGCTTTTGGCAGTGTGGGCAGGTGCCAAGTCCTGCTGGAAAATGAAGTCAGCATCCCCATAAAGGTCATCTGCAGAAGGAAGCATGAAGTGCTCCAAAATCTCCTGGTAGACGGCTGCGTTGACCCTGGACTTAATGAAGCACAGTGGACCAACACCAGCAGATGACATGGCTCCCCAAATCAACACAGACTGTGGAAACTTCACACTGGACTTCAAGCATCTTGCAGTGTGTGCCTCTCCATTCTTCCTCCAGACTCTGGGTCCTTGGTTTCCAAATGAGATGCAAAAGTTGCTCTCATCAGAAAAGAGGACTTTGGACCACTGAGCAACAGACCAGGTCTGTTTTTCTTTAGCCCAGGTAAGACGCTTCTGATGTCATTTGTTGTTCAGGAGCGGCTTGACAAGAGGAATACGACATTTGAAGCCCATGTCCAGGATCCGTCTGTGTGTGGTGGTTCTTGATGCACTGACTCCAGCCTCAGTCCACTCCTTGTGAAAGTCTCCAACACTTTTCAATGGCCTTTTCCTGACAATCCTCTGCAGGCTGCGGTCATCCCTGCTGCTTATGCACCTTTTTCTTCCACACTTTTCCCTTCCACATAACTTTCTATTAATGTGCTTTGATACAGCACTTTGGGAACATCCAACTTCTTTTGCAATTACCTTTTGAGGCTTTCCCTCCTTATGGAGGGTGTCAGTGATGGTTTTCTGTACAACTGTCAGGTCAGCAGTCTTCCCCATGATTGTGATTCCTACTGAACCAGACTGAGAGACCATTTAAAGGCTCAGGAACCCTTTGCAGGTGTTATGGCTTAATTAGCTGATTAGAGTGGGACCCTTTGAGCCTAGAATATTGCACCTTTTCACAATATTCCAATTTTCTGAGATTGTGGATTTGGGGTTTTCATGAGCTGTACGCCATAATCATCACAATTATGACAAATCACGGCTTGAACTATCTTGCTTTGCATGTAATGAGTCTATCTCATATATTACTTTCCCCTTTTAAGTTGCATTACTGAAATAAATGAACTTTTGCACGATATTCTAATTTTTCGAGTTTCTCCTGTATAATGAAGTAAAATACACCAGCCAAAATAGGCAGGTTCACTTTGAATGACACAGGAGAAAAAACTGTATTTTAAAACTGTACCAGGAACACACAACCAGAGATTGCATTTGGGATAAGAAGAAGGTTACTACAGAGCAATGTCATCCGTGACTGTTTTCCAAAACATTGCTGGTCCATTCTAGCATCAGGCAGTGTAGATGAACCCTAAATACAAAATTTTATGTTTTAACTGAGTCTGTCATGTCAGTTCCACAGAAACACCTTGAAACGGGTAATGGAGGAAATGAAACTATTAAAAGAAATTTCGGAATTAGCTTTAGTTATGAAAGCAGTCGCGAATGCATTGTTTTGCAATCAAAATGGAATTATTAACCCTAATAGATGAAGCTCACCATTTGTCACCCATCTGCATTGTCTGTAAAGTGCTGATTTGTAATTCACCATATTACAACTCTCTGGTCTGAGTTCATTTGATGCTGATATTGCATCATACTCATCCTTTGTTGTTCTGGAAGTATAGCCTCAACCTTTGCTTTATTACAAATGAGATATTCTCATGAACCAAATTATTAAAATGGCCTCTTGTTTGCTACTGGATACACCTGTCTGCAGTAAATCTATCCAAGAGTAATAAAGTACTCCACAGATGTTTACTGCACCACACCCTAATTCAAGGTCCTGAGTCAAGCTCTTTGGTGGCTGAATTCTCACTTCAGCTATTTGCAGCTATCATACTTTCTCATAGACACAAAGTCTTGTGGTGCAGGGCCCTAACTATGTTGACTCAGAGGCCACATTTAGCTTAAAAGGTTATGCCTCTAAAAAGTTTCAAAGGTATGGTGAGGCGCAGCCCATCTGTATGTATCGGCTTTGCAGGTAGCCATTCCCAGATTTAATACCAGGCATCTTTTACTGGACATCCAACCTGGGACAGCCCCTGCCTGAAACCCAATGCTCTTCATATGGTGAGTTGAATCCAGTGGCAGGACTTGTATTTTCCCTCTTTCTGATCCTTGTCTGAAGACCTTAGAGATAAGTCCAGCCAGTATGACTGCTGGTCAGCAGATTTAACAGATTTTGTTTTATTTATTTAATGTTTATTTATTTATTTAAAATATTTATATGGCTGCCCATCATAAACAACTCAATTAGAGAATTGCAGACAGATCCTAAATGCCAACTTCAACTGAAGGTGACTTCAAACAAAATACTCCTTCACTGAAAACAGCAGCAAATTATAATGCCATTGCATGTTCTATTAATTATGTTAGTTATCAAGACAATCATTTATTCACATGGAAATAAAAATAATAATATTTTTGTTAAAGTTTTCCATTTTGCAACCACTGTGCCTCTCTTCCACATCAAATTGATTTAAGCTTAATACTGACCTTATGTCACGCTTCGTGTTACTTCTTCCTTTAAGCATAAGATTAACCAATGATCAGGCCAACAGACTTTTTAATAATATTGTTTTGCATAAAGTGCCCTGTAGAGTTCCTACACATCAAGGCATAGAATTCACAAAGAAATCAATAAATGCCAATAATGAGAAGTATTGGTATGCAATCAAAATGGCATATATAAGGACACCATGAAATTTTTCAATTCATTCTCTCCATTCTTTCTTATTAACATTCCTATCATTGAAAGGTAAGAAATTAAAGAAAACAAATTGCCTCACCTTGCACAATGAGGTGGGAGGATCAAGGGGCTTTGATAAAAGTTCTATTTCCTGTTTAGATTTCTGTGTCTAAATCCAAACTCATATTTAGCCGAATCACATGATAATCAGGTCAAAGAGATTAAGGAAGCGAAAGAAACATACAGTTCAAAAGAAAGTCAAAAGAAGCAAGTCAAAAGAAAATTACTAAATGAAACAAGCTGTATTTCCTGTAAATGCCTACAGATATTAAGTATAATTTTAGAATAATGTTTCCGCTTCAGTGTCTTTCTTTTGTGAAATATTGCACATTTACAAAAAGCTGTGTTTATCTTTCATGCATTGGTATATAGTCATTTCAGAATCGAGCTGGTAACTCAATTGGGATTTTCTGTTATGAGAACTCATAGTCTACCATTTTCTCAAATTCAGATTTTTTTTAATAGTAGTAAAGTTTGTTCCCATTAAATCTATCACTTACTAGCTATCATATGAGATAGTTAACCTGGCAGGTTAATAATGGTTATAGTGATAATAGTTTTCCTAGTTATACTTTTCTTTCTACTCATTTCTTTGTGTTCCAGATACAATGAACCAATCAATTTCAATTATATGAATTGAAATGTCTATTTCATCTTTAGTAAATTTCTTTCTTTCTTTCTTTCTTTCTTTCTTTCTTTCTTTCTTTCTTTCTTTCTTTCTTTCTTTCTTTCTTTCTTTCTTTCTTTCTTTCTTTCTTTCTTTCCTTACTGCCCATCTTACAAGGTAACTCTGGGCAGTTTACAGTAATTAAAAATGTATACATGTACATTAAAACATAAATAAATTAAAACCAAACATTAAAATCTAATAATATGTGGGTGGAGTAGAGGGAGGTGGGAGCTATTGTTTCTCGATCAACGTGCTGTTCCTCTTTGGGGTCCTAAGACAACTGGCATAGCCAGGTATTTAGGTCCTTACAAAGGATAGGACTTGTGGCCAACCTCACATGGGGGGAGAGGGCAAGATGTTTCAGAGGGCAGGAGCAAGAAGGTCCTCCACCTGGACCCTGCGAGCCAGAATGAGCTGACAAGACCTGTAGCATGTGTCCTCTGCTGGCAATCACAGTGGAGTGAGACAGTTCCTCAAGTAGCCTGGACTAATGCCATGAAGGACTTTAAAGATGATCACCAACACTTTGAATTGCACCTGGAAGCAGAGGCACCCAATGCAATTCACAGAGTAGTGCTGTTATAGGGGTCATTCTTGAGGCACCAAAAAATGCCTGTTCCACTGCACTGTGCATCAGTTATAGCCTCCAAATGCTCTTCAAGAGCCCCATTTAGAGTGCATTACAATAGTCCAACTGTGAGATGACTAGGAACTGAACAACTGACTGCAGGGAACCCTGATCCAGGAAAGGCCATAATTGTGCACAACACAAAGTTTTGCAAAGGCTCTGCTAGCCACGACTGCCACCTGCTCCTCAGGCAGAAGTCATGAGTCCAAGAGGACCCTCAACTGACAAACAGGATCTGTCTGCCACCCCATGCAGAGTCACAGGTCCTGGAGCCCCATATACCCAAGGGCGTTTGGTCTTGCCAGGGTTCAATTCAGCCCATCCAGCCCCCCCCCCCAGCCTCCAGGCACTGCAAGAGATCACCTACAGCATCACCTGGGTCACCAAGAGTGGAAATATAGAGGAGGAGGTGTTCTGTCTTTGCCTTACCTGTATGTTATTTATTTATTTATTTCTCAAATTCTATGTCATCTTTTCTTCTAGGAATCCAATGGGCACAGGTAGATAAGTCAATTTATTTTGATAAAATATTTCTTACAATACTTTTAATAATAAGGTTAGCTAGTGAGTAATCTACAAATCTAACTGTAAATTTTAAACCCTGCCTTTTTTTACCCATATTCATGGACTAAGAGATAGTTTGTTGTTCATTATTTCTGAGAGGACCTACATTGTTTTTAGGTAATAGGTTTTCTGCTCTCAGACTCTTTATTTACTGGCTGTAGCTCTCATATTACACTTCAGGGTTGAATGGGAATTTGAACTCGGTCTCTCTGGTCCTAATCCAATTGTTGGGACCCTGAGGGATGGTTGGGCATAGATTGGGGTGTCTGGTTTAAATCTAGGAAGAGGCCCCTGGTTTGTTTTTTATCAAAATATTTTAAGGGGCTAGGGAGGAGGGTTGTATCGCGGTTTGGGTTGGAATTTGGGGGGCTTCCACCAACCGATATTCAGTCCAGGCTCGGGACAGGTCGCGGTGGGATGGGGCTTGGGTTGGGCACCCCCGGGTCTCTGTAGTGGTGGGTGGGGTTGCGGATCCCCACAACGATTGGGAATGGCAGCAGGCGGCTGTATGAGAGGCCGTATCAACATCTGGGAGCATGCTCCCGCTATCTTCAAGCGGTGGTGCGCTCTGACCCTCCGGATTTAGCCTGTGTTTCCGGGAGCGGGGGTGAGCAGGCCCCTGAGCTCAGGCTGGTGTATTTTAATGCCAGGTCAGTAGTTAAGAAGGCTCCTCTTATTCGAGAGTTGGTTGAAGAGGAGTGTGTGGATCTGGCTTGCATTACGGAGACCTGGTTGGGCCCAGAGGGAGGTGTCCCTCTGACCGAACTTTGCCCACCAGGTTTCTGTGTGCCTCACCAGCCCTGAGCTCAGGGTAGGGGCGGGGGTGTTGCAGTGGTTGTGAGGGAGACCTTATGCCCGTGGGAGGCTACCGTTGTCCAGCTACTCGGGTGTGAGTCACCCCTCCTGAGATGTGGCCCTGGGGCCATGCGGCCCCTGACCCGGCGCAGATCCCTGTGGGCTCCATGGTTTTCTGTGGAGCTCCAGGAGATGAAGCATCAGAGACAGAGCCTAGAGAACTGTTGGAGATCCAGCCGGTCTGAATCTGACCGATTGCGGCTAAGAACCTTTACGAGGTCTTATCTCATGGCGATGGAGGCAGCGAAGTCCAACTACTTTGCTGCCCTCATCGCGTCCGCAGATAATCGCCCGGATGCCCTGTTTAGGGTGACTCGCTCCCTCCTTAATCAGGAGGTGAGGGAGGAGCCCTTGCAGGGTTGTGCCAAGGAGTTTAGTCAGCATCTGGTGGACAAAATCACTCAGATTCGGGCCGGTCTGGACTCTGACTGGGCAGAGTCTGACGGGGTGGAGACAAGCAGTCTTAGGAACGTTATCTGGGAAGAATTCAACCCTGTGACTCCAGAAGAGGTGGACAGGATCATTGGGAGGCTGAGTTCCACCACGTGTTTATTGGACCCGTGCCCCTCCTGGCCTGGTGTATGCTGCTCAGAAGGGGACACGAGGTTGGCTCCAGGCAGTAATAACTGCTTCTTTGAGGGAGGGTACCTTCCCTGCTGCCTTGAAGGAGGCGGTGGTAAGGCCCCTCCTCAAGAAGCCTGCCCTGGACCCGGCTATTTTGAACAACTATCGTCCAGTCTCCAACTTTTGCTTTCTTATGAAGGTTGTTGGGAGCATGGTGGCACATCAGCTCCCTCTGTTCCTGGAGGAAGCTGACTATCTGGACCCGTACCAATTGGGTTTTAGGCCCGGGTACAGCATGGAGATGGCATTGGTCGTGCTGGTGAATGATCTCTGGCGGGCTCAGGACAGGGGTTGTTCCTCTGTCCTAGTCCTATTAGACCTCTCAGCAGCTTTTGATACCATCAACCATGGTATCTTACTGCGGTGCCTCAGTGGGTTGGGAGTGGGTGGCACTGTTTTACAGTGGTTCTCCTCCTACCTCCTGGGTCATTTGCAGTCGTTGTTGGCAGGAGGACAGAGGCCAGCCTCGAGGCCTCTCGTTTGCGGAGTTCCTCAGGGATCGGTCCTCTCGCCACCCCTGTTCAACATCTATATGAAGCCACTGGGTGAGATCATTCGTGGTTTTGGGGTGAGGTATCATCAGTATGCTGATGATACCCAGCTTTTCATCTCCACCCCAAATCAACCCAGTGATGCCCTCGACATGATGTCCCGTTGCCTGGAGGCGGTTTGGGTCTGGATGGGGAGGAACAGGCTTTGACTTAATCCCAACAAGACCGAGTGGCTGTACATACCGGCATCTCGGGTAATCCAGTCTATTCCATCTTTAACTATGGGGGGTGAGATGTTACCCCCCGTAGATAGGGCTCGCAACTTGGGTGTCCTCCTTGACTCACAGCTCGGTTTGGAAGATCACATAGCAGCTGTGACCAGGGGGGCTTTTGCCCAGGTTCGCCTGGTGCGCCAGTTGCGGGCCTATCTGGACCGAGATGCCCTATGTACAGTCACTCATGTGCTTGTGACCTCTCGAATAGACTACTGCAATGCTCTTTACATGGGGCTGCCCTTGAAGACCACTCAGAGGCTCCAGCTGGTGCAGAATGCGGCCACGCGAGTTGTGATGGGGGTCTCCCAATACTCCCATGTAACACCTCTTCTCCGTGAGCTGCACTGGCTCCCAGTTGTCCTCCGGGTGAGATTCAAGGTGCTGGTGATGACCTAAAGGTAAAGGTAAAGGTTCCCCTGCACATGCGTGCTAGTCGTTTCCGACTCTAGGGGTCGGTGCTCATCTCCGTTTCAAAGCTGAAGAGCCAGCACTTGTCCAAGGATGTCTCCATGGTCATGTGGCCGGCATGACTAGACGCCAAAGGTGCACAGAACGCTGTTACCTTCCCACCGGAGTGGTCCCTATTTTTCTACTTGCATTTTTACGTGCTTTCGAACTGCTAGGTTGGCAGAAGCTGGGACGAGTAACAGGCGCTCACTCTGTTATGCAGCACTCTGGATTCGACCTGCCAAACTGCCGACCTTCTGATCGACAAGCTCAGCGGCCTAACCCACTGAGCCACCGTGTCCCTCTCTGGCCCATGGAGGATGTATCTATTGTTTCTCCAAAGTTACATCCATGCTTCTTGCCTTTTTCCCTTTTTGAGAATCTGATTCATCCAATAAGAACTTTCTATCTTCCTCTTTGCAGTTCATTTACTATTTCATCTTATATTTGTTTTGCAGTTTGACCCTCATCCTCTACAATGAAGCCACATCAATGTTTTTAAACTGGTTGCTCACTGTTATATTTAATCAACATCCATTTATCCTTAATTCATTCTTGGCCCAGTTATCACTTCCAAATAACAAAATGCAAAAAAATACTACAGGCAACTTTGATTCCTTCAGTATGCATTCTTTTAAATAGTCCTCTGCTAATTATGTTTCTACCAGTATTTGCATGTGTCAATATTTCTTTATCCATTTTCTTAATATTAATAAGTATCCTACCAAGTACACAAATTCATTAATTTGCTATAACTTTTACCATGTATATACAGCTTGCAAACATTCACTCTGTTTTCTGTATCAGACATATGGTCTTTAATAGCTTCATTTTCAGTTTGATACTTCTCATCACATGATACTATCTAACAATAACAAAAATCATTTGGTTCTCAATTAACAATACATGATCATCTGCATGCCAAAGTACCTGTAAAATTACATTCCCAACAAATGCATACCTATAATGTCATCACAAGTTCTTTACATATTTATCCATAAACACATTAAAGAAACATGGGGATATCACATATTCTTGCCTTGACTCCTGAACCATTCATTAAGCATTCCATTTGTTTCCATCCATGCTTAACTGCTATTATATTCAGCTTTATATTTGTGCAAAACATTCCATAGCTGAAGCATATTCAGCTTATTGCACCCTTCCCTAAATTATTAAATGTGATTTTTAAATAGTATAGTTCTTAATAAGCTGTGGAGAGCAAAAATATGGTCTACATATCCCTATTTGCTTGACATTTTTATTTCATTTATCTAGTTTACAAAATAAACTCTGTACTATTTTACTAATTAGTTGCATTAATTTTACTCCTTTTTCATCTTTCAATCAAAATTCTGTTAAACCCATTTCCAAGCAAAATTAACAACTTATATTTTATTTTCTTCTAAAACTATTTTCTTCCAAGATCCATTCTTGATACTGTCAAAAAAAAAATTCTGCCTTTCATTCAGGACTTCTTTTCATCTTTATATCTTTAACTAAGTCTTTAATCTTTTATTAGAAAAAGTCAAATAAATTATGCTTTTTAAAATTATACCCTTTCCTTTTCTATGTGTACACGTGTACATAAGAATGATGTGTTTTTAAACTTTATTTTGTATTCTAAACCAAGAGATCTTGTTCTGGGATTGTTGAATTGTCCAAATCCTGTACTATATCAACTAGTTTTGCCCATCTCCTAGCGCAGGGGTTGGCAACCAGAAAAAGCAAAAGAGCCACTCAGAACCAGTTCCATCACACACACAAAAAAGTGGGAGCCGCAAAAAGTGTGTGCACGTGCATCCACACGCGCGCATGTGCAAAAAATGAAACATTTTGCGCATGTGCAAAATGGGAGGCACCTGCGCAGCGATGGGTCTCCCTGGCGACGGGTGCTGGGTTGCGGTGCCACCCCCGGGACCTTCAAACTTCCACCCGTTCGGGGAGGTGCATGCGCAGCTCTCCAAACCTTTGGAGAGGTGCACGTGCACCTCCACCCAAATGGGTGGCGGCACCACACATTTGCAGACGTCCTGCTGCTGGTTTGGAAAGCTGCCATGGCCCGTTTGCAAAGCTACCACCTTCGGAGGAAGGCGGCAGCTTGCAAATGGGCTGTGGCAGCTTTCCAAAAGGGCGGTGCCACCACCCATTCTGAGAGGTGCGCGCAGCTCTCCAAACCTTTGGAGAGGTGCGCACACACCTCTCCGAATGAGCAGTGACACCACCCGTTTGGAAAGCTGCCACGGCCCGTTTGCAGAGCTGCCACCTTTGGAGGAAGGCGGCAGGTCTGTAAATGGGCTGCGGAAGCTTTGCAAACGGGCAGCGCCACTGCCCGTTCGGAGAGGTGCATGCGCACCGGGCGACTGGGAGCCGCAGGAGACGGCTTCAAGAGCCACATGCGGCTCCGGAGCCGTGGGTTGCCGACATGTGTCCTAGCGTCACCTAGTTGTTTTTTTTCCTTTAAAATTGTGCATAATATTTTCAAAACAAATCTCTGCTCCTTTATTATCAGTATTATCAATATTCACTAGAACATAGTAGACAATTTTATCAGGTTTGGTATTTTTAATTTCACATGTATGTTCCACCTAGATGACACCACATTTTCTAACACACAGTTTAACTCTTTGGCACGAAATTGATTCCAGGTCATAATCATAACCAACTCTACCATTAGTTCATAGGTATATCCATCAATTTTACTCCAAAAGTCAGATTACCTTCATTTATATTGACAATGTCCTTCATCTTATTTTCACAAAGCTATAGCATATATAATTGTATTTCTTTCATTTATTAAATGGACAACCATGTGACCAGTTAGGTTATCCTTTAAAAGAAAGGCAGTACAGCCTGAAGTGACCAAATTGAAATTGAAATTTTTGGTTGACCATAACTTTTTAACCCCAGCTTTGGAAGGTCCTGTGACTATGTAAGAAGAGTACTTATCATAAAAAGAAAAATAATTGTAGTGGAAAATGAACTTCACTAATAAGTCAATATTTATTTACCAAAAAAAGTTCAACAGAGAGGGAAAAAAGCATTGGGAGCAGGAATGACTTCAAAAGACAACTGGACTTTCTTCATTTTTTCCTTGAAGACATTTCACTTCTCATTTGAACTGAACTGAAGAGGTCTTTTGGATGAGAAGTAAAATGCCTTCAAGGGGAAAAAACCCCAAAAAAGTCCATGTGAAAAGCACATTTGCAACAACCATAATTTGGATAATTGAAATCTCCAGAGACGACTGACTTCAGGACATCCTGCTGGTTTTCCCATTGGCTTTGCTTGTGGGAAATTGGCAGGGAGTGTCAGAAATAACAATGACATGATTACAGGGATTCTGCAATGATCCCAACTTGCAAATAAAGCTGGTGTGAATCCTATGAAAATTTCAATTTTAGGTAATTGATATTAAAACTGTTATGATATAATGCATTGTTTGGACTAACTTTAGGGTCAAAAGAAACAAACAGATAAATACAGTGAGAGTTTTAATAGTATTTAGTATGTAGAGTCTTGATTGTCCAGTTCTCTTGCATCCAACTTTCCTATGTTGTATTTGTCATCCAATGCACACATAATATTAGACATGTCATTGATTGGCACTCCAGAAGAATCATTTTTCTTATGTAGCAGAAAAAAATGAAGTTACCTTCCCAAGATCTCAATGGGCCACAACCTAATATGTGTTTGGAAACACATTAAAGGCTTAGATTTTCATCCATGTCTTTAGAAAGGATAACTAAAGCTCCTTTTTCTGGGTAATGTTTGGTGGTTCTCCACCTTTTGTTATTTTATTTTATCATTGTATTTATTTTATTATTCTGTATGTTTTTATCTGAGACTAGAAAGGTATAACTGATTAACTAAATAAATATTTATGTCCTCCATACATCACGTCATCATGCTTTTGATCAAACAAATCTTGTGCGTTTGTGTCTGTGTCTGTGTCTATGTGTATGTGTATGTATGTGCACATGCCATATGCAAAGGTAAAGGAAGTAGAATTCAGTTTGGACACATTTTGGTCAACATGATTGATATACAGGATTCATTAAATTTAGACCATAATATAAATTATACTCAATAATAAATCCAATTATTTTCTTCTCTGGGTCAAGCTGTATATATCATGGAAGGACTTATCATGACGGCTAACATCCTTTTTTAATTCAAGAAAATCTTCTTTCTTAACTATAAATGGGAGCAGAGAAAGAATCGGCAAGCAAAGCGCCAGCATCCATAAGTCATGAGCACTTTGGACCTTAGATGCTATCATTTAATTAATTTATCTTTGGTGTAACTACCTGGACAACTACCAGCAGTTTTCTCAGCAAGAATTCAAAAGTGGTTGGCCATTGCCTTCTTCCCAACACTGAGAGAGAGTGATTGATCCTTGGGACTAAGGCAGAACTAGAATTTACAGGGTACTGGTTTATAGTCTGATGCCTTAACCACTATTCCGAGGAGCGTGGTGCCTCACATTGTTGGTATGCTGGATTGGAGATTAGCAAGCCAATTTTGGAGACCCGAGTGCTGCTGCTTGGTGAGGTGAGTTCCCGTCATTTACCCAGCCTCTTGACAGGGACATGAAAGTAGTCCCCCACTGGGCATCCTCAGGATAACATTGCTGTCACCTGCTAATCCCTTCAATTCAGAAGCACCTTACATGGTGCCTCCAACATGAATAGGACAAGAACCATTATTCCAAACTGGCTATCAGATGGTAATATTAGCCCATAATAAATATAGCATTTTAAATGTCTATAGGGTGGCAATTGTGTTAAATTTTAATTCCAGACTTTACTGACAGTTCTCACAGCTATGTAAATTTTGCTGTTATTCTAGAGAACCCTGTTATCAGTTATTTTAAACTAATGTCCTAAACTAGATTTTTCTAACTATGTTATCTCAGTGACTTGATACTGTGAATATGTACAATTCTTACAAATGATGGCTATTCTGGACATTATTCTCATAATTATACTACCAACATTCCAGGAGGAGAGCAATATAGGGCACGTTGAGTCAATATCTGTATTCCTTGTTGTTGTTGTTAGTTGTGAAGTTGTGTCCGACCCATCACGACCCCATGGACAACGTTCCTCCAGGCCTTCCTGTCCTCTACCATCTTCTTGTATTCCTTAGACCTCAAATAATACATTTTACTAATGAACTAGCTTTTTTTAAAAAAAAGGAAAAAGCAACTCAACATAAATTGAAAAATCAAAGAACAATTATACAAATATAAAAGATATAGATTGTTGCTTAATTTGGAATCACTTGTAGTTGATAACCTTAAAAGCAGGGAACTACTGCGTGTGGTGCAACTTTTTCCTGATAGCCTTGCATGGTATTTAATAAAGTGCAAGAGTTGAATGGTTTTCTTGGCATTTCCTTTTGCCTAGCTACTGTCAATTAAAGTCAAATTCTTAATGTTAATCATAATTTCCTGTGAAAATATTGCATCATGGTAAGTATACATTATTAAAGCCAAATGAACACCAAGTGATTTATACATTCTATTAAATAAATATTTTTATATAATGCATTAGCAATGGTATTAAATATTTATTTCAGGAGAATATAGATATATGCATTTTCATAAAATAAAAAAGATTGTTAGTTTCTTTTAAACATAACTAAGACATAAAATGTGTATGTGGCGTACATATCTCTAAATGTGAGTGTGTGTGTATGCATGCATGCACTCAAATGTTCACATATGAATACATTAAGCTAATTCTCCTTTTGCCCCATAAGTTGATATGATTTTTATGGACAGCCCTCATAAAAGTGCTAAACATATTTAGAAATGAAATATATTAAATAAAAATGAAATCTACTAAGGGGAAGTAATTGTAAATATTTAATGATATAATTAACTCTTATTAATGTAATGTTCTTTATTTTTCAAATGAAAAAGTCAAAAGGACTTCATCTCCCTTACTTTAATGAGATGGTATATTTATCATAATTATTATGTATTTTCATTATCATTTGAAGAATATTAATAATTCACATAAGTGCAATGGGCCTGATCCTGCTGCCAACTAAGTCAGGAAAGGGCCAAAAATGTAAAGCAGGACAAAATAAGGCTCATGAAATTTTATAGTAGTAAAAGCAACAAAAAAAACTGGAGCAGTAGCTGTTAATATACTCTGTGTTAACATTTCATTTTGTTTTGAGGCATCTTGGGTTCATAAACTGGAAGTAAGCTCAATTCTCTGTGTAGGAATCTACTGAGTACTGCATCTTTAGTGTGTGGGTCTTCATCATTGACAAGACTAAACTAAAATACTTGTATCCAGCGCATGGGTCATATCATCCACTCCTGTATAAACTTTATTTCAAAGGTCATTTCTTATTTCCAGAGCTACGTCTCACAAGATGGTAGTTCATTTTTCACAAGTTCTAAAGATTAGAACATCAAGAATAAATCTAAACAGGGTATCATGTGCTTATAGTTATCTATAATAAGTTATATTAATATAAAAACTGTCTTAAGACCACAAATGGCTTAATCAGGAGGCTAGTGAATATGATACTGTAGGATATTTAACTCTTTGCTTCATACTGTGGCATGATGCCAGGTCACAAGCTTTTGTGTTTTCATTTGCATGGGAAAAAAGTAAAAAGTCTAGTCATCCGAGGACCATGGTAATTCTCAATGGCCTCCACTGGCTAAGTTTTGAAAAACTAATGTCTTAGGAGGAAAACCTAGGAGAACCTAGGTCACTTTAAGAGATAAAGATATTCCTTTAAGACAGGGATGTCAAACTGCAGGCCTGAGGGCTGGTTGCATCATGAGGAGCTGTTCCCCCCCCAGCTCCAGCAATGTGAAAAAAGTTGCGATATGTCACAACATGTCATAAGATGTGGCGAGTTTGACACCCATGCTTTAAGACATAAAGGAACAACCCTTTCATTCAAACAATTAATCCACTGCTAAAACCCATCACATGACACCACCACTCACACCAGGCCAAGACGGGCATAGATTTAAAGAAAAGCTGGCTTCTTAGTCCTATCCACTTCCTCAGGTACAACAAATTCAAACCAGCCACAGATAATGGGCAAGACTCTACCACATGCATCTACATCATGGCCAGTGTCTAACTGTGAGTAAATTCAAGTGATTTTTCCAACAGATGATAAGCAAATTCATCCATATGTCCCTGCAAAAGACTGCCCTAGACCCTTTAGGCAAAGATTCATGTCATCCAAAACAAAACTGCAGGGCAGCAATTTGCAAATGCAATAAGGGCAGAGTATGTTGCTTCATTGGCCTTATCATTTATAAGCTAGGCCTTAATAGCAGCACTAACCTGCATTCTGTTATATTCATCCTTAGTTGAGCACCAGATACACTCTAGATATATTGTCTTTCATTTCATCTCTCTCAATTGCTCTATAAACTATGGAGAAAGTTTATAAGTTTCATGGGTGCAGACCAATCCAATATCTTAACAAACCCTTATTTCAAGTGTCAGCCAAGGCTTTGGATGGCCTATGTCAGGGCTTTAAAACCTTTTCACCCATTGTACCACTTTTAGGATATGGTAACATCCAAGTACCACCAGTCACCTAGCAAACTTGGTGACCAAAAAAAAAAAAGGAGAAAAGTGATAATGTAGTCTTTGACTTACAACAAGTTAACAGTGACTGTTCGAAGTTACAATGGCACAGAAAAAAGTGCCCCCCAAGCCACAGCCGAGCAAGAAACCTGTCTGCTCGCCCGGTGGCGCTCTTCCTCCTGTACGAAGTTTTCATTGTTGTGAGCATTTCTGTTGAGGATTGGCAGTGAGGGTGGGGAGGGGTGGGGGGTGTTTGGTTTTTATTTCCCCCTCTGCTGGGTGGTTGCCGCAGGGTTTGGTCACTTCACATGACCCTGGGACACTGTGACCATCATAAATGTAATATATATGTATACAAAATGTTAGCAGTAAGTTAAAACCGTTATTCCATTTATTTCTGTGAGGTAAACAAATCTGACAGGAGAACACGCGGGAACTTGACAGCTGTCAAAGTTCCCCGCCAGGGCGCAGGCGCAGCCACTGACAGCTCGCGGCTGTCAAAACACCAAGCCATGCGGAAATAAGAACTGTCAAGAGAGGACGGCTGTAATTGGCTCGGCTAGACGCGGCGCCAAAAGAAACGATCCTGATTGGATCTCACTGACAGCTGCCGGCTATAAAAGCCGGACAAGTTATTCTGTTTTTGCCTTGTTCTAAATAAAGTCTTAGTTCAGTAACCTGTCGTCCCGAGTGGTCCTTCGGCTACTTCACTGGCGACGAAGGTGGGATTGCTCCTGAGCTGAAGTCACGGCCGAGGAAGAGAGTTCCTGGCCAGAGCTGTCACTGGAAGTTTTAACTTCCGAACGGAGCGAGACCAGGACCGGACGACATGGCCAACTTCGGGCGTGTGAGGGAATTCGATACCCGCCATCCGGAGAGATGGCAGTCACACCTGGGGCAAGTCGAGGGGTTCCTCCTCGTCAGCAAAATAACCGACGACAGAGCAAAGGCCGCCGCCCTCCTGTACATCAGCGGGCCCCCGGTATACGATGCTGCCGTTGGGCTGTTCAGCCCGGTACCCATCACAGAAGTCTCCTACGCAGACCTGGTCGACCAGCTCAACAAACACTATATGCCAGCCCGCTCGGAGCTGTATTGGCGAGTACAATTCGCCCAGAAGAAGCAGCGACCAGACGAGCCCGCAAACGACTTCATCGCCGGGGTCAGGCATGCCGCGCGTAACTGCTGCTTCCCCGACTTGGAAGACCGCATCAGGGACCAAGTGGTGATAGGCTTGAGGGACGAGCGTCTCCAGAAAAAACTGACATCAAAACCAGACATGAGCCTAGCCGAACTGACCCGAGAGATAATGGCCTATGAATATAACCACAAGAAAAAACCGACCACCGCAACACCAGAAAGTCCAGCAACCGTATACCACGAGAACGCAACCCTCAGCGACAACGACGAGTCAGTGGAATTCACAGACGGTGAGGCCCTTCAGCGCAGGATGGAGCGTCGACAACAGCGGAGAAGCGACACGTCAGATCGCCAAAGAGCCAGAAACCCCCCGCCACCACGACATGAGCAACGGGCCACCTGCGCCAGCTGCGGGGGCAACCATGCCCGGGGAAGCTGCCGGTTCCGGAACGCAAAATGCCACAATTGTGGAAAAACTGGCCACATCAAACCAGTGTGCCGAAGCCGACCCCGCGACAACGTGCATGATCTGGAGGCCAACCCCCCAGGTAGGCCAACTGCCCAGGCCAACAAGGGAGGAGCGCCAGGAATCTTAGTGGGAACAATAGATAAGGTGCATAGCCTAAGTCCTAAAGTAAGGATCAGGGTAAAAATTCTGGGTGTCACCTGCCCCATGGAGGTGGACTCCGGGTCAGCAGTCTCCTTAATATCATTCAAAACGTATCAGGAGATCTGCCAGCGAAGCAATAAGAAAATTCCCCTTAAAAAAACCCAGGTCCATCTAGCAGATTTCCAAAAAAAAAAACCCATTCCTCTAGAAGGGAAGGCTAAGGTCGATGTAGAATACAAAAAATTCAAGGGACCCCTGGAAGTCTTAGTGACTCCAGGGAACCGCACCAACCTAATTGGGCTGAACTGGTTCAGCCCTCTGGGCATCGCCATTACTGGGGTAAACACAGTAGAAGCCTCTAGCCTCAAAGCCATCTGCAACAAGTATGCAGACGTCTTTGATGGCACACTAGGGAAATACACTGGCCCGCCCATCTCCTTAAAACTAAATCCAACAATCCAGCCCATAAAGATAAGAGCTAGGAGGGTTCCATTTGCCCTCAAAGAAAAAATAGAGAACGGGCTAGAACACCTCATAGGACTAGGGGTGCTGGAACCTACAGAAGGGGGAAGTTGGGAGACCCCAATAGTCACCCCAGTTAAACCTAACGGGGAAATTAGATTATGTGCAGACTATAAAGCGACCCTTAACCTAGCCCTCAGCCCCCATGCTTACCCGGTGCCAGCGGTGAGGGACGTCCTCGCTTCCATCCGCTCCGGCACCATTTTCGCAAAACTTGATCTGATGCAGGCGTACTTGCAACTGCCTGTCACAAATGACACCGCGGAAGCTCAAACAATTGTCACCCACCGCGGTGCCTTTAAAGTAAAAAGACTCCAATTTGGCATATCGGCAGCCCCTGGTATCTTCCAAGGTATCATGGAAAAAACCTTAAAAGGGATACCTGGGGTCTGCCCCTATTTCGACGATGTTCTCATCGCCGGGGAAAACGAAGCAAACTTAGCTGACAGACTGTCAGCTGTGCTAAGCCGACTCAGAGAAGCCGGTCTCAAACTAAAACGGGAAAAGTGCTCCATCGGAGTCACTTCCACAGAATTCCTAGGGTACAAAATGGACGCCCAAGGCATCCACCCCACCACAGAAAAACTAAAGGCTATTCAGACAGCCCCCAGTCCAAAGAATAAACAAGAGCTCCAAGCCTTTTTGGGGTTATTAAACTTCTACCATGCTTTCCTTCCCCACAAAGCCACTATAGCAGAGCCTCTCCATAGGCTCCTAGACAAGGGAACTGCCTGGTCCTGGACCAAAACACATGAAAATAGCTTCCAGTCATTAAAAAATATTATCTGTAACAGTTCAACAGTCACCCTCTTTAGAGAAGACACATCGGTATGCATCGCTTGCGATGCGTCTCCCTATGGAATTGGGGCAGTACTAAGCCATCTTTACAAGGATGGCACCCAAAGACCCATAGCTTTTTATTCACGCACCCTGTCAAAAGCTGAAAGAAACTACGCGCAAATCGATAGAGAAGCACTAGCAATAGTCGCAGGGGTAAAAAAGTTCCACGACTATCTCTATGGGAGACCCTTTACCATATTCACGGATCACAAACCCCTACTAGGAATTTTCACTTGGGATAAAACAACCCCGCAGATTCTATCACCAAGAATACTGCGTTGGTCCACCTTCTTATCAGCATATTCATACAAATTAATACATAAGCCAGGAAAAGAATTAGGGCACGCAGACTGCCTCAGCAGGCTACCAATTCAAGGCAAGGACCCGGACCCAGCCCCGGCAGGGCAGATTCTAGCAATATCCCAACTTCCGGACTGCCCCCTCTCCGCCAAAATTATAGCTATAAATTCAGCTAAGGACAAAATACTCAGCAGAATCCTCAGATGGACAACCACAGGATGGCCAGCAAAAAATCCACACCCTCAATTCCAGCCATACTATAACAGGAAAAACGAAATATCTTCACACCATGGATGCCTTTTGTGGGGAAACAGGGTAGTAATACCTGACAAAACCATAGCACAAACATTAGACACCTTACACGAAGGGCATCCTGGCATAGTTAAAATGAAGGCTCTGGCCAGAAGTTATGTCTGGTGGCCTGGCATTGATAAAGAAATAGAAAAATATGTGGGAGGGTACTACGCCTGTCAGTCAACACGAAGCGAGCCACCCCAAGCCCCAATTCATAAATGGGAAACTACAAAAAACCCATGGTCACGTATACATTTAGATTTTGCAGGACCAATCCAAGGGCAAAGTTTCCTAATAATAGTTGACAGCTATTCAAAATGGTTAGAAGTAATTCCCCTTAGGAAAACCACTTCAGGGGCCACCATACAAGCCCTTAGAAAAATATTCGCCACCCACGGCCTCCCAGACACCATGGTCTCAGACAACGGACCTCAATTCACCTCTTGTGAATTTCAGATGTTCGCTATGAAGAACTGTATTAGACTAGTCACGTCTGCACCCTTCCACCCATCGACGAACGGGATGGCTGAAATTATGGTGCGCTCCACTAAAGAAGCCTTAAAAAAGTTCGTAAAGGGGAACTGGCAGCGTCGACTCAGCCAGTTCCTAATGTCACAACATACAACTCCCTGCACGACAACCGGCAAGACACCAGCAGAGCTAAGATGGGGGAGGAGACTGATAACGCGCCTCGACAGACTTCATCCCGACACTTACACCGTGGAGCCAGATCACCCCCCCCACCTCGAACATTTAAGCCTGGGCAAATGATCTGGGCACGATCATACACAGCCAAACAAAAATGGGTCCAAGGGACTGTGTTACAACAAACAGGACCCATTTCCTATCTAATACACACACCTACTGAAGGCAATCTACGACGGCACATTGATCAGCTCAGGCCAAGACAACCACAACACCACCCAGACCCTCACCCACAGGATTACCAAAACCCACCCCCCGGAGACATATTGCTGATACCAAATCAAGGGGAGGAGGATCAAGAGGACTTGCCACTACCAGAGCCAGAGATCATACCACCCCCAAGGCGTTCAAACAGGAACAGAAGAGCCCCGACATATTTGAAAGACTACCAATGGGCCGGCTCCAACAACCAGCAAGGGGGAGGAAACACTCCAGGGGAGGGGTAAGGGGTGTAATATATATGTATACAAAACGTTAGCAGTAAGTTAAAACCGTTATTCCATTTATTTCTGTGAGGTAAACAAATCTGACAGGAGAACACGCGGGAACTTGACAGCTGTCAAAGTTCCCCGCCAGGGCGCAGGCGCAGCCACTGACAGCTCGTGGCTGTCAAAACACCAAGCCATGCGGAAATAAGAACTGTCAAGAGAGGACGGCTGTAATTGGCTCGGCTAGACGCAGCGCCAAAAGAAACGATCCTGATTGGATCTCACTGACAGCTGCCGGCTATAAAAGCCGGACAAGTTATTCTGTTTTTGCCTTGTTCTAAATAAAGTCTTAGTTCAGTAACCTGTCGTCCCGAGTGGTCCTTCGGCTACTTCAATAAATATGAATCAGTTGCCAAGCATCTGAATGTAAATCACAAGACCCTGGGGATGCTGCAACATTCAAGCTGATCAGTGCTTCTTCTGGGCTCAGCAGACATGCCAGGATCAGCTCCGAGCTCCAGGTGGAGCCTGGTGCTGAACCTGGCACTTCCGCTGAGCTCTGACAGCCCTGCAGCTCCAGCCATCTTGCTCAGGCTTTTGTGGTGCTGCCACCGGTTCAGCTCATTCCCCTTCCCTGTTACCACTTTTCTAGGATGGCCGTGTACCACCTCCCAGGTGCCAATGTACTACAGGTGGTACCCATACCACTGGTTGAAAAGCCCTGGCCTATGCAACAAGAACAACCATCAATTCTTTCTGAAACAGATCTGTGTTCAGGGTTGAACATCCCTGCAATGAAGGTGGTCCTAGACAATCCCATGGAAACCTGAATATGATCTGATCATGACACCAAGAGCTTCCCCAGTTTCAGATCATATATTCATTGTTCTGCCAGGAACACCAAATCTGGAGTGTGACTACTATTCTCTATCAGGTTCTGGATGACTTGAGAGAGGCCATGAATTCCCAAGCCATCTTGGATCCCATTCCTAGCTTGAAATGTCCCAAAACTCTACTGGTGGCCCTGAAATGAAGTCAGGGAGCTCAGTCAGGGAGGTTGTTATGTAGCAGTGTGGCTGGTACAACAACAACAACAAACAACTTGATTTCTGTAATACTTGTCAGGTCAGCCCTTTCATCAGTAATCACTGATGAGGAAGACCTTATTGCAGATCAATAGTTAAATAAAAACCAATATCATAATCATTAACAGTAAACATTTCATAAACCTGAAGAACTCTTCGGCTAAGAGAAAAGTTTTCTGTAATTGGTATGATTGAAATCTCCAGATACCATAAGATGGTTTTATTAATCCCACGACATTAAAAGACTTGAACTGTATTAAATCCAGATTCTCAAGTTTAGATGTTTTATTCATCTGCTAATAGATGTTCACATGATAATGCTCTTTAATAGATTTTAAGAGTACTTAGCCAACATAAGAGGCTAAGTACAGACAAGCTGTATTTGTCTATGATGGTAATTGAGCGAGGAATACATGGATTATGAACTATCCCAAATCTACATAGATGCATTCTTATCAAATTTACTGTCTCCTTTCATGGTTTAATATAATTTCTTTAAGGCAGGTTTATGCTTGTGCTAATATAAATGCACAGGAATTAGATATATTAATTTGAAAACTTTTGGATCATATCCAAAAGCTGAATAATCACATTAATCTTTTTTATAATTTATATCTTCTCTCATTCAATATATTACACCTTTTTCTTTAAAAGAGATCCATCAGTGCTCTCACTTGACTTGCCCAAGTTATATCACAATTACAGTAGATTATGGATTAATTACAAGGTACACCAATGACCATGAGGCTCAACAGGGAAGAGGACTATGTGGTATATAACATATTGTTGAACTATAAATCACAACAGCTCCAGATGGTGTGACCAATGATAATGGCTGCTCAGGGTTATAGTTCAGCAAGAACTGGAAGGCAAAGGCATCCTTACCCACAGATTATCAAAATGAACTTGGACTTTCCCAAGACAATTTGCATATCCACTGGTGAAGCAGAAGGCTGAATAGATGTTTTGGTAACAGGGCTTTAATTGCATTCACAACTTATTTCCGTCCTTTAGGGCTGGGAGGTAGATAAAATATGGCAATATGTGTGATATTTGCTTCATGGCAGTATCAGGGACAGTTGCACATGTAACTAGGCTGCTCTATATCCAACCTTTCCTACAGAATTCAAAAATTATTTCTTCCCATTCCTCTTTCCCCACTCCTTGCACTTTGATATAGGTTCAGGAGGGAGATCCTCCCAAATAACCCAGCACTTTCCATGGTTGAGAGAGGACATGACCTTGGCTTTCCTCATCTTAAACTAACAGCTAAATCAAAAAATTACCTTGCTGTATCTTGATTATCTGTAATGCTACTAATTATATGAACTTCATGACATAACACAGCTTTCCAAGCAATATACAGCTCAGGAAGAATAAGACAGGTAAAGGATGGAGATCAATTGGAAAGCTGATGGACCTCCAGATTATTTTAACTCTAAAATTAGTGTTTATTCCCAAAAATAATGAAATAAGGCTATGTAATTCTTCCAAGAATCTCCTGCTTTCAAATTCTAGTTAATTCACTGATTTTTGTAACGCTTCTTCAGTTCCCAATGATCTCTAGAACATGACAGTTTTTCCTTGCATCCCAAATAAAAGAACTGAGATTCCCAGTTCAGTCAGTAGTGTGAGCTAACGCTTTGTTTGTTCACTAATCAAAATCATTTTGCCTTTGGGAACATAAATCTTATTTTGGTGTTTAAGAACTGGAACCAATGGAGATTCTGGTGGAGAAATGGCAAACTGACATATCTGCAGAGAGCAGGGATGATGCTGAGGTGCAGAATCATGATTGGGCAGGGAAACTGGTTCAGTGGTGCTTCTCCAGATAAAGAGAACATAAAGAGGTTGCCCGTATGTGTTTTGGAAGGCAGATTCTCATATGAAAGTTTGCAGAGCCCTGCAAGCAATTTGTGAATAAGAGCCTCAGAAGCTGAAGAAGAAAGATCATATTTGCAGCCTCAGTGGAGCCTGTAATGAACACTGAGTCTTACATAACTTTTCTTTTTAAAATGTATTCTAATTGTTTAAAAGCCACAGAAATCTTTGGAGCAGCAGCATAATTAGACCTCCTGATGAGTGTTCCTACAACTGGGACTGAGAAATGGAAAGAAATAAGTATGGGGATTAAAATAACCTACAGCAAAAAAAAAAACTTTCTAAGTGTTAAAAATTATGAAAATTCGAAATGGATAAAAGGTTTGGCTGAATTTGAATTTTGCTTATTTTGAAGTATTTTTGAATAAACAAACAAATAAATAGTATAGACCTTCGTGGAAAAAAGGACTGTATACTTTAAGAGAAATGATTTATTTTTCTAAATGAAGAATCAAGGATTGTCTTTAAAGTTCATAGATTGTTGAAGGCATCAAATGGGATTAATGATTTAAGAATTCAGACAAACAAAAAGAAATAAAAATAGGAGGCTTTTTTCCTTTTGTTGTTTCTTTCCCTTGTTGGATAAATAAAAGAGATACATACAGAGATGGCTATTATCAGGAAAGCAGCAATCACTAATACAAAAAACACCAGCCTTGGTGGAGCAGTGGGCTAATGCCTCCTTAAGTAACACCAGCTGCCTGCAATTAGTGCAGGTTCGAGTCCCACCAGGCTCAAGGTTGACTCAGCCTTCCATCCTTCCGAGGTAGGTAAAATGAGGACCCAGATTTGTTGGGGGCAATTAAGCTGACTTTGTAATAATGCCGCTTGGGGTGTGTGTGTGAAAGCCCTAATAAGCAGGCATATACATAGAATGAAGGCTATTGCTAAGCACATTGATTTGTGCTTTAAATTGTAAGCCGCCCTGAGTCTTTGGAGAAGGGCGGGATATAAATGGGATTAAAATAAATAAAATAATAAAATAAAACACCAAGGATGTTACAAAAGATGTTTATGCAATGGAGGTGGAAATAACAACCAAAGAAATGAATGAAGATGTGGACAGGCATTAATAGAATTAAAAGAGGAAAAATAATTGTCTGAAATTGAAAGCAATTTTGAACCAACCTGGGAAAAGTGATGGTGTTTATGGAATTGGAAGAGGAACGGGGGGGAGGGGTACAGAAGCAGTAACAAGGTGCACAGAATTAACACAAAAAATATAAAGATAACAAATGTTTTAAGAGATATACCTGTGCACCCTTAATGTTAAGAAAATATTTAGAGATCATATTATACAATAGTTTAACACCAGGTTAATTTTGCCTCAAAAAACTTCTATTAGAAGACAAAATTTGATCACATAAACAATAAGTACTTTCAAGTAAGTCCTTGATGGACTTTTTGCTGAAAATGGTAAAATGTGACCTCACAGATTTTTGTTTTGTTATTTAAAAAGGTTATAGGGGATAGGAGAAAAATATACGAAATTTTAAAGGGGGAAGAGATAAAATGAGTTTATTTGTAACAGTTTTTTAATGTTCTTTTTCTTTCATTTTTGTTTTTTTGCACTTCTTTTCTATCTTTTTCATTTTTCTTAACTTTCTGGGTTTTTTTTATGATACTCTTATTCAGGTTAAAAATGTTCAATAAAAATTATATATTTGAAAGAGAGCCAGTTTAGTCTAGTGGTTAAAGTATTGACCTAAACCAGGAATCTATAAGTTCTAGTTCTGCCTTAGGTGTGAAAAACTAGGTGACTTTGGGCCAGTCACTCTCTATATCATCTCTCTTATTGTGGAGAAAATAGGAAAAAGTGTTATGTACGTTTGCCACCTTTTAGTTACTTATAAAGTAAAAAGAAGGGGAAAATTCTAATAAATAAATTGGAGGTTGTAACAGTCCTAAGGTGTGAAGGAACAAGTGAGATAGCTCACACATGTGTATTTTTGATATTATTTCCCTAAAGATCCATTTTTACTTGCCTAAAATCTCACACCTAATGATATATTATTATCTGATTAGGGCCAAGCACATTTTTCACACTAAGGAAGAGCTTAGGGTGTGACAAGAAAATCACTAGGTAAGAAATTCCAAAGCAAACTGTTTAAATTTGCATTGACAAAGGTGTGAAATAGTTTAGCCACACAATGGCACAATTAAAACAGCCTGGTTAATTGCTTCTGCCTCTGGCATGAAAGAGTTAATTCATATGTACTGTCAAGACAGGCATTTTACTGAAATATTAAATGATTTCATAACCACATAGCAAATCTGGTTTGGCCAGCTGCTTTCTCAAAAAGAGACAGTTTAATCTACAGCGTAAAAAAAAAGATGTAGACATCAAGAACAAACTAAGACTTTTTTTTTACATTAATTCATGTAATCCAAAACATCTGTTGGTTGCATTGACCAAGAAAAACACATTCATAAATGTATGATATTGTTTTTGGTAAAGTCATAAACATGTCTGAAACACTGGCTCCATTACAATCTGTTAGTTCTCAAAACAGATCAGTCAGATTGGACCCACATAAATTCATTTCTCAGCTAGGACTGATACAGAAGCCTGAGTCATAATAACAATGTGATTTATCTTCAGAAAGCATGACTCAGGATACTAAATGAAATATTTACTTCTAAATGACGATCAAACTGCTCCATTTCTTGGAATGTGTGTTATAATAATACATTAAAATGGTCCTCTCCATTTGTATATACTACATTAACAGCAGCTATCATCTGCAGGTTCAAAATCTCTCTCTAACTTTAATGGTACAAACAAATACAAAAAAGGGACTTCCTCAACTGAAGAGCCTCTTTATCTTGATTCAGGAAAGGGGAGTGACAATAATAAAAGAGGGTTCCTAGATCTTACACATAAATCAGAGTAAAATAAGTACATACTTTTACTTTATCCTACCTGCTTTCTTACAAGCCAGTTTCATAAATATAATTTTTGAAACCACTAAAATGGTAAAACAAAATTCTAAAGCCAGCAATTAAATAAAGAGCAAAATTTACGGCAACTGATTAAAAACCCATGGTTAGTTGAAAAGAAAGCTTGGGGAAATATAACCTCATTTCTTCTCAAAGTTTATTCATTCTGCAAGGCACCACTACCAAGAATTTCCTGCAAGATCAGCAGCCTGCTGTGTTACAAGCATAGGACATCTTCACCGCAACATAAATACCATGTAGGCCTATGAAGAAGCAGGTGGTTTCTGATAAAATCTAACCCCCTGGCTGTTTATAAGCCAACTACAACACCTTGAATAATAGTCACAAGCTTCAAAGCCTTCAATAGCTTAATTGACAATTTGTGAAGAAGATTTCAGATTAGCAATTTTAGGGGCACAACGATTCCACATGGTAGCCAGTCATAGCAGTCTATGCTAGCTTCACTTTCTGGGCTATTCTAAAGGACAGCGCTATACAAAGGACACTACAAAAATCTAATGCTAAAGATACTAATGTACAATTACTCTGATAATCCTTTCCTTGCCTTGGAATATTGTCATTGTTGCATTGTTATGCATCTGGTGTATCAATAATATGAGAGAAGGAGCAAACAAAGATCTGAATTGGAAGTTCTGTAGCACCAGTACTAAGACAGGCCTAGCTATTCCTTACCTTTTATTCTGGAGCTCAGGTAGATGACTGACACTGTGTAAAAAGCAAGAAAGCTCAAAATATGATAGACGTCATTATCTGGTTCCTTAGGCAGTGAGTGTGTGTTTGGAGCATGTGTTCAGAGATAAACCGTGACTCTTAAGTAACATGACAAGGTAAGCAACAGGTGGATCTATGTGAAGGTTAGAAACTTTAAAGATTTAACATTCAGGTGCCAAATGACCTATGCATATCCATATACATGCTTATCCATTATGGTAATCTTTTTCAGGATAAACAATATTGTATATAGAGTACAGACCAGGGGTAAGAAATTAAAAGCGTGAGTTAAGGGGTAAAAAGGAAAATATAGTGAAAAATAATCTGTATCAACACTGTTCAATACATGTCTCCCTACATATTTCTCTGTTCTTGGTAGGTATCCTTCTTGTATCACATTCATTGTTGTTGTTGTTGTTGTTGTTAGTTGCGAAGTCGTGTCCGACCCATCGCGACCCCATGGACAATGTTCCTCCAGGCCTTCCTGTCCTCTACCATCTTCTGGAGTCCATCTAAGCTCACGCCTACTGCTTCAATGACTCCATCCAGCCACCTCATTCTCTGTCGTCCCCTTCTTCTCTTGCCCTCAATCTTTCCCAGCATTAGGCTCTTCTCCAGTGAGTCCTTCCTTCTCATTAGGTGGCCAAAGTATCTGAGTTTTAGCTTCAGGATCTGGCCTTCTAAAGAGCAGTCAGGGTTGATCTCCTCTAGGACTGACCAGTTTGATCGCCTTGCAGTCCAAGTCATTGTATGTGCCTTTTATTCTTTAAATTATTCATCACTGTCTTCCTGAGCATATCTTCCACTACAGTGTTTTCAATCTTCCCATTCTTCTTAATCCATTTGTTCTTTGTTCTTTGTTTTTACATTATCCTTACTAATCTAATTCTTATCTTCATAAAGAAAATGAAGGTAAGAAGACATTTTTATCCTTTTGGTATTCATTATTTACAGCAGACCACATACTAGTTACTACCTTCCTACCAGGATTTGTACATCTTAAAATATCTTCATTTACACATTTTTAGCATAAATGTGGGGTATTAGCAGGTTCCATCCAGTAGAGAATATCACCTGACTGGACTCTGCAGCAGAGGTGTTCCTGCCACTATATCTACCTTATGGGCCCAATCTTGATAGCCTTTTGGAAAAACCTGAAAATATGGATTTGTCATCTGGCTGTGGGATAAGATAATTAATTAAAATGACTGTTTTATCCTGAACCAACCATGTTCCCACATTGACTCTATTATATGTTTTTAAAATCATTTAAGTTGAGGGTGAAGATTCATTCTCTGAGCTTGTAGGTTGGTTTCTGGACATTTCATTACCAGGTACATAACATCTTCAGTGGCGTTTAGGGGATGTCTGTGTTAGTGCTCTTCTGTTTATGAAGGCTTCAAGTGTGGGTTTGTCAAGTGAGGGTCTTGTGATGGATCAGGTATGAGTCATCAGAGAGAGGCTTGTGATGGGTCTTGTTATGGGGAGGTTACTTCATGTCAGGGTCATTGGAAGGTGAACTGCTGGGTGGGAGAAGGGCTTGCATGGGTTGATTAAGGATTGGTGCTGTCTCCAGTGGGCCGTGCAATTGATTTGGATTCTGAGGGGTTTGTAGGCTGGTTGTAGGTCAGTGTGTCTGTTGATGAAATTGCTTGTGGAGAATGAACCTTTGCTCTCATCCTACATCTGAGCAGATATTTGCCACTATTGCAAATCATTTAAATTGTTTTAATATTTTAATACTTTTATGGTTAGTTTATCTCTTAGGGGTTTTTTGCACTATTTATGTTTTAATTTTGTAAACCATCCAGAGTTTAGGCAGTGTTAACAAAAGATTTTTGCCTTGCCCATTAAATAACTTCACTTACCAAATCTGGAATTGGTCTGGGACTGGAACTAGGGCTACTTAAGTTACCTTTCAAGGCTGACAAACCTATAAATAAATTCAGGATATGTACCTTAATTATAATGGAACTATGTTCCAATCAATAATAAGAAACATCAACTTCCAAAAACTCTGAGGGTGTTATATTGTTGAGGTATATTGAAGTCTTAAGGCTTCCGGATTTGCGCATTAGTGCAGCAGCTGAGGGATCGTGGGGCTCCGCACCGTATAGCCAATTTCTGCCTGCTAGGGGCCCTAAATGGGCCTAAAATTGCCCCATAGAGGCAACAAAGAAGGAAGGAAGTTTCTATGATCTGATCGGTTTGGGAAAGACTCTCCAGAAACCAGCAGGAGAAAGCCTAGCTTAACTTCAGAGTCTAGCCCAAGCTACAAGCAGCCAAAGGCCAAAAGCACTACTTTAAGCTGACTGTAAACAACATATTTGGAACTGGGTAAAAACAGTGATTTTCTCTGTTCTACTTGAAAATTGATTTCCTGGAAAAAGAAATAAGAAAAAGAAATACCCCAAGAAGCAAAAAAAGCCTCTGAAAGTGAGAAGGAAGGGGATCTGCCTCACCCTCCTGCAGATGGAAGTGGTGAATTAAACATTTCATGGGGAATAGAAATATACTAAAATGAAATGAATATAAGAGTTACTTTGGATAAGTTTGAAATCAGTGGAAACTGTTAAGATTTTCCTTTTAAACCATGAAAATAGAAGTAGATAATAGAAGTAAATAATTGTCTATTACTGAAAAATGAACTGGTGCTGACACCTGATGGTGGATGAAAATATATAACAGCAGTTGCTTTATTACAGGAGATGGTAAAGCCCAGGAAAAGATAATGTGCTTTTGGTGACCTTCAATGTCTTAATAACAGAGAACAGCTGTGACAAAAGAGAGAGAGATGGAGGGAGAGAGAGAGAGAGAGAGAGAGAGAGAGAACATTTTAGGCTATTTATAAAGTGAGAATTATAAACTTTAGTAAAAAAAATTTTTTGACCTTTCTGGATTACAAATACCAACTCAACTGTGACTCTAAAGCTATCTACAGAGAAAGGAAAATCCTGATTTTTGGCTATCATAGAAAACCAGAGATCTGCAAAAAGAATATATAAAGAAAAAAAATACTTTCCAGAAGGAGATGTATGCTATGTTACAACTAATCCAAACAACAATGATCTCAAACCACCAGGAAATTAAAAATAACTTTGAAAATGTAAATGAACACATCTCCAATTTAACTTTACAACATAAAAATTCTCAGAAAATAAAAACAGAGAGTGAGCAGAAAAAACAGACAACTGAATACGAGACAGAGGAGAGAGATTTCAAGATGGAACTTAACAATAGAAGAAAGTATGACTTAACCCAGATAGAAAAAAAAACTACAGAAAATACTGGACATGGAAAAGGTAACCTATACCCTAAGATTACAAAATAAGTTTGAGGACAAGAAAAAAAATGACAAAATGGATTCTGCCAGGAGAACTATGAAAACTTGAGAGACAAAAAATGATAAAATAAAATCAAGAAAGAAAGAAAGGAAAAGATTCTCAATGAATATGAAGGGGCGAAACCTTCCTATAAAAACATCTTACCTGTTTGGTCTTTTGTACCTGCAAGAACACTTACAAGATTATGGGAAGATTCTTTGACTCAGCAAAGCATATTGTTCAGGAAAGATGTTTGGCAAAAAAAAAAGGCTAAAGTGAGAATTAAGAAATTAGATGGTGGGATTTACCAGAGGGAATATTTAAAAATTAAACATCTGTTTGAATATGGTTAAAGAAATAGAAAGATTTTGGATATAAATGAAGTTTAGTTTAAGAGGGATGAACCCCTCAAGTAATGCAGTATTTTCTTTCTTTTTTCTTTTGTGTTTTGTTTTTTGACTTGAGAAATATAAAAATGTTGGGATGATTTATACAAAAGAAATGTTTTCTTTGTTTTGTTGGGTTTTTTTCTTTTTTAAGATATGAGAAATGTAAAAGTGTTAGGATGGCTTGCATTAGAAAAAAGACTTAAATACTTAAGTGCAGTGCTTTTTTTGTAAAAGAAAAAGGTGCTGGAACTCACACATGTCATACAACCCGCTTTGCCTACCCTACAAGGTTCCATCCAAAAAAGGTGCCGGAACTCCGTTCTGAGCGTTCTATGAGGAAAAAAAACCCTGCTTAAGTGTAACTAATTTTGAGACAATCTTAACTAGTAAGAATGCTTTGAATATTGTGGGTAAAACAAATTTAAATAAGAATTTTGTAAACAGGATCTATGATGAGGCAATCAAGATAATCATATAGAAAAGAAGCTTTATATTGATGTAGTTATTATTTGCAGAAACATGAGAAAAATGTCTATATTTAATTTTCATTTATTTAAATAATAAGAAATGTGTTAATTTAAGGCTGGCAAAAGAGAATATTATTGGAAGAAGAGAAAATCAAGCAAAGCCATTACATGGACTATAGAAATATTAAAAATTAATTCTTTTTGATTCTTTTTTAAATACTAACCCAGACAGCATGCAGTTTGCCAAACATTAAGGTGATTATGTTAAAAATCAATAGAACATATTTTTTTTTAAAAAAAGAACTTCAGTCTTAACTGAAACTTCAGTTCAGCCTATTTCTGCTTCTTGACAATTCTTCAGCTCTGTACATCCATATGTGACTCAGATTTAACAAAGAAATGAATTTGCCTGTCAATGGCATATTGATAATACTTTATATTATACTTCCTGTTATTTTATGTCCATTTCTAATAGCTTCAGATTGATGTTAAATGACACTGGAGACAAAATAATGTCTTTCTGTAATCAAAACAGGACTAAATCTCAGTGCCATTCTCTCAACTCACCCCTGGAGGTAGGATTAGGACCAGGGCAGTCTTCTCTTCCAGCCTTTAGAAGCTGAGAGGAGAAGAAACAGAATAAAGCCCTTTTGACTCTTCCCTAAGAAGGATCATTTATGAAGTCAACTAAGATTAAAGCCTGAATAAAATCAATCAAATTAACCAGTGTTCTCCATACACTGTTGTTGTTGTTTTGGTAACTACCAACCTTTAAAACATGTTCCTCCAAAGAGAGTGGTTTTCAAAAAAAAGAAATTCTGATCCAGATAGTTTTCCAGAAGGGCTACACATAATCTCTATGAAGCAGTGGGGACCATTCCCTCTGAAGAAAACTATTATCCAATCCCTGGATCAACCAATCAATCTTCACTCACCCACTTAGCCATTGTAAACCATGGTATACAATTGTAAAAGAAGCATATATTTAGCAGCGGTATCCTGGCATTATTTTCCAGCTGGACATCTATAAGATAATAGCTTTAAGGTGTGGTAGACTCAATAAAGTAAGCTTTCTTTGCTACTTTCATCCCATCTCATGCGCTACCAGAATGCAATAGATACAACTATGCACTGTAATACATGTAGTTATTCTTTGGCAAATCCTACCTCAACACATTCTACTTACTGTATACATAGTTTCTGGATCATCAGGAATATTTGATTCTACAAAAAATGATGATAAATTTATATTTTTTTGTATTACGTTAAAGATAAAAAAGCTCACAATACTATCGCTTCCTGCACATCATAATGGAAGCTTAGCAGAGATAAACAGTGGGGCAAAGAGGACAGAACAACCAGAGTGCATTAAGCTTGAAGGTGATCCTTGACATCTGTTCAGTTCAGGCATTCAGCAGCCAAAGCTGGGGAACATACAAAGCTGTCTATTAAGGCTATTGGTTCGCTATTGTCTTTTTCAGTCAAGAGTTGCATTCCTTTACAGGAAATAAGGGGCTTATGATCAGCCCTGGCTAAAAGATGTGCTCCAGAATAATATGAGAGGGTTATTTATTTGACTACAGAAACTTCTGAAATTTAGGGGAGAATATTTAAATTTGAGGGTCATTTACTAATCCATTAGTGAAGTAAAGGGGCAGTGAAACAAGGATGACTCTTATACTTGAACCTGGCTGTTACTGAACTGAAAGCAATGCAATCTTTTGTCACATATTAATATCAGAAGTTCTGCTTTAGCTGCCTAGTGTGCTGAATTATTTTGTAAACATGTTTTTGAATATTCTGTTTTCAATCCCTTACCTCCTTGTCTTCCCCACTCTTGGGACCAAAGGATCTTTTCCTTGACATTTTAAAGCATTAAACAGCTCCAGGCCTGAAGGAAACTCCCCCCCCCCAATAGTCTCTGAAAAGTTTAGTCGTCAAGGAGACACAGTTTGAGGATCAAGTGTGAAGGCCTAGGCACAGAAACTTTAAAAAAAATCTGAGAAAAGCAGGATCACATCAACCAGTTGTACCTGGAGGCATGCCTGTAATATTCCAGAGCATCCAGCTTCTTTGGCATAACTTTTGCTACTCAATTATACAGACATTCATTGAACAGTGCCATCTTTTGAACGAAGCTTCATTAAAGCACCTTGCTCTGATGATATATTACTCTAGTAAATTATCAGTTTGAGGTCCGCTTTGGAAATGTCACTCACAAGATTGCTGCTTTCCTGGGAAGTAGGGTCCAAGAGTAGATTAGATGTAATTATAGAATAAATGACAGCCAACAAGAAACACACTGAAGTTGTTCTCCTCACTCCAGGCAAAAAAAAAGTGGGGGAATGATTTAATGAATTTCTTTTAAATATTATAGCTGGTGCCAGGGTGGAGAAATAGAACTCATAAAATTTAAAAAAAGAGGTAAGAGACATCTGTTTGGGTGGTTAGAACTTGTTTTAAACTTATAATCCACCTGCAAGTCTGCATAAATCATTTTGATGCACTGTAAATTAGATAAAGCTATCCTATTATATAAAAAACATTCATGAAATTTGTTTCATAGTACTCATGATTCCTTGTGAATTTGGTGCTGGTTGGGAGCAGATGTTTCTTTTGTTGTCAACTGAAAAATAGACTTGAGGGCAGATTAATTTATCAGACCATTGGCTGTAATTCCAGTCATTATCATTAGAAGTCACAACCTTCATGTGTCCAATTTGTTGAATGGCCTTATGAAAAGGAAAATCCAACAGTTAGAGTGCAGTGACACCTTCTCTACATGTATCTTCTTTTTCAAGAAAAGATAAGTGTTAAAGACAAACACACACACACACACACACACACAAGTTTTGAAATGTAACACAGTACATTTCATTCTCTTCCACAAAATCTAGCTTTTTCTTATCTAGCAACCATTCATTCATCTTTATTAGTCATTACATCTTTTTCCTTTTCCTTTATCTTCTGTGTTTTAAAGAGCACTGGGCATCCTTATTTCCCAATAGTGTCTTTAAAAAGTTCTTTGTGGCTATCGGGAAAAACAAGAACAGGAAAAACAAGAGTTCTAGAAATGTATTTGGGATTGGGTTTGGTACTATCTTACCCATGGCCCTATTAATCTGGCAGCTCTACTGCTTCTGTACCTTTCCATCCATGCAGGATTTCAGACAAGCAGTTAATATAACCCTCATTACTCCATATGTTTGAAATCCATTTTATTTTATAGTTGCTATAATATATGGTCTTACCCTTCAACCAAGGCAAAAAGGCTAGTTTAAGTGACTAGTAATTGGTTTACTTGCCTGCAACAAATATTACTTTCTAATAGTAGAGCCAGTCTAATGATATATTAGTCCACAAGTCTGTCTTTTAATAAAAGAAAAAAATGTTTTAAATTCATAAAATCTCAGTAGAACTTTTAGGCAGCCCCATACATTGCATTTATATTAGTCAGAGTTTATTGTTACCAGAAGGCAGACCTTTAGTGCCCAACATATCCTTATTTCTCATTGCAATAGTGTCTCTTTTGCCCAGCTGTATGCCTTAGGCTCACAGTCAATGACTTCTCACCTTTTCATCTGGCTAATTATGGGTAGTTAAGTAATTAGCCACATCAGTAGGATGGAAGGGAAGTAGAATGTCAAAGGGATTACTGAAAACAGGATAAAATAGGGATTAGTTACATTTTATTTCTGCATCTGCCTATTGGAAAAGGAGTACATATTGGCAGCATTCTTCCCTTCCTTGGACTGAACTATTACTGCAAAGCATACTATGATCATGCATACTAATGTTGGATGAAATTGTATATGTTTCCATTTAAGATAAGCCAAAATAATAGTTAAATTTTTAAAAATGAACAATTATTTTTGGAAACTAGTAATGGAAGTATCTTCTGCCAGTCCAAGTATGTTTTACAGGAGAAAATAATAAATCCAAGCTGTTCTACCAGATCTCCATTTTTGCTTCCTTTAAAACCAATCAAACTTGAAGAATGCATGAATTATTTACATCTAAGCGGTGGCTCGGTGGGTTAGGATGCTGAGCTTGTCTATCAGAAGGTCGGCAGTTTGGCGGGTCGAATCCCGAGTGCCGCATAGCAGAGTGAGCACCTGTTACTCGTCCCAGCTTCTGCCAACCTAGCAGTTTGAAAGCACGTGAAAATGCAAGTAGAAAAATAGGGACCACTCCGGTGGGAAGGTAACAGCATTCCGTGCGCCTCTGGCGTCTAGTCATGCCGGCCACATGACCATGGAGACGTCCTCGGACAAGCGCTGGCTCTTCGGTTTTGAAACGGAGATGAGCACCGGCCCCTAGAGTCGGAAACGACTAGCATGCATGCGTGGGGGAACCTTTACCTTAAGCATATATACTGTATATAAGCAATGTTCTAGCTCCCATATTACATGCACAGGTTTATGCCTCTCTTTCACGGATATAGCATAAACAGTATTATATCCAAATCAGAAATTGTAAGCAGTTAACTTTATTTTAGGCAGCTAATTTATTTTAACAACAATTTGTAATATTTCTTATAAGTTGTCCATATTCAAATTTATCAACAGCTGTAATAAATTGGGAATGGAATGATGGAACTTTCTTTGATTTTTTCCAGACTATTATAACAAATATCATTTGTCATACAAAGAACATGAGTACTATGCTGAACTGATATTATTTCTGCTAGATTTACCCCTCTATTATTGATATTTTTCCTAGTTTAGTCATTTTTAGCATCTGGAACAATTATATCTTCCTAGATTTATCAACTTTCAACAAAAATCTGGACAAGATCATCATCCAAAGTAAATTTCATGAATATATCCAAGCAGACTTTCCAAAGAACAAACTTCTGTGCCATCTAAAATGGAATGATTGGTTATGGTTTGGAGAGTTGTGGACTGTTGTTGACTGTTGTTTTTTGTAACTCTACCTAGGACTTTTAAATGTTGTTATTTATTTATTTGTTTGTTTATGTGACTCCTGGCAGCATACAGTATTAAAAACCAACAATATAAAAACCCCAGAAGCCCCCATCTCTTGTGTCAGTGACAAACACAATCGTACAAGCCGCTTGATCATTTCCAAATCAAAGTATATTGGATATATTTGCTGCCTTGAGCTATAAAGGCAGAATACAAATAAAACAAACAAGCAAACAAAAGAAGGAGTGAAAGAAATATTGAAGATTTGTTTCACTAGAATATCTGCCTGTACTAGAACAGCACCTGTCTGCTGAGTAACCTTAATGTCTTGCTTGCCATTACTGCCTGCAGAAAGTTGAATGCCGCTTACATTCTGACCGCCAATCACTATTTGAAGCTCCCCTGTCTTTCTGCAGTATGATTGTGAATTTTGAAGATGGGAAATAACCTATCCCTTGTAACTGATAAACCACTTGGTAGCATAAAATTAAACTTGTTTTGTTTTTACAGTTTAACATATTTTTATTACACATTTTAGAAGAAATGTGGACAAAAAAAGGATAAAGAAACAGAATGCAGATGAGTAAACAAGGCATTTACAAATGTCTTAGGTAGTTTTTCAGTATCATTAGTCACTTGTGAATAACAGACTCTAGTCCATTGTTTTAAAAGCTTAAAAAATGCTATTAAGCTCTAAGCAAAACATAAATGCCATGAACCATGAACATAAATGCCATGAACCATGAACAGCACAATATAAATCATAAAACAAACCTGTGAATTGCAATAAATTCTGTCCATGCTACTAAAAGTTACCCTAATTTAGAAATTCTAAATTAAATATAAAATTAAAATATAAATATAAATTTTATGCAGAATGGAAACTCACATTATACTTAACTGTAATCTAGGAATAGCTTCCAAATTGAAATAAATTTTGTGTCATATTTACTTTTGACATATTAGGTTATTCAAGACATTAAGCATATTCCCATAACTTAGTTAAAATTTTTCCATAGAAAACATAAGCTGTTAGAGAATTATAAGCTTTTTATTGGAACATTCTTGCAACAGATAGCATGTATAATGCTAACTCAATATATCCACATAGTGGATTAGTAAAGTTTAATAAAAAATACCACAGTTTGAAATGAGAATATGTCTTCTAAGATTTGGTCTTTTCATTTTGAATAATTTTCCAAACTAGAAACCAGAACAGGTGAAAAAAGATTTAATCTGATCATTTTATTTCTTTCAGAAACAAATATAGTCTCAGATAAACATATTCTCAATAGACTCATCCATATTTCAACTGGGAAATTGTGAGGATCCTAGACCAAGCCAAAACTAAAAACACTAGGGAATTCCTGGAAGCTTGTAATTCAGACAAATAAGCCATCAATATAATATATAGACAAAAATCACATTTATATACCATTAAAAATAAACAATAAAAAGCTAAGAAATAAATAAAAGGGCAATTCTATCCAGCAACTTACAACTATGATGGAATCACCAGCTAGATTGGAGAAAAGGGTTAAAAGAGGCCTGAGTTTAGAGTATTTGCACTGCAGCAAACAGCATAGATTAGACTACTAGATTTCTTTGAGTATAACATTTGGTATAAATGCAGTATTTCTCTTCCATTGAAATTCTCATTGTTACATATTTAATAGAAGATAAAAAATTCTATTTAATCATATAATTTTTGACTGGTTCCATTTCTGAACATCATACTTTGCTAACTATATAAGGCCCAACAGATACTGATTTATGTATTATATAATTTTTTTCAAATTGGTCAAGTCTCTAAGAGTTTCCTCTTGTTTCTGTCATTTTTAAAATACTGTGCTATTTATCTGAAGATATTGAAACCAATCAGAAAGACAAAGCCCTTGAGAATGTGAGAATTTACTTTATTTTCAATAATATTTTGAAATCTAAGTAAATTATATATTAAATGACTTTAATTGTGCTCCCCTATTCATAAATTAGAGGGACGCGGTGGCTCAGTGGGTTAGGACACTGAGCTTGTCGATCAGAAGATTGGCAGTTTGGCGGGTCGAATCCCGAGTGCCGCGGAACAGAGTGAGCGCCTGTTACTCGTCCCAGCTTCTGCCAACCTAGCAGTTCGAAAGCACGTAAAAATGCAAGTAGAAAAATAGGGACCACTACGGTGGGAAGGTAACAGCCTTCCGTGCGCCTTTGGCGTCTAGTCATGCCGGCCACATGACCACGGAGATGTCCTCGGACAAGCGCTGGCTCTTTGGCTTTGAAACGGAGATGAGCACCGGACCCTAGAGTCGGAAACGACTAGCACGCATGTGCGGGGGAACCTTTACCTTTTACCTTATTCATAAATTAAACTTTCATATGTATTAATTAGGGATTTTTAAAAAAAATATTAAAGTGATATATGGCAATATTTAACATTATGATATATCCATTGCTCAATGCTATAGTACATTTGAAACAATCTGGTGAACTGAAACAATTTATAAAACTGTGTACTGAATGAAAGCAACAGAATAATCATAAAAAGACCAGTGCTGTGCTTTATTCTTAAAGGACACCACCATCATGACACACATCATTAGATTTTTTTTTAGACTTTTTCGTTCAATTGTTAACAATGAGACTTAGAGACTTTAAAAACTTTTTTCCTTGTCGTATTGATTTCCCATTCCTGTATGTTAAACGGAGGTGAAATCCACATCAGCACTTTTGTACAACAATGAAAAATGTAACTTGCAAAGTGCATTGGCATACCCAGATGCCTCTCTTTCTTCACTATCATTAGTTGATAAAAGCATATTTCTATGTGTGAACATGTTTGGTTAACAACTACAGATGGAAGAAATGGGATACATCTAAATATGATGGACAATGTTAAAAAACTAGGACAATGCTATTTTTTTAAATTATTTATTTAATTTTTAAACTTTATTTTTTTAAAAAAAAGAAAACCCATTATTTTTAAGCAATTACTTACCCAGAGCAAAGGCACCATCAGAAAACAAAATTAGAGCTAAAGAAAAAATGTGTTTACTTTTAAATATGTTTCTTTAAAGACCACTTCAAGACCTTTGAGTCCATGTTTATAGGGCTTGAAGGGACCTTGAAAGTCTTCCAATTCCCTGCTCAATGCAGGAATCATTATACCATTCTGGTCAAATGGTTGTCCAGTCTATTCTTGAAAACAATGTGTGTTTTCAACAAGAGAAAAAAAACAGACAAAAGTACTCAGGCATTATGCACATATAAAGGCATATGCTATCTCTGCATATTCCCAAACCAAATGAATTATGCCTCTTGCCCTAACATTTTAATATATGCCTTTGTAATGCTATTTTACTATTTTGTGGGGGGGGAAACCCCTCCAATTGTATACAGTGTTAAAAACTATGTCTTCTGACTCTTACTTGTTCTTTTTAAATGAATCAAAGCCTTAGAGCATGTTTAAAATTAATTCTTCTCCTGACTCAATTTAGACACCTACATTAGAAATCTGATTGATATATTAACATCATTAATTACTTATTTGACCCATTCATTTTGCATATCTGCATGGGTCTAATTGAGGCAGCCTACACTGAATCCTAAATCCTATTTAATGAATCAAGAATTAATTTTTGAGAAACCTATTTACTGACCTTGTGTGATAGTGAATTGTACTGTTGATAGTTTATGCCCTTAGATGCTGTTCCCAATACAGACATATTGCTTGTTAAAAACTACAAGCTTTCATTACTTTGTTCAAGTTATCTAAAAAAAAATTTAACATTTATTTTTTAGTTTATATTTTGTGAAGTAAATAGCATACTATAGTACTAGGAGAGAGAGCCATAATTAAAATTATTGCATTAGCAAAGAAAGAGAAAAAACCAAGTAAGTTATTATTGAGTATATGTTAAATTTGAGTAATCTTGAACTGCTAATGAGAAAAGTGTGGAAACCAAAAGTTACTGAATTCACAGATGATGTAGCTCAAAAAAGGCAGCTATAAAAATCTGACCTTGAAAATTTTAGCAATACGTCAAGCAGGATTAAATGAATGAGACATTGACAGAATTTTCCTTTTAGTGGCATGAGAGGCAAAGGTAGAGATGAGAAAAAACCCTTTTACAACTACTATCACTATTGACACAAAAGGTTTTTCAAAATTTTCCATCAATTTAAAAGCATAGAAATTGGAGTGATTTTCAGTAAATTTAGAAGAGCAGGTTTCATATTTGGTGGTGGTATAATACATTCTGTCATGATGAATTGTCTTGGGATTTAGGTTAAACTTCAGAGGTCATGGATATTATTGCCCTCTGAAATGCTGATGTAATAGTGAACATTTGCAAGAATTTCTTAGCACCAACACGACATTAAACAGCAGTTCTCTTTTATAGGATTGAATAAGAGCTTAGGTTTCCATGCTGATCAGGAAAGGGAGGAGGAGGAGGAGGAGGAGGAGGAGGAGGAGGAGGAGGAGGAGGAGGAGGAGAAGAAGAAGAAGAAGAAGAAGAAGAAGAAGAAGAAGAAGAAGAAGAAGAAGAAGAAGAAGAAGAAGAAGAAGAAGAAGAAGAAGAAGAAGAAGAAGAAGAAGAAGAAGAAGAAGAAGAAGAAGAAGAAGAAGAAGAAGAAGAAGAAGAAGTTTTCTGGCTGCCTTTTCATTCCCATCAACTATTGAAGAAGTGTTTCAAGAAAACATATATAATCTATGGATTATATTTTTTGAGGAAAAAAGGATCACAAGAAAACTTAAATTGGTAAATAGCAACACCCATGCTACCCCTTTATAGAACTCACATCTATTTTTAGAAAGCATCTTGATAGTGGTGTGTTGATTCATATAAGGCAAGGGGAAAACCTCAGACCAATGCTGTTGAAAATTAATGTTTTTTTCGGCCTTTTTGGAGCATATAAAAAAAGATAGAAATGTAATCATAACCCATAAAATAGCATATTGTGTTATTTTCTCATTTTACCTTCTCTTTCTACAGTTTAAATTCTACAGACTAAATGTTTTTCTTCCAATTGTAATAATCCTTGAAACATTTCTGAAAATATATTATTTCCAAATACACTTTTGGAAAATATGATGACATTTAATTTAACTCTTCAAGTCTACAAATATTCATATCAGAATCTTTTTTTGATAGTATAAATTGGGGAAAGACCTTTTTCTTTTTATGGGAAATTATGCTTACTATCATCTGTGTAGTGGAGGGATATATTTCAGTGGATCCATACGTGGGTTTTTTCTTTCTTCTTCTCCCCTCTTTAAATTGTTTAAAAATATCCTTAATAATTAGGAGCAAGCCACTCCTTGACAAGTTTCAGGTTCAATAGTGAGTATTTTACCTTAATAAATGGTTAAAAGAAGAAAGGACTGAGAATTCTCCACTTCTTTGAAGTCATTTAATTAACTAATACAAGTATGTTTTTTGCTCTGAGGTAAATATACAATGATAATAAAAATAAGTTCCAACTCTCAGGACAAATCACCAATTGAATGGTTGTTTGGTATGTCAAAATTTGGTTATTGTGGTGATTTTATTTCCTTTTTTACTGGAGGCCTCTGGCATTATTACGTCTTTTCACACTTAAAAACCACTATACTTTTGAATACAAAGCCAGCACTTACACTAAAGATAAATATTTCAAAAGAATATATAAGACCCTGACTTTTGAAAGAAAGTATAGTATGACTCAATCTTTTTATGAGGCCCTGGAGCTAGAGATCTGAAATTAATAATATTTCTAGAAACATTGAGATAAATACCAATACACTGAAATAATGTATGAGTAAGTCTTCTTTATTAGTTTTGCTTGTGCCATCACAGCCAAATTAAACACTAATTAAGATATGTCTTTGCCAAAAGTGAAGCCACCCAACTGTAATTCCCAGCCCTCTGGGGAAAGATGAACAGATATTGGTGTAAAAAATCTCAAAACAGTCCAGATTGCTAATCTAAATTAAATTAAATTAATCTGAGACCCAATTTTAGAGATGGTTTGCAAAATGCAATACAGGTGACATGAAAGTTTGGGCACATTTCAAGGTATGCTAGTGACATTCTTCCTAGTTGTGGAGACCCTACTTTGCATATTTCATGTCTTGGACTGCATTTCTCTATATTACCAGAGTCAAAAGCATGTCAACTTTTGAGTTCTCTGGAACACTTCAACTTGCACAGTCTTTTGTGCCATTTCATTTGTCCTAATTGCAGTGTTTGCATGACTTCTGTAGCAGCCATGTGCTAAATAAATAAATAAATGGTCCTAATAAAGATAGTGGCACAGTAAAAATATTTTCTTATGGACCAACATAACTAACATTACTTTTAATATCATAAAATATGCAGCATTTTACTAATCTTAAAAGATTAATTTTTAGTTCAGTTTATCTTATGGAGTAAAAATTGTTTGTCTTCATGGGCATGCTTCAAACCATACAGATTGTTCAGACTCTCTGTTCTCCTTTTTCATCGGACTTCTACATTTCCCATTACCCCAACACATTTCCCACTGAAGTGGGTGGAGGACGTGAATGACTATTATTCCTCAAGACAGGATTCAGCTTAAATTACAAGAGTGCAGATTTGGTTGGATAATTGAAAAAAAAGGCTCAATAAGGAAAGACATGGTGCATTCTCCTTTGCTGTTTAAACACTTGGAAGGACATTTACTGAGGATGCTATAGTGAAGATTATTCCACTAAACAACACAACTGCTTTAGATGATATCTAAGGTCCCTTTCAGTCCCTACATTCAATGATTTTAAAGGCCCGATTTTATGATTTAAACAGCTTGATCAAATTATCAAGAACCTACAGTTTGAAATTATATCACTAGCTGTCTTTCTTGCCGCTCCCCCACCCAACCAGTATCCCGCTTCTCCTTCCTCGGCAGCTTTGCAGATGGGCCACACACACACACACACACGCACACACAAAAGCGGCAAAAGCAGGGGGGGAGAGAGAAACGGCTCCGCCTTTGGTTCCCCCTCCTAAAGCACAGGGGTGCTAGAGAAAGTTTGGAGTTGGGTAAGGAAGTGCAAAATTCAGGAAGGAAAGCGGGGCGGTGGGCGAACGGGAGACCTGCCGACGTTTGGGGAGGTGCGCGCCGGGGAAAAGGCCAGGAGAGGAGGGGGTCCGGGCTGGGGGGGGAGGGATGGGGTGGGGGAGAAGGAGGCTTCCCGGGCTGGGGGGGGGGAAAGCAGAAGCGAGGGATCACGACTGCTCCCGCTTGGCTGCTGCCGCCGCCTCCTCCTCCTCCGCCGCCGCCTCTGTCTCTGCTGCTGCTAGGAAGGCTGCCGGTGCTGCGGCCGCCTCCGCCACCGCCACTGCCTCCTCCGCCCAACCAGTATCCTGCTTCTCCTTCCTCGGCAGCTTTGCAGATGGGCCACACACACACACACACACACACACACACACACACAAAAGCAGAGAGTTCCCCTTTCCCCTTGTACAGGAATGAAAGGCCCCCCGAAGGAAGCCCAGCCTCTTCACCGCACCGATCCACTGAGGAGGAAAAAAGCTTATTTCTATTGCCACATGCAAACTAAATTAAAACAACTTGGGAAGCTCGCCCGTGGGCTGCATTTAGAAGGATTTGGGGGCTTTTGTGATTTGCTTCGCCTACAAGTGCCTTAACCACGACTAGCCCATGGCTCCAATTCAACAAAAAACGCTCTCTCGGTGCCTTCCAGATGCGTGAAGGTCACCCTGACTACAACCAGCCTGGGATTTGGAAAGGCTTCCCAGGTTATTGGGACAGACTGGCTTGAATACTTGGGGTAACATTTTTCAGGAGGAGGATCGTTATGTCCACCCCGATAGGGCATCTTCCCCTCACAAATCTTCCCTTCCCTTCCCTTCCAAGCGGGAGCCCCACAGCAAATGACCAGCGTTTGGACAGCGTGTGAATGGGTGAGCGTCGCCGTCCCCAAACAACGCAATTCCTTGCAGCGATGCGGACAAGAGGGAAAGGAAGCCCAGCGGCCGGACTGCGCTCCCGCCCTGCCTCCCCAAGGGCTCACACGCGTCCTAATGGCTTGTGCGCGGCCTCTCGCGAGGTTGCTGCCCCTCGTGAGCCCGCTGGCTGACGCTGGCTCCGTCTCTCTCTCTCTCTTCCTTCCTCCCTCCCTCCCTCCCTCGGTCTCCCCCTCCCCCTTTTCTGGCTCAGCCCCACGTCACCAGGAGACCAAAACGGGGACATCATGGCAGAGCGGAGAATATACTGATAATATATTGTTTTTGTTGACCCTCTTTTCCACATGCCTCAATTAAAGCAATTTTATTGTTATCTACCTGTATTTTTATTTTTGAAATTTACCGTGAGCTGCTGCATTTCCCAGCCTCGGCTTATACTCGAGTCAATAACTTTTTCCAGGTGTTTTTTTTTGGGTGAAATTAGGGGTCTCGGCTTATACTTGAGTCGGCTTATACTCAAGTATATACGGTAGGTTTATATTTTATATATTTATATTGCATACATACAGGCAAAGGAAAAACATGCAGAAAAATTAAAGGAAGAAAAATGAAAACAGATAAAGTGTACACAGACACAGACACATTTTTAAATGCTACATTGCACTAGACCACATGGACCGATTAGTCTTTCCACTTCATCATTATAGAGCCCAGGCTTAAGCATAGGTTTATTGTAATCAGTGGAACAGCTTGCTATCAGAAGTCATGGGTGCCCCACCACTGGGCAGAAGAGACTGGACAGCCACTTGTCAGAAATGGTATAGGGTCTCCTGCTTGAGCAGGGGATTGGACTACCTTTCCAACTCTGTTATTCTGTAAAAAAAATCATTTTACAACTACAGAAATAAATATCTCTGGGTAGCTAACAATTTACAAACAAACAATATGAAAGAACCCCATAGCCAACCAAATTTAAATTAATTTAATACAAAGAAAAAAATCTAAGGCACCATGTAACGCAGACATGTCAAACACAAGGCCTGGGGGCCGGATGTGGCCCACAAAGTGGTTTCATGTGGCCCGCGAAGCCATCCTGGAAACAGTGAGGGAACGGCCCCCACTGCCTTGGCCCTGGCCCAGAGACCCTCCTTCTGCCAGAGACCCTCAGATCTGTCCCACTCCTGCCCAGGCCCCCATAGGCACCCTTGATGCGAACGATGTAGAGCTGGCCACACCCACCCAGTAGGCCATACGCACTCTAGCCATGCCCACCCAGTAGGCCACGCCCACCCTGGCCATACCCACCCGGCCCCCTGAGGGCAACCACAATGCTGATGCGGCCCTCAATGAAATTGAGTTTGACACCCCTGATGCAACAAATCACAAATCAGGAGCAGATATATGGGGTTCTTTAATATCCTAACCTTAGTACCTGGCGGTGGGGGAGAACCAAATTTTAATGACTTTCTGAAAGGCCAAGAGGCTCCAAATCTCAGGGGAGGCCATTCCATTAGACAACACCACCACAGAGAAGGCACAAATGCTCAGTCCTGCAAGAGGGACCTGAGACATTCCTAATCTGTCAGATTTGGTGTAATGGTCAGAAACACATTGGAGATAGGCAGTCACACAAATAATCTGGTGCTGTACAACAACAGACTTTAAAGATGATAAGCAGCACCTTGAATTGCATCCAGAAGTATATTGGAGACTGGTGCAGCTTGTACAGCAGTGAGCCACAGGGCTGAACTTTAAGATGCCCAAAATGGTGGAAATCATTGAATTCTGAAGCAAGTAAAAGTTCCAAGTGTTTTTCAAGGACATCTCCAGATAGAGCATGTTCAAGTAATGGGTTACAGCAAGACAGACAATGAGTAAAACCTCCCAGTCCAGAAATTCAGTACATGTAGCTTACATGAGGCAAATCCTTGCAAAAGCCAAGGCTGCCCTCTGCTCTTTGAGCGGAAGCCATCAGTGTAGGTAGACCCCGATTGCCCACTAAATTAGTCTGCAGAAGGGTTATTCCAGATGTGAGTCCCAAAACCCAGAATCACTCATCTTACCAGAATTGAATAACAAATTGTTCTCCCCCATTCAGAATCTCACAGCCTTCTTTCAAAATAACCTTAAACCTATTTCTATAATGGAATTTCATGGAGAGAGAAAGAGAGAGAAGAGGTCAAAATATGTGCCCAGACAAAAAAATTACAAAAACTGAAATCCTAATTATGAAAGCCAAAGTTTAGATACCTTATTAATAAATTAATAAGTTAATAATAAGTCAAGAAACTGTAGGCCCACTAAAGAGAAGATGGCAAGGAAATAACAGGCAACAGGGAGAAAGCAAAGCTGCTTAACTCTTACTTTGCATCAGTCTTCACACAAAAAGAAACTATAGCCCAACATACCAAAAAAAACACCACATAATAGAACAAAAATTAAAATAAGCAAGAAAATGGTAAGAGAACACCTATCTGACTTTGATAAATATAAATCACCGAGATCCGATAGATTACATTGCAGAGTTCTGAAAGAGCAGGCAGATGTTATCTCAGAACCATTGCACCACATCTTTCATAAATCCTGGAGCACCGGGAAAGTACCTGAGGATTGGAAAAGGGCTGATGTGATTCCCATCTTCAAGAAAGGGGGAAAAATGGACCCAGGAAACTACAGACCAATCAGTTTAACATCAATACCTAATCAAAAAAACAGATATGCAAACAACTACAGTAGAAGCAAACAAAGTCATAACCAGTAGCCAGCACGGGTTTGTTAAAAACAGATCATACCAAACCAATCTTATTTCATTCTTTGATAAAGTGACTAAACTAGTAGACTAGTGAAATGCTGTGGATGTAGTATACTTAGATTTCACTAAGGCATTTGATAAAGTAGACCGCAACCTACTCCTTAGTAAACTAGAAAAAGCTGGAATAGACAACATCAGCACCAGATAGATCTGTAGCTGGCAGACAAACTGTATTCAATGAGTAGTCTTCAATGGCACTACATCCACATGGAGATAAGTAAGCAGTGGGGTACCACAAGGTTCCATCTTAGGCCCAGTACTCTTCAATATTTGGGGAATTGAAGGGGAAATCATCAAATTTGCAGATGACACCAAACTGACAGGAGTAGCCAACACCCCAGAAGACAAACTCAGGATCTAAAAAGATCTTGACAAATTTGAACAATGGACCCTATCCAACAAAATGAGTTTCAATGTGGAGAAAAGCAAAGTTTTACATTTAGGCAGGAAAAATCAAATGTACAAGTACAGATTGGATGAGACCTGGCTTAAAAACAGTAACTGTGAGAGGGACCTTGGAGTCCTAGTGGATGATTACTTGACTATGAGCCAGCAGTGTGCATCAGCTACCAAAAAAGCTAATACAATCCTGGGTTGTACAAATAAGCATAGAAACAAAATAATGCAAAGTATTAGTACTGCTTTATAAAACTCTAGTAATATCACACCTGGAATATTTCAGCCAATTTTGGTCACCATATCACAAAAAAGATGTTGGGAGTTTGGAAAAAATTCAGTGAAGAGCAACTAGGATGATCAAAGACCTGGACACTAAAACATATGAAGAAAGACTGTGGGATTTGGGTTTGGCTAGTCTAAAGAAAAGAAGAAATAGGGGAGACAGGATAGCAGTATTCCAGTATTTGGGGGCTGCCACAAGGAAGAGGGTGTCATTTTGTTCACCAGAGCACCAGAGGGAAGGACGAGAAACAATGGTTGGAAACTGATCAAAGAGAGAAGCAACCTGATATTAAGGAGAAACTTCCTGACAGTGAGGACAATCAACCAGTGGAACAGCTTGCCTCCAGAAATCATGGGCGCACCATCACTGGAGATTTTTAAGAAGAGACTAGAAGTCACTTGTCTGAGATGGTATAGGTTCTCCACCTATTCTATTCTATTCTATTCTATTCTAAAGTATGTATGCTTAAAATACCTTAAAATGCTTTAAAGGAATTAATATAGGTATCTCTTTAAGGGTGAATTGTATATTATTCTTGAAATAGTATCATTTTCACAGCATTTATTTTCCCACACACTCATGTAGATTTTTATCCATCTGTTTATGTCAATATTAATCTGAGAAATGCATTTTGAAATGTTTACATCTATAAAGAAATAAAAAAATCTTGGAATAATTATTATGTTAATTTATGTTATTCTAGGATATTTAAAACAATAAAAATACCAACTAGAATTCTGGTTTTTATAGATGTCCATGTTACATTAGAGATTATAGGAAGTAGAAGCATTTATTCCAGTTATTATTATTGAGGAGCCATAGTGGCTCAGTGATTAGAATGCAGTATTGCAGGCTAACTCATAGTTCATTGCCAGAAGTTCGCTTCTGATCAGCTCAAGGTTGACAGCCTTCCATTCTTCTGACATCTGTAAAATGAGGACCCAGATTATTGGGGGCAATATGCTGACTCTGTAAAACTGCGTAGAGACAGCTGTAAAATACTATGAAGAGTATATAAATCTAACTGCTATTGCTGCTATTATTACAGTTTGTCGCACAGTCAGCTAGATGTTAAGCCTGGATTTGGCATTTTTGTCTGCCTATCTGAAGTCCTTCCCATCCTATCTCCCTTAGATAGAGAATGTGGATATTTGATGGTTATTATTTTGGTTTGTTGAACAGTCAGTCAGATGTTGGCTGGACTCAATAGGTAGATTTTTATCCACCAATAGAGTTCTTCCCAAAAAACTGGGATAGGCAGATGTTGATATTTTATGGTGTTAGAGGTATTGTCACAGGATGTAAGCTATTCCTGCTTTTTCAATTGACTGATGATGAATTTGTTAATACCACTAGTGTTCAAGTGGTACTCCAGTTGTTTCGGGATTGCATTCAAAGTGCTTTTTATTATTGGGACTATCTTTGTTTGCTTTCGCCACAGTTATTCTAGTGGCAGATCTTTGTATTTATCTTCTCCAGTTCTTTCTCTTCTATTCTGCTGTCTCCAGGTACTGCCACAACCACTATCCAGACTTTTTTGTCTTTCTTCTTGACAATTATTAAGTCTAGTGTGTTATGTTGGCAAGTACCTGTCACTTTGAATTCTAAAGTTCCAGAGCACTAACATGTTATTTTTCTATGACTTTTTCTATTTTATGGTCCCATCAGTTTTGCTTGCAGGCAAACAGTATTTCTTGCACATCTTCCAATGCACCATTGTTGCTACTTTTGTCATGCCATTGTTTGTAGTCAGTTTGTGTAAACTTCCTGCAAGAGCTTACCAAGTGGTCTACTTTTCTTCAGCTTCTTTGCAGAGGTAGCATTTATTATCTGTTTCTGGCTTCTTAATTCTGGCTTTATATTCATTTGTTCTTAAGGCTTGATCTTGCACAGACAGAATTAGCCCCTCTGTTTTTTTCTTTAACTTTCCTGCTCTTAATCACTGCTCTTATTATTATCTGCTTTACCTGTTGTTGTTTTTTAACATAGTGGCCATGTAATACTTTATCTATTCATGTCTCTTTTCTGTTCTTGTTATTTCTTGTAGGCCATTTTGGTCTTTTCAGTATTCAGCAAGCCTGTTCTGTACCAGCCTGCTACCGGCCCTGCAGAAGAGGCAGGGACAACCCCTTTACAAACGGCAAGAGGCTGGAATTAAGCCTGCCAAATTTATTAAGGTAAAACAGAGCAAAACAAGACACCAACCATGAAACAGGAGCTATGAAACAGGAACTAATCAAACGGTTGCCTTCAGCAAACCAGCCCTCCCATGCATTCCCCTTTTATACAGTTCAGGGCGTGGCTTCTCTCTGCCTCCTTCCGAGGTGCCCCATTGCCTTCCTCTGTTTACTCCTGATTGACTGCCTCCTGCGTCGAGCGTCCTTGAACAGGGCCAGCTGTGGGTCATCTTCATCCACGCTGACAGGCTCACACAGCTGGGTCTCCGTGGTGACCAGGTGTTAGGGGCCTGGCTGAGGGCTCTCATCAGCAAGATCTTCAACCCCCTCAGCAAGCTCTTCAACACCCCCTCCTCCTCTGAGTCATCCGACCCAACTGCCGAACCCAGGCTGACCCTGAATCACAACAAAGCCTTCCTAGTTTCAGTTCATCTTCTTCACTGTCCTTCAGATATTCTTCCAATTGACTTTTGTTTTCTTCAGCCATCTAATGTACTTACAGCATTCTACATCCACACAACATTGCCCTGAGGATGAAAGGCATCATTCACTATCATTATATTTTCTAGTCTTCCTATTCAGATGTTTTAGTTCTGCTTGAATCCAGTCCACTGTTCAAGTTGTGTATCTAATGATTGGAATTGTCCAGGGATTAATTGCTTTGATGCCATTTCTTCCACTGAGTTTGGACTTAAGATCTTCTTCACTTTCTTTTATATAACTTCTAACCTTTTTCTTGACTTCAGTGTGCTTGATGTTGTCAGCTTGAAGGTTGCCCAAGTATTTCTAGTGAATTTTTTCATCCAGACTTTTGACGTTATGTCCATAGGGCATCCTGATTTCTTAAATTTTCACTCTTTTTCTCCATTTGATGATAAGCAGAGCAAATTCACCCAGTCCAAAGTCCATTTCAATATATTGGTTGTAGAATAGAATCAGCTGAGCACTGATTCTATTTCAGAAGTGTTTTTCCATACAACTTCAGATCATCCATTGAAGGAGGTGGGATAGTCTGGCAGATGTTTTGATGTTTGACAGCAGTGGTTGAAGTTATTCAGTGTTGTTGGCAGAGGAATCAGTGCAATGACATATAGTAATAGTGAGTGAGTCTCCTTGAAAGATTCCCTTTTTTTTAAATTAACCTTTCCCAATCCATCACCTTTGACTAGAACCATGTCTTCCACTGTGTCATCAATCTGCACAAAGTTCCTGATATTTTTTATTGACTCCTGTTATTTCTAGGCACCTGATTATCCAATTTCTTGGGAGATTTTTTGTAATGAATCCAAGCTACATTCAGGTTGGTGTTCCTTCTCTTGCAGTTCCCCAGAATAGTTTTGTCAATTAGAAGTAGATCTTTTGTTCTTCTGCTGTTTGGGCAGTTTCCTTTCTGCTCAGGTTCAACTAGATGATGTTGGACTGCATCAGCTACCATACCAGCTTGCAATTTGAATGTTCTTGGTAATCAGTTAATTGATCTGTAATTGTCTGGTGCTGCTCCTTTTACTGGATCTTTTATTATCAAATAGATTTTGCTAGATGTTAGCCCCTCTTCAATTTCACCTCCTTGTAGTATGTTGTTAAACTGCTTGGCAACAAGTAGGTGTAGACTAATAAGATGTGTCAACCAAAATCCATGCAATTCATCTTCACCCAGTGCTGACAAAATATTTTTTCTGTCCAATGGGAGTGCAGTAGGATGGTAATGTAATAATTTTTCTAAAATTCTAAAATAATAAACAAATATATATTTGTTAAACTCTGGCCATTTTTAAGTGCAGAATATCCTTTAAATTCCTGGTAAAGCATGGCAATGGATTCAATAATATCTAACATAATAAGCAATAAAATATATTCTTGAAGAACTTGAGATTCTTTGACAGGTGAAGGCATTATTTAAGATGCAATAAGTTTTCCCAAGATATCCATATACACAGCATTGTATAATTAATTACAAAATGAAGAAAATACATATTTGTCCAAAATTAACTCAGAAAATTTAAAGGCTAGTATTGAGTTGCTATTTAATATACCTGTTGTCATATATCAGGGGCCCCAATCCTTGGCCATGGCCCACTACCAGGCCATGGCCTATTTGAAACCAGGCTACGCAGGCCAGTGCATGCACAGTTTGACTCATGCAAGTAGCAGGCCAGCACATGTACACAAACACGTGCAGCTCATCTTGTGCAAGTTGAGCTACATGTGCGGACTGCCCGCTGTTCATGTAAGTTGAGATGTGCATGCATGTCTGCCTGCCACTTGCAAAAGTCAAGCTGTGTGTGGGCATTTGCACCAGCCTGCTGCTTGCACAGTCCAGTTCCCCTCTCTCCCCGAGCTGAGGTGCCAAGCCACAAAGTTTGGGGGCCGCTGTCATATATAATATTGTCTAGGCTTTCTGAATCCAAATTTAATTTGAGTTCAATTAACACTTATGTGTTCTGAAAAAAAGGCTATCCGTAATATATTACAGAATTATTTTCCCACATCCACCTTGTACAGTTACATTGGCTGTCTGAAAACCCAGTTGAAATAATTATATTGATTGTACTGTGCAAATGTTTGACCTGATTCACAAATAACCTGACTGAATTCTGCCTCAAAATAAAATCAGCAAATCAATTTCATGAGCAAAAACAGATGTTGTTTTCTGATAAATGGTATTCTTAAATCATACGCAGTTTAGATCTGTTACAGTTAAAAGATCACATTCCTATATATAAGTTAACTAGCCAATGAGAGTCCAGACTTCTGAGCTCTTATGGGAAATCATTTAAACTGGATTTGTGGTGGTGATGTCATGCTGATTAAACTTCTTCAGTTATAGTCAATGAGATCTATAATTACAGGCTCTGAAGCAAGCATTTAAGATTTGCCATTTAACTTGGTTTGAGTAGGTTGATCTTTGCTTTAATGTTATGGTATTGTTTAATTTTAAATATGCTGTGTTATTGTACACACACACATACAAAGAGATCTTATGGAAGTTATGTAGTACTGCAAGTTGCCTTTTAAGGCATTTTCTAGATCTTCCCAATATCCTACTTGCCATCAGAAGGGTGACAATCTTTCTTATTGTGATTCAACTCTTTAGACTATCCATCCTGTTGCTGTTTAGAAACATGTTTAAACTTTTATGAACCTGAAATGATGGCACAGATATTATGACCACTGAAGTGGTAGTATCATTTTTTTTTGCATTATGTTGTTACTAACATCATTTTAGTTTACAGCACAGTGATTCCTTTCTGCGGTATACTCTTTTAAAGCTCTTGATAATACCAAGTGAATGCATACCTGAATTAAATAAATAGTTATATCTTAATTTCTTGCATAAATAAACTTTTAATAAAATGAATAAATTAACAGTAGCCTGACACTTTTTATCAATGTGATATAGGCAATTAGCCACATTTTCATTCACATGTTGATACAGAGAAATAATGCCAAATCTATTCTACAAAGCAATGCAGGTAATGACTTTATTGTAGGTTATATAGTCTGACATGAATGAGCCATTTTGTTGTTTTCAGGTTCTTCGTCTTAGGTGATTCTCTCCTTTTTTTAAAAAACAACAACACATCCATCTGTGCTTTCATGGAAAGTATAATAGTTTTACTTTTATCTACATTTTTGTTTGGTAGGAAGAGAAAAGGAATACAGCATTCAGCAAGAAATAGAAATAAATCAGTTGCAAATGCATTAATACACAGCAGTACAAATCTTTCAAATTTCTTCACTGTTTATCCTCGTTAAAAATATCCAAGGTTATTAGAAGATTTTAAAAAAAAACAACCAAGAAAGTAAATAGGTTTGCTTTTAATATAGACACTTTTCTATTCTACAACATTTTAAAAGATATTTTAGATTTTAAACACGTAGATATTTTTTTTACAATATGCATGTAGAATGAATAAATAACTTACTGTTTGCACATCTTGAAATAACTTTTAGAAACCTCTCAGCTTATAAATGTATAAATCACTACATCATTCCTCTATCATATCAGTTAGGAGGATATGCAAGCATAATTTGCTTTTTAAGATGCTTGTAGTTATCAAAAGCTTTCTTGATTGCTACTTGTTGTTTTTCTGAAGAAAAGCAATAATGCATACATATTTACTGCGTAAGAGACCTACCCATCATGTTTTAGGATACAAGTGACAACATTTGTGAGTAGGGACTGACAAAAATGGAAATGGCAATGCTTTTGTTGAGTCAGGATTTGCTGTGATGGAGGATTGCTTTGAATAGAAATGTTTGTTCCTCACCTATGTTAAGCCTGTGTAATATTTACACTGTAGTTTTCTTATATCCTCCCCCAATAAAAATGCAAGGAAACCAGTGTTTAACTGTATATTAAGGAAGACCTATAGAAAAAGAGTTGAAGGTCTCATGTGACCTTGGAGATTGGTTACTCACTTAGGATATAGTATCTAAGGTTGACTGTGTTTAGACTGAGAATATATAATTCATCAGGAAACTTCTTAGTCAATGAATTTTCTAGTCACCTGTGGATTCGATCCAGCTATACAGAAATATAAATATAAACAATTATTAAAATATATGCACACAACTACAAATATAAGTCAAACCCCAATTCTAACTGATCAACCAGAAAAAGAGGCATTGGGGAAAAATTAAATCAGTTAAAGTATATTTCAGTATAACAATTCTAACAATATAGTAAAAGAAGAAATGTACGTTAAGAATGGACAACATGAAAACAATGTTTAAAATAGGTTATACGATGTAGATTTTTTTAAAAAATTATTTCAAAAGTTGTTGTGATACCATAACTGAAATAACCCACTCTGTCTTTCTTTTAAAAGCTTCCGCAGTAAATCAGTAACGGCTATCTAATCACAATCAAATATAAGATGATGCATTAAGAAATAAAGAGTTAAGAAAAATAGTCTAATAAATTTGCAAGTATTGTATTTTTTACTCTGGTTTAGCTAGGATCAATATTTCAATTCAATATCTCTTATTTTATAGAATCTGAGTTAAGAAAAAGCTTAAATTGGGATTGCATTTTTTATTTCAAACATATTTGTAATAATTATCAATTATAAAGAGCTGAAAGTAGATCTAATGCTGTAATATACATACTGGTGGTAATTTTATTATTTCTGAATTCTTGCCAGTGAGAAAATAAACAGATCATGATTCACTACCAGTTTTTTTTCAAGGTGAAAAGGTAGGGGGAAAAATAGGCATGCAACAACTTAAGTGGAAACAAGTTTAGACATTCAACAATATCAGAGTATTGTGCCTTGGGAAAAGAGATGCTTCTCAGTAATTAGTGAAATTCATTTGATAGATTTTGATTAAGATCAATTTTATTAACTTGACAATATGTGGAATTCTACCTATTGATCTTTTCTTTGTGTTGATGACTGAGAGTGAAAATGTTGCAAATGAAATATATTGAACAAAATACATAATTTCTCAAAGTTCAGTGAAGCTCGAAGTCCATGCTCTTGTCAGATCCTTTTTCTTCTGCATTGACAAAAATGCTATTTATAATAAAATCTATAGACTAAAAGGTATTAAAGTGAATAACTCAGAAATTATGGCCTCAGAAATAATTGCTGCAATGAATGGATTAATATTGGCCTGCTGTACGTTCTAGCATTTTTCTTGACCTCCAACCCTTAAACATTATGCTGGATACAAAAAGATTGCAGACTAATAAAACTGCCTAATACTGTCAAATAGCTATTGTTTTTAGTAGGTGCTGTTTGTCTATCTATCTGGCTATCTGTCATCTATCTATTTCTACTAATAATAATAATAATAATAATTAATAATAATAATAATAATAATAATAATAATAATAATAATAATAATAATAATAATAATAATAATAATAATAATGTTGGAAGGGACCTTGGAGTCAACTAGTCCAACCCCCTGCTCAGGCAGGAAACCCTATACCATTTCGGACAAATGGCTATCCAATCTCTTCTTTAAAACTTCCAGTGTTGGAGCATTCACAGATTCTGGAGGCAGGTTGTTCCACTGGTTAATTGTTCTAACTGTCAGGAAGTTTCTCCTTAGTTCTAAGTTGCTTCTCTCCTTGATTAGTTTCCATCCATTGCTTCTTGTCCTGCCTTTGGGCACTTTGGAGAATAGCTTAAGTCCCTCCTCTTTGTGGCAGCCCCTGAGATATTGGAACACTGCTATCATGTCACCCCTCATCCTTCTCTTCATTAAACTAGACATACCCAATTCCAGCAGCCGTTCCTTAAATGTTTTAGTCTCCAGTCCCCTAATCATCTTTGTTGCTCTTCTCTGTACTCTTTCTAGAGTCTCAACATCTTTTTTGCATCGTGGTGACCAAAAATGGATGCAGTATTCCAAGTGTGGCCTTACTAAGGTATTGTAAAGTGGTATTAATACTTCACGTGATCTTGAGTCTATTCCTCTGTTAATGCAGCCTAGCACTACTTAGCTAGCTACCAAATCTGTAGCTTGCACTATATTTTAATCTGTTTTAAAATATCCTTTTAGTATTTCTAGCTGGCTTGAATATTGGTTTACTGAAATGAGAAGTTATCAAAATGTGCCTGACCACTCAACCACTACAGCACAACCTACAGAAGTTATGAAAAGGATAATAATAATAATAATAATAATTATTATTATTATTATTATTATTATTATTATTATTATTATTATTATTATTATTATTATTATTATTATTTAATAATAATTTTATTTGTATACCGCCCTTCTCCCGAAGGACTCAGGGCGGTGAACAGGGCAAACATATAAAAGTACAAAAATACAAAAGTTAAAAAAGAATTAAACGAAATGCCCAGGCTACAACAATAAGTAAATATATTTAAAACAATACAAGAATACAAATATTAAAAAAGATTAAACAAGGTGCCCAAAACTAACAACAATAAGTTAAAATGCACTAAAACAATAATCAAATCCAAACCCATCACCCATCAGACCAGGCCGGCTTGTTCGAACAAGTAGGTCTTCAGATCCCGTCGAAAGGAGCGAAGGTCGGGCGCCATCCGGAGCTCAACCGGCAAACAGTTCCACAAATCTGGCGTGCCCACAGAAAAGGACCTCCCCCTGGGGGCCACCAGATGACATTCTCTGACCGGTGGCACCCTGAGGAGGCCCTCTCTGTGGGAGCGCACAGGGCGGAGGGAAGTTGATCCCGGCAGCAGGTGATCCCTAAGGTACGCCGGACCCATGCCATGTAGGGCTTTAAAGACCATTACCAACACCTTGAATCTCACCCGGAAGACAACTGGGATCCAATGCAGCTCACGGAGCAGAGGTGTAACATGGGAGTATCGGGAAACTCCCAGCACAACTCTCGCGGCTGCATTCTGTACCAGTTGGAGCCTCCGAGTGGTCCTCAAGGGCAGCCCCATGTAGAGAGCGTTGCAGTAGTCTAAACGAGAGGTCATGAGCACATGAGTGACCGTCTAGATAGGGTTGCAACTGGCGCACCAGACGAACCTGGGTGAAGGCCCCCCTAGTCACAGTTGTTATATGGTCTTCTAAAGAAAGCTGTGAGTCTAGGAGGACTCCCAAGTTGTGAGCCCTATCTACGGGGGGTAATAACTCACCCCCCATAGAAAGAGATGGAATATTCTGAATATCCCGGGATGCCTATACGCACAGCCACTCGGTCTTGTCAGGGTTGAGTCGAAGCCTGTTCCTCCCCATCCATACCCGAACCGCCTCCAGGCAACGAGACATCACATCGAGGGCATCACTGGGGTGGTTTGGGGTCAAAATAAAAAGCTGGGTATCATCAGCGTACTGATGATACCCAACTCCAAAGCCACAAATGATCTCACCCAGCGGTTTCATGTAGATGTTGAACAGGAGAGGCGAGAGGACCGACCCCTGAGGAACTCCACAAGCGAGAGGCCTCGAGGTCGACCTCTGTCCCCCTGCCAACACCGACTGCAAACGTCCCAGGAGATAGGAGGAGAACCACTGAAGAACTGTGCCTCCCACTCCCAATCCCCTGAGATGCTGCAGTAAGATACCATGGTCGATGGTATCGAAAGCCGCTGAGAAGTCTAATAGGACTAGGACAGAGGAATATCCCCTGTCTCGAGCCCTCCAGAGATCATTTACCAGAGCGACCAATGCCGTCTCCGTGCTGTACCCAGGCCTGAAGCCCGATTGGTGCGGGTCTAAATAATCCGCTTCATCCAGAACCAGAGGAAGCTGATACGCCACCACACTCTCAACAACCTTCCCAAGAAAGCGAAGGTTGGAGACTGGACAAAAGTTATTCAACACAGCTGGGTCCAAGGCAGGCTTCTTGAGGAGGGGTCTCACCACCGCCTCCTTCAAGACGGCGGGGAAACTACCCTCCCTCAAAGAGGCAGATATAACCACCTGGAACCAGCCTCGTGTCTCTTCCCGAGCCGCATAAACCAGCCAGGAAGAGCACAGGTCCAATAAACATGTGGTGGAGCTCAGCCTCCCCATAATGCTGTCCACTTCCTCTGGAGTCACAGGATCGAACTCCTCCCAGATAACATCGACAAGACCGCCCGTGTCCTGATCGTCAGACTCTTTCCAGTCGGAGTCCAAACCGGTCCGAATCCGAGCGATTTTATCCGACAGATGTTGACTAAACTCCTTGGCACGACCCTGCAAGAGTTTCTCCCTCACCTCCTGATTAAGGAGGGAGCGGGTAACCCTAAACAGGGCAGCCGGGTGATTATCTGCAAACGCGATAAGGGAAGCAAAGTGATTAGATCTCGCCACCCTTATCGCTGCGAGATAAGACCTAATACAGGTTCTTAGTCATACATATATGTATGTATATATGTATATATATTTTTTTGTATGTGTGTGTGTGTGTACAGTATTCAAAAGAAACAAGAAAAAGTTAACAAAAAGAAAGAAACCAAAAAAGAGCAGAACAAATGCCTTCCAGCAGCAATACCCAGATAAACAGGGATTAATACTATTAATAACTTCCCCCATCACTAACCTCATCTTATATATAATCTATACAAAGAACAAAATCACTTTTCAACATTAGTATAAAACTATCAATAGGCACATAAACATTGCATTGTACAGAAGGCCTACAAACTAAGATGCATAGCTTTATGATTCTGATTTTCATGAGAGATTGTATCTATCATCTAAATTCAAGCTCTATGATATGATCACATTTGTTTTGACTCACTTAACAGAGATGCTGTCAACTGATCATTCAGAAGACTGACCTATCCATCCAACAAAATCAATTATCAAATCAATAGTGCCAGATCAATATCTAGTAAGAATCTATTAAAAGACAGATCACAGAAAAAGAACAACGGAATACTACTGATAGTTATCTACAACTCACAGCTCAAATCATTCAAAGCTACAATTCAGTGTGCATGCTGGACAATGATACTGATGAGCTGTGCAGGCACAGTGGTTTAGAATGCAATATTGCAGGCTAATTCAGCCCAAGAGTTCTATCCTCACTGACTCAGGGTTTACTCAACCTTCCATTCTGACTTTGTAAACAGCTTAGAGAGGTAAAGGACTGTGGAGTGATATATAAGTGTAAAGGACAGTGAAGTGGTATATAAGTCTAAGTGCTATTGCTATACTGCCTCTCTTTTGGCACTGAATGCCACCCAACCTGAGGCAGATTCTTGGTCCCAAATTTGACATCGTGACTCAGAACAAGGACAAAGTAATACCAAAGCATTTCAGTCTCTCGGGACATTCTTTAGCTACCTCAAAATGACTGTGTTTTTTTTTGAAAATCTGGACTTTAACAGCATCATTGAGTGAGAAATTGTTGAACATGAAAAGATTTCAGGCAATCTCAGGTCTCAGCAAACACAATGGATTTTAACACATTACAATTGTTAACTGATAAGGGACTTGTGATCTCTCACATGCAACCTGAATTTGCACAACCAACTTACTTTTCCCTCTCTTTCCCTCCACCTCATCCTAATTTAACTCCTAGAGTAATCTAGCCATTCTATCCATCTGCTGAAGTCAGCCAAGACTCAGGGAAGATTAAGCCTTTGAATAAAATCTGTTGGTTGCAGAGGGTGCTACCTGTTTTTTTTTATTCCAATTCTGAATGTTTCAGTTTTAAAAACCAAGGATCGTATTACCTAGAAGTCAAGTTTTCCATTTTCTTGATATGTCAAGGGTAGTTCCAAAATGATACAAGGCTTTTAGAAGCTAGATAACTAATAAAATTTGAAATCTTGTTCTATATTACAACTAGACAAAGAACCCTACTTTTCTATCTGGATTTTGTAAATTATTACTATTAGGTTTTTATCCATCTTTTATATAATAATAATAAGTTGGAAGGGACCTTGGAGGTCATCTAGTCCAACCCCCTGCTCAGGCAGAAACTCTATATCATTTCAGGCAAATGGCTGTCCAGTCTCTTCTTAAAAACTTCCAGTGTTGGAGCATTCACCACTTCTGGAGGCAGGTTGTTCCACTAGTTAATTGTTCTAACTGTCAGGAAGTTTCTCCTTAGTTCTAGGTTGGTTCTCTCCTCTTCTTTGTGGCAGCCCCTGAGATATTGGAACACTGCCATCATGTCACCCCTCACCCTACACATACCCAATTCCAGCAACCGTTCCCTATATGTTTTAGCCTCCAGTCCCCCAATCATCTTTGTTGCTCTTCTCTGTATCCGTTCTAGAATCTCAACATATTTTTTACATCTTGGTGACCAAAAATGGATGCAGTATTCCAGGTGTGGCCTTACCAAAGCATTGTAAAGTGGTATTAGTACTTCACGTGATCATGATTCTATCCCTCTGTTAATGCAGCATAGCACTGTGTCGGCTTTTTTGGCAGCTGCAGTACACTGCTGGCTCATATTGAAGTGATTGTCTACTAGGACTCCGAGATCCCTCTCACAATTAGTACTATTGAACAAGGTACCACCTATACTATACCTGTGCATTTGATTTTTCCTGCCTAAATGTAGAACCTTTCTTTTTTTATCATTGAATTTCATTTTGTTAGATAGCGCCCAGTGTTCGAGTCTGTCCAGATCCTCCTGTATTTTAAGCCTATCTTTTGGAGTATTGGCTATTCCTGCCAGCTTGATGTTGTCTGCAAATTTGATAAGTTTCTCATCTATTCCCTCATCCAAACCGTTAATGAAGATGTTGAAGAGAACTGGGCCCAGAACAGAGCCCTGGGGCACCCCACTACACACTTCCTTCCATGTAGATGCAGTTCCATTGAGGACCACACACTGAGTATGGCCTGTCAGCCAGTTACGAATCCATCTGGTGGTGATGCTCTCTGTTGTGTCCATAGTTATGGGAGTGGTTTCCCTTCGGCGGGAAACCCTAGTGCAATCATTGGCTGTTACTTCCCGGCGGGAGATTCTGAGCCGGGGATTGGTTATGTTTGAATGGAACCTAGTATATAAGGTAGGGTTCAACGGCTGTTAGCCAGTTGACCCATATGAGTTTGAATAAACGTTCCTTGTTCTACCTCGCTGTCTCCGCTCGTCATTCCGGACATAACAGTGGCGACGAAGGTGGGATTTGACGGCAGAACAGCGAAGGAGCCGCGGAAAGCCGACAGAGCGAAAAGCGGGAAATTTGAATCACAGTCAACCGAGCAGCAAGCGAACTGAGCTTACAGGATGGCGCAAGTCGGCTCCCTGAAGGAGTTTGACCCTAATTACCCTGAAGACTGGGAAGAATATGTCGGTCAAGTCGAGGGGTACATGCTGGTCAACGGGATCACGGAGGACAGGAAGAAGGCGGCGGCTCTCCTAACCATCAGCGGCACACCGGTTTACCGGGTGGCCGTCGGCCTGTGCCAACCTCTGCCGGTCTCCAGCGTATCGTACGCCAACCTGTTGGCCAAGCTAAGGGTCCATTTCACCCCTAAAAGGTCGGAACTGTTCTGGCGGAGGATATTCGAGAAGTGGAACCAACGGCCGGGCGAATCTATCCAACAGTTCGTGGCGGCAGTCAGAGAAGCAGCCCTGTGCTGTAAATACGACAATCTCGAGATTCGCATTAGGGACCGAGTGGTTTTGGGGCTGCGAGACGAACACTTGCAAAACCGGATTATCTCCAAGCCCACAGGCAACCTCCAAGAAGTCCTAGACGAGCTACTCACGTACGAGTCTACAAGCAGAAGAGACCCCCCCCTACAACAGCATGGCTGCATCGTCCGAAGTAAACCTCGAGAGCCATGTGGACGGTGGGGAGGTGGACTACCAGTGGGAAGCCAACATTGCCGAAATTGCCCGAAGGTTCGGGAAGATGGCACCGAGACCACCGCGCGCCGACGGACCCGACCAGAGCAGAAGACGGCAACCTCCTGCATTCCAACGACTCCAGAGGGACAACCCAACCAGACCTCGCGACCCAGAAATGAGGTGCGGAAGCTGCGGCGGAAATCACCTAAGATCAACGTGCAGATTCAGAAATGCCAAATGCCGAGGGTGCGGAAAAACGGGCCACATCCAGGCCATCTGCCGAAGCCGACCGCGCAACAACCGTCTCCACGAGCTCAACGCTTGGGCCTCAGGTGAGGTAACCCCCGAACGGAGTGGCGGAGAGATCCCTAGGCCTAAGGCACACACTTCCAACCCGGGGGCAGGGGCGGGGGTCAATCACATGGGGACCCCTAGACTAATTCACACCCCTAGAATTAACCACATTTTGAGGCCTAAATTAAGAATAGAAGTCCAACTGCAAGGCATTCCTTGAAAGATGGAAGTGGACTCCGGGGCCTCAGTATCTATAATTTCAAGGGACACCCTTAGGTACATAGAAAAAAGAAGTGGCCATAGAATTCCCCTAAAACCCACTAAACTACAATTAGCCGATTTCCAAAAAACACCTATAGAATTAGTGGGAGAGGCCACTATTAAGGTTAAATACAAGGGGTTTAGCGGATTATTAATTGTTCTAGTCACTGAGGGCCAGAGAACTAGCCTTGTAGGCCTTAATTGGTTCTCGGCCCTGGGTATCTGGGTTGGGGGAATTAACACCATACAAAGTAAAACCCTAAAATCTGTCTGCGATAACTTCGCAGATGTATTCGACGGGTCGTTAGGGAGGTACAAGGGACCCCCCATTAACTTTAATCTAGACCCCACAGTTAGGCCCATTAGGCTTAAGGCCCGGAGGGTTCCTTTCGCCCTTAAACAGAAAATCGAGGCCGAACTAGATAAGCTAGTAGGCCAGGGCATTTTAGAACCCGTAGAAGGGGGCCTGTGGGAGACACCGATCGTCACACCCCTGAAACCGAATGGGGATGTCCTCTGTGCTGACTATAAGGCCACCCTGAACCTAGCCATGAAAAAACACGCTTACCCGGTCCCGACGGTGAAGCAGGTCCTCGCGACGATCCAGGACAGCGCCATTTTCGCCAAGCTTGACTTGGTGCAGGCGTATTTGCAACTTACTGTGTCTAAGGAAGCCACCAAGGCTCAAACGATAGTTACCCACAAGGGGGCGTTCCGCGTTCACAGACTTCAGTTCGGGATAGCTGCAGCTCCAGGCATCTTCCAGGAGGTGATGGAGAGGACCTTGAAGGGCATTCCAGGTGTATGCCCTTACTTCGACGATGTCCTCATCGCTGGAAAAACTGAGGACATCCTAGCTGAGAGGCTAGAACAGGTATTGGGGAAGTTTAGAGAGGCAGGGTTGAAAGTAAAAAAGGATAAGTGCTGCATAGGGGTAAAATCAACAGAATTCCTAGGGTTTAGAATTGATGCACTAGGCATCCACCCTACAGAAGGAAAAATTAGGGCAATTACCGTATATACTTGAGTATAAGCCGAATTTTTCAGCCCACTTTTTGGGCTGAAAAATTCCACTTCGGCTTATACTCCAGTCAACAAAAAAACTTACCGAGGACTTGTGCGCGGCCGAGGCTTTGGTGCTACTTTCAGAGCCTTCTCCGCTAATCAGCTGTCTGCCCATCAGCTGTCCATAGGGATGCTGCAAAGCTCTCCTTCTCTAGGCCTTGGACTCCCTCCTGGCTGAAGAGTAGATGAACCAAGCCAGCAAGGAGACAAAATGTTTCTGCAGCTGTTTTTCCTCTGAAGTTTTTTTTTTTTTTAAAGTAATCTCCGAAGGTTATGCCAGAAAATGGAGGACGCTGGGTCTTTGCAAGCTTTAGCTGTCCGCCTGGCTGCCTGAAGGCCGCCCTTTTCAGGCAGTCTGACAGACAGCTAAAACTTGCAAAGACCCAGCGTCCTCCATTTTCTGGCACAACTTTTAGGTCTTTGCAAGCTTTAGCTGTCCGCCTGGCTGCCTGAAGGCCGCCCTTTTCAGGCAGTCTGACAGACAGCTAAAACTTGCAAAGACCCAGCGTCCTCCATTTTCTGGCACAACTTTTAGGGATTTATTATTATTATTCCTACTACTACTATTACTACTACTACTACTTCAGGAGTAAAAAGTTGCAGAAAAAAATTCTCTCCTTACTAGCTTAGTTCCTCTACTCTTCCATCTGGAGCCAAGGTAAGATTTTAAAAAGGGATATTGGTTGGAAGGCAGAGGGAGAGTTTAGTTTTAGCATCTAAAAAAAGGGGGGGGGAAATCAGCGAGTACATCCCAACCAGCTTTTTATGTTTTTGTTATTGAAGAAATATGGGGGAGGGGGAGGGGTTCTGGGGTGGGTTGGGGAGGGGATAATATTGTAACTTCAATAAAAATTTTCAATAAAAAAAAAGAAATATGGCTTTCTGGGGGAAGGTGGGGAGGGCGTTAAGGAAAGAAAGGGTTTTTGGAAGCTCGTCCTGAAGCTGCCTTTTGTGCAAGGGGCCTTTTCTCAAAGCCTAGAGAGGCAGCTTTGTTGCCTCCCCGTAGACAGCTGATGGGCGAACACCAAAAGCTCCAAAAGGCTAGGGAACTAGTCCCAGAACAAAACGGAGACCTGCCTGGCGGCAGAGGCTTGCAGAGCGCGGATCCAGCCTCCGAGGCATGCAGAACGGCGGATCGGCTTATACTCGAGTCAACAACTTTTCCCAGTTTTTGGGGGTGAAATTGGGGGTCTCGGCTTATACTCGAGTCGGCTTATACTCAAGTATATACGGTAAACAAGCTCCAGAACCCAAGAACAAGGCGGAATTACAAGCTTTCCTAGGCTTAATAAATTTTTATCACACATTCCTGCCTCACAAAGCATCTATTGCAGAGCCCCTCCATAGACTTTTAGACAGGAAGACCCCCTGGCAGTGGCAGAAAAAACACAGGACTAGCTTTCAAACACTAAAGGACATATTGTCCAGCAACTCTACAGTCACTCACTTTATTGAAAACAAACCCATATTCTTAGCGTGTGACGCTTCTCCTTATGGAGTGGGAGCAGTCATAAGCCACATGGATGAGCAGGGTCAACAGAGGCCTATAGCATATTATTCCAGGACCTTAACAAAGGCGGAACGGAATTATGCACAGATTGACCGGGAAGCATTGGCCATCGTGGCAGGCGTAAAAAAGTTCCACGATTACCTGTATGGTAGGGACTTTACCATTTACACTGACCATAAACCCCTGCTAGGGTTATTCACTACCGATAGACAGACACCACAAATCATGTCACCCAGAATGCTCAGATGGTCAATTTTCCTTTCTGCATACACATTCTCAATTAAACACAGGCCGGGCAAAGAGATGGGGCACACTGATGCCCTCAGCAGGTTACCTCTAGAGGATACTGGCACAGACCCCGCACCGGTGGGACAAATCATGTCCCTACAAGAACTCTCTGAGTGCCCTCTGACCGCCAGGGACATTGCAGCAGCTACCAGAAAAGACCCCATACTCAGCAGAATAGCAGCGTGGGTACAAGGGGGGTGGCCTAGCAAAAACCCTGACCCTAAGTTCACACCGTACTTTAGAAGGAAGGACGAATTGTCATCACACTTAGGATGTATCTTGTGGGGAAACCGGGTTGTCATCCCAGAGAGTCATAGGAACACAGTGATTGGGGAATTACACGAAGGGCACCCTGGAATTGTGCGTATGAAAGCCCTAGCTAGAAGCCACTTATGGTGGCCAGGGTTAGACTCAGCCATAGAGGACAAAGTAGCCAGGTGCTATCAGTGTCAGCGATCTAGACCAGAGCAAGCACACACAACGGTACACAAGTGGGAAGAGGCCAGAAACCCGTGGTCTAGAATCCATATTGACATTCCAGGGCCTCACATTCTTAGTAGTAGTGGATAGCTACTCCCGGTGGTTGGAGGTCGTGCCTGTTAAGTCCATGACGTCAGCCAAAACCATACAGGTCTTACGGGGACTCTTTGCCACTCATGGGTTACCTGACGTAATTGTTTCTGACAATGGGCCCCAATTCACATCTAATGAATTTCAGGACTTCCTCAAGGCCAACTGGATTAGGCACGCAACATCAGCACCCTTCCACCCCTCCTCCAACGGATTGGCAGAACGAAACGTCAGAACAACCAAGGACGCTCTCAGACGAATCATCCACGGCGACTGGCATCAGAGACTGGCTCAGTTCCTTTTGGCCCAACACACTACACCGTGCACGGCCACAGGGAAGAGCCCTGCTGAAATGAGGTGGGGCAGGCGGTTGATAACAAAATTGGACAGATTACACCCTGACAGGCTACCTGTAGACCATGACCCGGTCACCCCGACCCGGTCTCTGAACATTGGGGACACTGTGTGGGCCAGAAATTATGGACAAGGGGACAAATGGGCACAAGGGGTAGTAATTGACAAAACCGGACCCTTATCGTATTTAATTGAGGGGGAAGGGAATCAGCTGATTAGGAGACACATCGATCAGTTAAGGAAAAGGGCCCCTGAATGCGTACAGGCTAACAAAGAGAGGGAAATCACTACAGCTGACATTGCTTTCCCCCCAGCCAGGGTTAACTTACCACCAGGGGGTAAAGGGAGGGGAATACAATTCAGGTCAATAGAAGCAAACCCCCAGAATTGTAATGCTGAAATAGAAATAGCTTCCCCCAACAGCCCACCAGGGTCATCCAGTCAGCCCAATGAACCCCATCAACAGCAGCAACAACAGCAACCCAATAGGGGAACACCACCAGAGCCATCATCAAACACAACAGAGTCAAAGGTGGTAGTAAATGGCGGGACTGGAGACACCTCAGCAGTTAGTACGGCCAGCAGATACCCAGTCAGGAAGCATAAACCTCCTAGTTATCTGAAGGACTATGTCAAATAGTAAATTTCATCCAGGGGGGAAGGGGTGTTGTGTCCATAGTTATGGGAGTGGTTTCCCTTCGGCGGGAAACCCTAGTGCAATCATTGGCTGTTACTTCCCGGCGGGAGATTCTGAGCCGGGGATTGGTTATGTTTGAATGGAACCTAGTATATAAGGTAGGGTTCAACGGCTGTTAGCCAGTTGACCCATGTGAGTTTGAATAAACGTTCCTTGTTCTACCTCGCTGTCTCCGCTCGTCTCTAACCCACATTTTTCTGTCTTATCAAGTAGTAGGTTGTGATCTATTTTATCAAATGCCTTACTGAAGTCCAAGTAAATTATAACCACAGCATTCCTCTGGTCCACTAATTTTGTAACTTGGTCAAAGAATGCAATAAGGTTTGTCTGGCATGATTTGTTTTTGACAAACCCATGTTGGCTTTTAGTGATGACTTTGTTTGCATCAAGGTGTTCACTGATTTGTTGTTTGATTATCTTTTCCAGAATCTTCCCAGGTACTGAGGTCCGGCTGATAGGTCTGTAGTTTCCTGGATCTATTTTTTTCCCCTTTTTTGAAGAATGGGAACTACACCAGCTCTCTTCCAGTCCTCTGGTAGTTCCCCAGTGTTCCAGGATCTTTGAAAAATATAGTTCAGTGGTTCTGAGTTCACGTCTGCCAGTTCCTTGAGAACTTTGGGGTGTAATCCATCTGGTCCTGGTGATTTGAACTCATCTAGGCTGGACAGGTGCTCACTTACCAGTTTCTTGCCTATCTTAACTTGCGTTACTATTCTGTTTTTTATGGCACTGGTTTTGGTAGGTTGGACTGTTTTTCCCCTTTGTGTAAAGACAGATACAAAAAATGAGTTAAATAGTTCTGCTTTCTCCCTGTTGCTTGTTACCTTCTTTCCACTTTTCCCCACTAATGGACCAATCATTTCCTTAACTTTTTTCTTGTTTTTTATATGTTGAAAGAAGCTTTTTTTGTTATTTTTGACTTTGGTTGCAAGCTTTAGTTCATTTTGAGCCTTAGCTTTCCTCACTTCATCTTTGCAGGCACGGGCTATTTGCTGATATTCTGCCTTAGTTATGTGCCCCTCTTTCCACTTCTTATACTTGTCCTTTTTATCTTTCAATTTATCAGAGACTTCTTTATGCAGCCATGCTGGTTTCTTCTGAGAGCTGTTATTTTTCTTCTTTGTTGGTATTGTACTAGACTGGGCATTTATTATCTCACTTTTCAAAATTCCCCAAGCTTCTTGAGTTGTTTTCCCCTTTAGGATTCTCATCCACGGAATTCTTCCCAAGCTCTCTAAGTTTATTGAAATTAGCTCTTTTAAAGTCCAAGACTCTAGTTTAGCTGTGTTCTATTGCTTGTGCTTCCAGAATGTTGAATTCCAATATTGCATGATCACTTCCTCCCAAGGTTCGTGTGGCTTTGACACTTTCTATCATTTCATCTCTGTTAGTGAGAATTAAATCCAATATGGCTAATTCCCTAGTTCCCTTCGCTACTTTTTGGGAGAGAAAGTTGTCTGCTAGATTTTTCAGGAATCTGTTTGATCTTCCACTTGGTGCAAAGTTTGTCTCCCAGTTGATATCAGGGTAATTAAAGTCCCCCATTACTATTGTGATGTGCTTCCTACATACCTTAGTTAGCTGACTAGCAAAAAGTTCATCTATTTTCTCTGCTTGGTTGGGCGGCCTATAGTATACACCTATGGCAATGTCATTTTTTTCTCCTTTTATATTGACCCAAATGCATTCAGGTTTACAGTTTTCATCATTGTTGTGCTCTATTTCTGTAGAGACAAAGTTATTTCTTATATAGAGAGCAACTCCACCTCCTCTTTTGTTTAGTCTGTTTCTTTTAAATATTTTAAATCCCTCTAGCTGTGTGTTCCATTTGTGGGTTTCGTCCCACCATGTTTCCGTAACGGCAACAATAGTTCACCCTGCTTACTGTCCATACTCTGTGCATTGATGTATAGACATTTGAGTCCTTTATGACTGACCCTGTGTTTACTTGCTACATTACTTGTGTGGTGCCTGACTTCCCCTATTTTCTTAGATTGCCGGGGACAGTGATGTTCTGTATCAATTAACTCACTATCCCCGTTGTTTAGTTTAAATGTTCTTCCAGAAAAACTGTGAATTTATTGCCAAGTAACTCAGTCCCTTTCTTGGATGGATGCAGACCATCCCTTTTGTACATTTTTTCATTGGACCAGCTACAGACATTGTGACTAATATAACCAAAGCCTTCTCCTTTACACCACTCCTTTAGCCACATATTAAATTCTGCTATATGCTGGCCTTTTCCATTTTGCTCCTTATACACTGGTAAAACCTCTGAGAAAGTAAGCCTACAGCCTATTCTGCTAAATTCCTGCCCCAAGCTCTGGAAATCATTCTGCACAGAGAGTACATCTTTTTGGGACAGATCATTAGTGCCAAGATGTACAATAGCCTCCACATCACAGTCCTTGCTGGCATTCTTGATTATTTTAGAAATACGCTTCTTGTCCCTACTGGCAGTAGCACCTGGAAGACAACTGACCTCTTTCGAAACCTCTGTGTCCTTTCCTAAATTTACATCCCTTATTATTGAATCACCAACTAGAAGGTGGCTTCTCTTTTTGGATGCCTTTCTGTTCTTGCATGATTGGTGTGTAATACGAGATTCACACTTCTCCCTGTCGAAAACAAGTTTTTCATCTTGGACCACGATCCCATGCTTATTTGAGTTATTATCACCTTTACCTGTCTCCTTAATGTCCCTATTAAGGTCAGAAAGGGCACTGTATCTGCTGTGCAGGGACACAGCAAAAGCTTTGTGTTTACTACCTCTTTATATATTTGTCAACTTAATATTAAATACTAAATTTAATATTAAAGACTATAGGTTAAATATTAAATGTTTTTTCCTGCTTAAATGTACAGTATATGTTAACATTGTTTTTTGTCTGTTTTTTACTCCTAGGTGTTGAAAGTGTTTTTTTTAAAAGATCAGTCTGAGTTAAGGCAATTTAAGCATGTGGAATTAAATTAAATTAAATTTAGTAATCTGTTTTATTTTATTTTAGTCTATTTTATTATTGTTGTTTTTTAAGTAATAGAAATAGATTGAAATTGTAAAGTAAGAACGCTGTTGTTTTTTTTAAAGATGCCTGGCCTGATTTTGCCACCCCAGCAGCCAAGTCATCATTTTTACCCTCCCTGCCAATTCTTACTTTTTTCTGCAGGCATTTGCCTTGATCACTCCTTTGTGATTCTGCTGTCTTCAGTCATCATTTCTATCTCATCCTTCTTTCTCTCTCATTTTTTATGCTTCATGATTTAAGTGAGGTAGATTGTGGGCCTGATCCATGGGCACTGTTCTATGTGAAAGAGAAGCTTGTTGCCACAAGCTAAGGGAACACCTGCTGCTGGCATCAACGTCCCATCGTCCCGTGCGCTCCCACAGGGAGGGCCTTCTTAGGGTACCGCCGGTCAAGGAATGCCGGCGGGTTATCCCCAGGAGAAGGGCGTTCTCTGTGGGCGCGCCGGCCCTTTGGAACCATCTTCCCACGGAGCTTAGGACTGCCCCCGACCTTCGCTCATTTCGCAGGGATTTGAAAACTTGGCTTTTTGAGCTGTCTGGCCCAGACTGAGGGGTTTTAATTATTTATTAATGGGGTTTTTAGTTTAAATTCAGGGACTTAATTTAATTTTAGTTTTAATCGATTTTAACTTTGTATGTATGTATTTTTAATTTTCCCCTGTAAACCGCCCTGAGTCCTACGGGAATAGGGCGATATACAAGTTTAAATAATAATAATAATAACAAGGGGAGGAAATGTTAACCAAATAAGAAACTGAAAAGGAACTTATTGGTGAATGGAGTATGTTAAATAGTGGGCTCCGGACTGCATGGCCAAGATGGACGACTCAGGACACCAGGGTTTAGCATTCCAACTCTTTATTGATGTCGCACAGACTGGGCAAACAAAGGGGCAACTGCCCCACTTATATACCTAGCCAGGTATACTTGGAACCAATCCCATTATCTGGATTTCCTGCCAAGACTACCATGCCAATCAAGACAGGGCACCCTGCCACCTGGTAGTGTCAGTGGCTTATATCTGTGTAACATCTCCTATATACATAACAGAGTAATGCTCCTTCCGGCGTGATCTAAAAACTTATCTATTTGAACAAGCCGGCCTGGCCTGATGGATTTGGGTTTTAATATTATTTAACTAATGTATTCTTATTTTATTGCCCTGTACACCGCCCTGAGTCCTTCAGGAGAAGGGCGGTATATAAATCAAATAAATAAATAAATAAATAAATAAATCAAATAAATAAATAAATAAATAAATAAATAAATAAATAAATAAATAAATAAATAAATAAATAAATAAATAAATAGATAAATAAATAAATGTTGTTACCTTTTTAAAAAGAGAATGGTTGCCATTGAGTTTGACTCCTGCCTACAAAGATCTACCAGATTTAAGAGGAATTCGAAGCAAGTTTGCAGAAAGGAAATAAACACTTAATAAACTCTCAGCATACAAAAAACACTGAAGTAGGAAACTTTTCAGATGAAAATCAAATTCAAGCAAAACATGTGACCAAAATCACAAAACAGTGCTGCCCTTCTAACTATGTCTCCGGGCTAGCTCAAGGCTTCTTTTTTTCTTAAGCCTTTAAATCTTTATTAAGTGAATCTTACCAGATACTGACAAATATTCATATGCCCAACCTATATTTCACTCAACCTCCCCACGGTCTTGTTCCTATCTTCTGTTCTTGTGATTCCTGCAGACTAGAATTAATTACAAAGGTGGCTTTTAAGAAACAGGGTCTAAAACAAAACTTGAATAAGCTGCCCTCCCTATATCAAAGCAGAAAAGCAAAGCCAATGAGAAAATTCTTGAGAGCTGATCTTTTCCTTTGAACTAGAGATGCCAAATTGAAAGGCGTGGGTGTGGTGCACCTATTCCATTTTAAAACAGCCACAAGCATTCTAGAGATAAGATCAGCTGATACTGCATATCCTCTAATAAACATCCAAAGGACATTAGAAGCTACATGGGTACCTTTCTTATGACTCCAGGAAACTGACCTGCTCATAAGGCTGGCTAGGCAGGACCCTGCATTGCATTTATAAGGAATAAGAGATATTTTTTAATAACACCAAACGAACCTTGCTGAGTTTCCCATCTCCTTTAGATAAGTTTTTACAAAGGTGTATGTGTGTGTGTATGTGTGTGTGTTGTGTGTGTGAGAGAGAGGGGGCATCTAAAAGCGGCAAGTTTGAAAAACACTGCTTTATATTGCTACCTTTTTATTTATTTCACTTTTTTAAAGGAGACTTTTGGACTTGGGTAATTTATTACACACTGCTTTGAGAGATTTATCCAGCTTTATCAGTGGAAAACCTCAGTTCTTAGAACTTCTCTTGATTGTGAAGTATAGGATAGGACTTTCCTAACCAAGAACAATTTAAGTATCCTATTCCAAAGCATGTGTAGCATCACATATGACTATAACACCTAGTTGTTGTTGTTTAATGACTGAAATCATCCAGGATTGCCAGTAAAATACTGGCACTGTTTCCCACCAATATCTGGCAAAACATAACGAAAAAACTATTAAATTTAACATACATTTCCTGCAAACCACTCCTCTTAAAATGGAGGAAATGTCTCCTAAATCCTGGTCCACTTCTCTTCTGAGATCAATACATTACTTCTCTGTTCCTGTGATGACTTCTCTGCCATTGCAGCTGTTATAATCAGAGGAAGTCTTCCAGGGGGAAAAATAAGTTTGCAAACTTAACATGGAATTTTGCTGATCTGGGGATTGAATTTTACTGCTTGCTTATGCTTGTTCTTGTTTACTTCAATTATATATTTGCCATCCCAAGTCATTGGGATATGGCAAGTTGTAAATTAATGAGTGGCTTGTGGCTGAGATTTTTAATTATGTTTTTTTTATATATACAGTGACCACGGAGATAAACTAAGACTCTCCTTGAATTCAAAGGTTGCTCATTTAGGTCCTTTGAGCAGATGGACTCTTCATTACATGGTAATTTATCACATCATTTGCAATGCTGTCATGTACTTGATTTGTAGGAAAAGACTGACCTTAGAGTCATTAATTCCAATAGTGGTACCCTCAGATGCCATGAAAATAGTTCAAATTGGTACAGCACAGTAGCAATTTTGAGTAATTGCATTTCATATAAATGCTCTACAATCAAATGGAATCAAGGTGATGTGTCAATGGGTAGCAATGATATATGGCTTCTCCCTTGCCCTACATTGTAATGTAGCAGTTAAGGTGCAAGACTAGGACATTGTTCAAGTCCATCTTTTGCCATGGAAGTTCACTAAGTGACGTTGGGACAGTACCTATTTTTCAGACCAGCCTAGCTCACAGGATTATTCCAGGATGAAGAACATTTTGCAGGAAGCAATATGTGTTCTTATGTGCATGTGTCCATATACATACACACACACACATGGGGTGTGTGCATAGATGATAGATAAATAGATAGATAGATAGATAGATAGATAGATAGATAGATAGATAGATAGATAGATAGATGATAGATAGATAGTAAAAGTACATGAGTCCCTGTGTATTTTACTTTTTTACTTTTGCTGGTCATTGCTAACTATAGGGACTGGTGGTCATCTCAGTTTCAAGGCCATTGAGCCAAAAATATTCTGCAGTCATGTGGCCAGCATGATGTCAGGGAGTGTTGTTACCTTTCCACCAAAGTGAAACTTGCATTTGTATGCTTTTGAACTCTTAGATTGGGGCAAGGACAGGAACTCACCCTGTCATATATAATATTAGAGAGATTGTTGACTACATGTTGCCCAGATCCTTCAGCCCAGGATTGTGTTACCTATAATTTTCAAAGAGAAACTTTATTGGACTGTACTAAAAGTGCAGCTAGCCCATCAATTGGTTCTAACAATTCTTAGTAACATGCTTCTATAAATCATATGAGCAATGAAATATACAAAAGAACGAGCCTAAGAGAACAGCTGTAACAAATTATTTAGGAAAAGGAGAAGACATTTGAGCAATAAATAGAACAAATAATCCAGAGCAGCAGTCTCAAACCTTTCTGCCTTAGTGGCCTGGCAGGAGGGTGAGAGGGGATGGTTCTGTGTGGGTGTCTTTTTGAGATCTGCATAAGAGACCGCTTCAATTGGTGTCAGCGCGAAAAGGTTCTCGGCTAAATCAAAGGTAGCTGGGCTGCACACACAGAGTAGCGTTGCGGCCTTCAGTCCTTCTTTCGCGATCTGATTGGCTCTGAGGTAGTTTTCTACTTGCGATTGATATGATGGCCATTCCTCTGGGTGTTTCATGTCGAATTCTCGCAATTTGCCAACCTTCGGCATTCTTTCTTTTTGGTTCTTGCGTTCTTCCAGATCCTGCTTCAGGCTTAGGGAATGAGTTCCCTGAGCACAAAGTTGCTATCGTCGTTGCTAGCCGAGCTTGAGGGGGGGGGGGAAATGCCTCTTCCCTCCGGCGTGTGCTGCCTTTCCCTCAAAGACATCAGCTCTTTATTTTGTGAAGCAGGATCCCATCCTCGTTATTGTGTAGTGGGTCCGACGCAAGGAAGAGACGTCAGCCGGAGTACGTGTTCAGCTCTTTATTGGAAGGGGGTAGCGTACTGAGGAGTGAGGGTTACCTGGCCTCCTTAAATACCTAGCCAGGTAAGCGGACAGCCAATGGGGTTGGCCCTAGGTTTCCCACCGAAACTGGGTTTCCTGCCAAAACCGTTCAGGCCAACAACCCCTGGTGGCTGTTGCTATGCAGGTGCCTGCATACATAACACCCCTCCCCCCTTAGAGAAGAACCACATAACAATGATAAACAATTTGCAACTAACTACATAACTATATATATTGTGTGTCAAATGCAAGGCAACTGTGTGGTGGTCACTTGCACACATAGTCCACCAAGTAGGCAGGTGTCCTGTGGGGCCGGGTGGACCGTCTGGGCGTGGCTTGGCCCTGGGCTTGGACAGCTGGTTCTTGAGGCCTCTGTGCTGGGTTGAGCAGAGCTGGGTTCAGGAGGCCCTCCTCCTCTGGTTCCTGTTCTGTGTTGTTTCCGGTTGGGCTGACCTCTCCTGGTGTGTGGCTTTCCTGTTGGGCGTGTGTGGTGCACTCAGGGACCCTTCCTCTGAGCTGGTCGATGTGTCGCTTTATGTATCTGTCCGCCTCCACCCCTGCGATGTAAGAGAGGGGTTCAGTTTTCTCAATCACTGTCCCCGGAACCCATGGATGCCCTGTCCCGTAGTTCCTTGCCCAGACCAGGTCCCCCATGTTGAGAACCCTGTGTGCTGGTGACGATGGTGATGATGATGATGATAATGATGACGATGATGGTGGCCTATCCGTCTCAGCTGCTACTCGGTCCGGGTGTAAACGGTCCAGCTTGGTGATGAGACGCCGTCCCCATCGAAGTTCTGCTGGGCTCTTTCCGGTAGCAATGCATGGTGTAGTGTGTTGGGCGAGTAGGAATTTCACCAGTCTGTGATGCCAGTCCCCGCTTATGATGCTCCAGAGTGCATCTTTGGTCATCCTTACCATCCATTCAGCTTGCCCATTGGTCGATGGATGGAAGGGCGCGGAGGTGGCATGCCTAATCCAGTTCGCCTTCAAGAACGCCTGGAAATCAGTAGCAGTAAACTGAGGCCCGTTATCAGACACAATTACATCGGGGAGGCCGTGTGTGGCAAAGAGAGCTCTGAGCACCAGGATTGTCCTACCCGAGGTCATGTTGGGAACAGGGACTACCTCCAGCCACTTGGAGTGGCTGTCCACTACTACTAAGAACAGTTGGCCCTGAAATGGCCCTGCATAGTCAATGTGGATGCGGGACCAGGGTGTGTGTGTGGCCTCCCACCTGTGTACTGGTGCATGTGGCATTTCTGGCCTGGGTCTCTGGCATGTGTAACAGGCCCTGACCCATTCCTCAATGTCCTTGTCCAGCCCTGGCCACCAGAGGTAGCTTCTGGCCAGTGCCTTCATCCTCACCACCTCCAGGTGTCCCTCATGTAAGGAGTCCAATACCTTGCCCCGGACTGCAGTGGGAATGATGACCCTGCTTTCCCAGAGGAGGCAACCCCTGTGTGTGGAGAGCTCATTGCGCCTGGTGAAATAGGCCTGGAACTCAGGCCCCGGAGACTTGTCCTGCCACCCTGTGCAAACCCATGCCTGTACCCTGCTCATGATGTTGTCGGTGGCTGTGTTCCTGGCAATGTCCTTGGCATGGAGCGGGCATTCTGGTAGCTCCTGCAGGGCTAGGATCTGTGTTGCTGGTGCCGGGTCTGGATCAGGGGTGTCTATGGGTAGCCTACTTAGACCGTCTGCGTGGCCCATAACCTTCCCTGGCTTGTGCACCAGCTTGCAATTGTAGGCTGCAAGGAAGATGGACCACCGGAGCATTCTGGGGGACAGAATTTGGGGCGTCTGCCTGTCCGTTGTGAACAGACCTAGGAGTGGTTTGTGGTCCATGTAGACAGTGAACTCCCTGCCATACAGATAATCGTGGAATTTTTTTATTCCTGCCACGATTGCCAGGGCTTCCCTGTTGATTTGGGCGTAGTTTCTTTCTGCTCCAGACAGCGTCCTGGAATAGTAGGCTATGGGAATTTGCGCCCCATTTGGCTCGAGGTGACTGAGTACTGCGCCCACACTGTAAGGGGATGCATCGCATGCGATGCATATGGGCTTTGTCTCGATGAAATGGGTTACTGTGGACTTATCCGACAGTAGTGCCTTTAAAGCCCTGAAGCTTTGGTCATGGGCGGGAGTCCAGACCCATGCTGCCTGCTTGTCCAGTAGCCTGTGGAGTGGCTCTGCAATGGCTGCCTTGTGTGGAAGGAATGCATGGTAGAAGTTCAACAGGCCCAGGAATGCCTGTAGCTCTGCCTTGTTCTTGGGTGTGGGTGCTAGTTTGATGGCCCTCACCTTAGACTCTGTGGGGTGGATTCCCGTGGCATCTACCCTGAATCCCAAGAATTCTGTGGAGGGAACACCTATGCTGCATTTCTCCCTCTTGAGTTTGAGGCCAGCTGTACGCAGCCTGGACAGTACCTCCCTGAGCCTACCTGCCAGCTCTTCTGCTGATGCTCCTGCAATCAGGATGTCATCAAAATAGGGGCAGACTCCTGGGATGCCCCTGAGTGTCTTCTCCATAACTTCCTGGAAAATGCCAGGAGCAACGCTGACCCCAAACTGCAGCCTGTTCACCCGGAACGCTCCCCTGTGTGTTACTATGGTTTGAATGTCAGCTGTTGCCCTAGTAACCATGAGTTGCTGGTACGCCTGCGCAAGATCGAGCCTTGCAAAGATGGTGCCGCCTTGGAGGGAAGCGAGAACGTGGCTGACCGTGGGGACCGGGTAAGCGTGCGGTTTCAGGGCGCGGTTCACCGAACACTTGTAGTCAGCACAGATCCTTATTTCCCCGTTGGATTTGGGGGGGTGACGATTGGGGTTTCCCACTCTCCCCCATCTACGGGCTCTAAGATTCCCTGGGCCACCAGCTTATCCAGTTCGCACTCGATTTTGTGTTTGAGCACGAAGGGGACTCAGTGCAGCCGGACCCTAATGGGGGGAACGTTCGAGTTAAGCTTGAATGATATGGGGGGCCCTGTGTACCTGCCCAGTGTCCCGTCAAAGACATCTGTGAACTCCTTGCAGACAGCCTCGACGGAGTCCCCCTGGATCCGGTGGATCCCGGAGACTGTGATTCCCAGGGCCTCAAACCAGTCTAGGCCGACCAGGCTGGCTCTCTGGCCTTCTACCACTACAACCTCCAGGTGCTCTTCATGACCCTTAAACCCCACCAAGACGGTAGCCTCCCCCTTTACCTTGACCGGCGAATTCTGAAAATCGGTCAGGGTTAAATTTGTAGGCCGTAATTTAATCCGCTGCTTGCTCCAGCTATTTATGTAGTTAAGGGTCTCGTCCGAAATGATCGAGACCGCTGATCCGGAGTCAAACTCCATGCTGCAAGGGATGCCTTGCAAGTGGATTGTTAGTCTAATTTTGGGTTTGAGCAGCCGGCGGCTACCCGTGTGGTTAATGGCCAGCTGGCTCTCAACATAGCCAATTCTCGTTTTGGTCGGGGCCCCAGTACCTTCGAATGGCAATTCCTCCGGTTGCAGCTCGTGGATCTCCTCTTGGGGGCGGCGGCTATGACAGACAATGGCTATGTGGCCTGTTTTCTTGCAGGCCTGACACGTGGCCAACCGGAACTTACAGAGCCTGCGCACGTGGTTCCCACCACACCCTGCGCACTTCTGAGGGTTGGCGGCATTGCTGGGAGGCCTGGGCTTGTCTGGGCATCTGGCTCGCTGGTCGGGGGTCGACTTCCGCTGGAGGAGGTCGATGCTCTGGTTGTCCTCGGCTGTGGCGACCTGCTGGTGGATGCTGGCCGCCTGGCTGCTGGTCCGGGTCTCCTGGACTGCTTGGATGGCCCCGCAGGCCGCTTCATGGGCCAGGATGGCGTCCTCGGCTCCCTGGAGCAAAACCTCCTCTCTCTCGAACAGGCGCTCTTGCAGCCGCCTGTCTCGTAGGCTGCAAATCAGCCGGTCCTGTAGCCGCTCCTCCAAGTTCGAAAACCTGTAGGCGATGGCGGCTTCTCGTAGGGAGGTGAGGAATTCGGCACCGGACTCGTCGGGGCGCTGGTCCCTTTTTTTGAACTGCGACCTCACGGCCACTTTGGAGCACCGGGGCCGGACATTGGCATTGAGCTTGGCCATGAGGTCCTGGTACGTGACAGCGTTGATGGCCTCTGGGGCGAACAGGTTCGCGGTGACCTCCAGGAGTGCTGGTCCCCCAATGCAGAGCAGGGCTGCCACCTTCGCGCCGTCCTACGAGATCTGATTGAACCGCATGTACAGTTCAGTGTGAGCCAGGTAACGGGCCCATGTCTCGTGGTGGCGGGTGTCGAATTCACAGGGTTGTCCGGCTCTTGCCATTGCGGTGTTGGTTCGGGTCTCAAGTTGCGGATGCGATGACCGGCGCGGTCCAGTCGGCTGGCGGTCATGGGGGGGGAAGAAGGAAGGAAAATGCCTTTCCCTTCAGCTCGCAGAGCGTTCCCCCAGTGACTTCAGCTCCTTGTCGGCAGCAATCCCATCCTTGTCGCCACTATTGTGTAGTGGGTCCGACGCAAGGAAGAGATGCCAGCCGGAGTATGTGTTCAGCTCTTTATTGGAAGTGGGGTCGCATACTGAGGAGTGAGGGTTACCTGGCCTCCTTAAATACCTAGCCAGGTAAGCGGACAGCCAATGGGGTTGGCCCTAGGTTTCCTGCCGAAACTGGGTTTCCCGCCAAAACCGTTCAGGCCAATGACCCCTGGTGGCTGTTGCTATGCAGGTGCCTGCATACATAACACCCGTCACCACTGTTAAATAGTGGGTTCTTTGGTGCAGGAATGAAGACACGGAACAGAGTACAGGATAACTCATTGTTTATTTCGTGCTGGAACTGTACTGGGGAATTGTCTGCAACTAGCCGCAATATATAGTCTAGCCCCTAGGCAGCACCCAATAGGTTTGAATCAACCATTGCCACCTGGAGATAGCCAATTGCAGCACAGGTGACTTAAAGTCTGGGTTTGCTGGAGGGCTGTTAGCTGCTCCAACAACCTATGTGGTGTTTCACAAGAGCCCAGTACATAACATAAACCATAGTATATGGTATAATATGCAGTCATAATTTAATCACTGCATAGAAATTAAGCCAACTAAAAGCTAGAATCATTTTTAAATCAGGTTATAATCCACTGTGACATCATCCTGGTAATTTTTAATGATTTGAAAGATTGTGCTTCCACCAATGAAAAGGCTCAGATTGGTTTCTTAGGGGTGGAGGTTAGAAATACCTTTAATATAGTTACTAAAGATGGCCTTCTGGAAGAGCTGCGGAGAAATGGAGGTGATTTTGCAAAAGCAGAGCTGACGATCATGGCAAAGATCAAGGAATCAGATGAGAAGACAGGTTCCTTGAATTATGTCCAGATAAGTAAGGGATAAAAGATCACTCAGATGTGCTTCAGATGGCTGCTCCCCATGAGGAGGTGATAATACAACAGTTTTCTGTGTGTTTGAACACCAGATGATGGCCTTACTAGACAACAACTCAGTTTCAGTTTGAGATCCTTTAGTTGTGTGAAAGAGTGAGCTTCTGACCTCACCCTAGCTTCTGCCAACTTAGCTTCCATGCATAAACTATGTCTAAAAATATTATTGAAGGAGTGATGGCTGTGGGACAAATTTTATCTGACAAGACAGAGAAAACACCTAAATAATTAACTACAGATGACAAGCCAAGATAATGATTTGGAAAAGACTACCTTACTGGGTATACAAAACAAATAAAAACCTCACCAGCTAAAGTTTAAAAAATTAAAAGGGAAACATAAATGACAAACTGAAAGTATTACCTGAAACATAGTTTCTTATTGGATCTTCTTAATAGATCTACCAGAGAGGCTTGTTAAAGCCTTGAAAAAAATCTGTGCAACTGGATAAAAAAAAGGATTAAAGAGAAATCAAACCCTACAGTAATCTTTGATTGAATTAAAGATTAAGACTTTTAGAATATAACTTTTGTTTATTTGATCAAGATTAGATAAATAGACAGCAATAGTGATGGCAATAGTGATAATGATAGCAATAGAGCGACAGACAGACAGAGACAGAGAAACAGAGAGAGACAGAGAGAGACAGAGACAGATAGAGACAGACAACTTCTGGCAGCCTTTTTATAGATTTTTTGTTGTTGTTCAAACTAGGATTGAAAATTTGATGTTAAGTGCAGTGGTTACAATATAGCAGTATCGCAGGAGGCGATACTTGAAGGCTCAAGTTTTTCTCAGCCTTCTATCCTTCCAAGGTTGGTAAAATGAGTACCCAGATTGTTTGGGTACTGCTGATGTTGTAAACTGCCCATAGAGTGCTACAAAGTGCTGCAAAGCACTATGGGATGATATATATTGTAAGTCTAAGTCGGACATATCAAACACAAGGCCCACAAAGTGGTTTAATGTAGCCCATGGAGCCATCCTGGAAACAGCGAGGGAACGGTCCTTACTGCCTTGCCAATGTACAATTTTGTGATGGCCATACATGCTGGAATGCATTCAGTCTTAGCTCCACAAGGCTGTCCTGGAAACAGTGAGGGACTGGCCCCCGCTGCCTCGGCCCTGTCCCCTGGGCATGGGCTGGGGAGGTGTCACCCTTCAAGAGAAATGAAGAAACACACCATCACCTGGAAGTGGCCAGCAAATGGCCCTTGCCTCCTTCATATATCTGGCTTGGTGGGTTCTGAGAGAGGAGATGCTGTGAGCAGCATCAATGTTACCTGCACACTGCCCAGCCCCCAGCCTGCCTGGTTTTGGTAGGCAGCAGGGCACTCTCACAGCGCCGAGAGGCTGAGCTGGACAGCATGAAGCTGACAAGAAGCACAACACTGTCCAACGCTTAGCCTGCCTAGTTTTGGCAGGCAGCAGGGTGCTCTCCTCACAGTGCCCATAAGCTGGCCCAGGCAGTGCAAAGCTTGTCAGCACTGTGAGGAGAGCACCCCGCTACTTGCTGTAACTGGGCAGGTTGGGGGATAGGTGGTGTTGCGCAGGTAATGTTGACTTTCTCATGGCTCACAGCATCCCCTCCCCTGGAGCCCACCAAGCCAGATTTGTGAAGTAGGCGAGGGCCATTTGATGGCCACTTCCAGGCAATGGTGCATTTGTTCATTCCTCACGAAGGGTGACACCTCCCCAGCTGCATTTCTTGCCTGTTTTTCTCCCTCTCTCATCTCAAATATTTTCCCACCACTCTGTTAGGAAGGAAGGAAGGGAGGAAGGAAGGGAGGAAGGAAGGAAGGAAGGAAGGAAGGAAGGAAGGAAGGAAGGAAGGAAGGAAGGAAGGGTTTGAGGGAAGTCATGCCTTAGTCCTGCCCTGCTGCCCTTTTGCCATCCTCTTGCCCCGTCCTCCTGGCCTATCTTGGGGGTCTCCCATCCTATCGCTGCTTTGGTTACAAAGTCAGGTCTCCTCACATGGAGAGGGAGTGGACCTCCCTCTGACCCATTCACTTTTCCCTTCTGCACCACCATGAGCAACCTGGCTAAGGAGAGAGAGCACAGCAGTAGCAGCCTTGAGGAGGAGGAGGAAAGCACAGCTGGGCACCTCTTGGAAAAGTGGGGCTGGGCTAATTACCATGGGAGCTCAAGGGCTGGGCTTAGCATTTGACCTCTTCTACCCAGGGCTCTGGGCATCCCACGCCATCATCCAGACCCTCCCCCCAGCAGGGCCTGAGTGGGACAGATAGGCTACTCCAGTGGACCGTGCTCTGGTGCTCACCCTATTCCACCCCACTTTGCCAGAGCCTCTCGGATCTGCCCCAGTACTACTCAGGCCCCCACAGGCACCCCTGACATGAGTGACGTCAAGCTAACCATGCCCACACAGTGGGCCATACCCACCCCAGCCACACCCACTCAGAAGGCCCACCCTGGCCACACCCATCCACCCTCCGAGGGCAAACACAATGCTGATGCGGCCCACAGCGAAATTGAGTTTGACACCCCTGGTCTAAGTGCTATTGCTATGTTTTATGGATTTGCTTACAGATGAAAATGTAATTTGAGATAAAAAAAATATCTGGTTGCAATCTTATAAGGAATCAAGAATTATAAAACTTCTTAATACTTGTGATGAATGTTGAAAGTCACTTTCTTATATATATTTTTCTTTTTATCATGATCTTTTCTTTTTCTTCTTTCATTTTCTTTTTTCCTGAACTTTTTATTTTTTTACTGTTCTTTTCTCTTTCTCTAAGTTTAGTTCATATTAGTTTTTATTACTGTAATTATAACTTTTCACAAAAGATATATTCAAAGTATAGATACTGAAAATGATCTATTCTTCCACACTTTAAGATCAGTATGAGTTTCTATGCAGAAACATGGTGAAAAATCCATCTTTTAAAGCCATGCAGATACCCACAAGCCCTGCTTTGTGGCTTCCACAATTTCATCACAGAAACATTTTAATATACATTTTTATGTATATTTTTAAAAGTATGGCCCAGAACAGATGTATACCTATTTTTTCTTAATGAAAAAAATATGGAAAAACAACTCCCACCACAATTTGAAAAGAGCTCAAAATGCAGCTCACCCAAGCAAAAACAAAACACTGTGGGAAAAGAAGATAATGATAGCACCACTAGTGATGTGCACCATTTGAACACCACTGACATTGAAAAATCACCATCAGTCACTTGCAAAAGGCAGCTTTATCTGGAATAGCCTAACACCCTGCAACAATATCTTTAATACTATTAAGCAGGATGTCTTTAGTCCAGGTCCTTGGAAAGCACTTGATAAGTAGATAAAAATGCTAAATCCAGTCTAACCATATGTGTGACTGTGAGACAAACCATAATGATAATAAAACAAATTGAGAAAAATATATCTCCTACATGCAACGATGGTTTTCTATCTCTGAATTAGAGATAGTAACTGCCTTTTCAAGCACAAGTAATATTATCAAATTAATTATTGAGGTCTCAGTAAAATATAAGAAAAGCAATTGACACATTATTGTATGTGTATGCGCTCTCTCTCTCTCTCTCTCTCTCTCTCTCTCTCTCTCTCTCTCTCTGTGTGTGTGTGTGTGTGTGTGTGTGTGTGTGTGTGTGTGTGCAGGGTGAATATTAATTGGCCTTATGGGACAATGCTACCATCTGATTTCTACTGCCAAAAGAATGGATGAAATATACCTTGAACATGGCATGTAGATTATAAGACTGATGTATTCATGCCGATTGCTAAAATATCAAGGCAAAACAAGCACAGAAGGCAAGAAATATGCATACGAAGCTTGCCAGTATTCCTCAATGGCTTTATTACAGACTGAATAGGTGTAATTTTAAGTGGATGTCAGTAGGAATTGTGAAGTCTTCTGATATTCTATACAGCCATTATAAAAACACTTTTGCTAAAAACATCCTTATACTGACCCCCTGTTCAGTGGTATCTGTCTGTCTGCCTGTCTGTCTGTCTGTCTGTCTGCCTGTCTGTCTGCCTGCCTGCCAGCCTGCCTGCCTTGCCTGCCTGCCTGCCTGCCTGCCTGCCTGCCTATCTATCTATCTATCTATCTATCTATCTATCTATCTATCTATCTATCTATCTATCTATCTATCTATCTATCATCTATCTATCTATCTATCTATCTATCTATCTATCTATCTATCTATCTATCTATCTATCTATCTATCTATCTATCTATCTATCTACCTACTTACCTACCTATCTATCTATCTATCTATCTATCTATCTATCTATCTATCTATCTATCTATCTATCTATCTATTTACCTACCTACCTAACTTGGCTGCCCAACTGGAGATAAAACTAGCAAAAACATAAGAATAACTAAAAACATTGAATCAGACAGTAAGCCCAGACTAATTTAATGGACAGCAAAATCAACAAAACAGGGACCAGTTGAACAAATAATAAACATCAGCCACAGTCTTGGAACAAAAGCCAGCTTTTCAAAACTTTCAGGAATTCTAGAAATAAGAGTGCCATTTTTATCTCTAGGGATGAGGGACGATGATTCTACAGAGGCTGAGGACAATAATATAGAAATCTCAATTCCTATGTGCACATTTTAGAGAACACCCACTTTGCTGGAAATTATTGGGTAGACAGAAACATTGGAGAGAAATGACCCCTCAGATATCCAGCACCTTGAATTGCACCCAGAAGCTGACTGGCAGTCAGTGTGGCTCATGTAGTGGTAGTAACATATGGGACATCAAGTGATACCCATTACTGCTTGTATTCCTGCATTTTGAACCAGCTGTAGCTTCCAGATGATCTTCAAGGGTAGCACCATGTAGAATTTATTGCAATAATCTAATCACTCAGTCTTTTAATCCCAAAAGATAAAGGGTGGCAACAAAAGAGATTTCTGTTTATTGCTTTTGTTTTCCAAGGAGGTAAATTCTTTATTTGGAGTTTAAAATCTGGTCATTTACAAAATGAAGCTAGAGGGCTACATCTGCCCTGATTCCAATTTATGGCATACTATGATTAAATTAATGATAATTTGTCTATTATTTTTATTTTATTTAAATAATGGAGTTCTTTGGGTTTTTCTCACAATCCAGTGAAGGTGCTGTCTTGCCAGCTTTGAATTAAAAGGAAAAAAAACCACAGACATTAACTGAACTCCTTCCAGAGCCTATCTTTACCAATTGTTGCATTCTCCCACTACACTGACCAGTCAGCACACTAGCCCCCAATTGCTTTCCTGAATGTATTTGTGTGTGGGGGGGGGTAAGATGGAAGCCTACATTTTATTTGTCTTTTTAGACTTATTTTTTATTATTATTTATTGCCATTTTCTTCTGAGAGAGCTTCCCACAACTGTCATCTGGAAGTTACAGAGATACTTCGGCTGAATTTGGAACAGAAATTAAATAACATATAAAACAATTTTTCTGCCTCAAAAAAGTTGTCTGAGTGATTGGAAAAACTGATTTGATATTCAAAACAGAGAAACCTGAATCTGAAAGCTTGGAATATTCTTGTATTTATGAATCTTTTTCCTTTCTTCCTCCTGATTTTCCCCACAAATCATTTATAGGCATGCAAAGAACCCCTTCTCTCTACCAATTCCTATTCCACCTTAAAGTATATATCACACATTTTTTCTACTCTACAATTTTCATGTGAGTTATCCAGAGCATTTTAAGGGCCAAACACTTTTTTTAGTTGTGGTGTGTGTGTGTGTGTGTGTGTGTGTGTGTGTGTGTTTATTATCAAATCAACCAAGAATTCTCAAGGCACAAATGACCAGGCTCAAACTATCCTTTTTCAGAAACATTATGCAAAGATAGTTCTCTTGAGAAGTCTATCTTGAATGCACTGCAACAATGCTTGAAATGCACTGATCTACTGATCATGTTACCTAGTTTGATAATAAAACATCTGCAAGAAAACAACTAAAGATAGAGAGCAGCAACAATATAGAACAGCTCGAATGTAGAACAAAGAGAAGACGATCAACAGCCAATTGAGCATGGGGCTCAATTACAGTGGCAATGGCTACACTGTTGGAAAATCTGAAGTACCATTCTGGGGACAAATTATCTTATAGAAGAACTAGCTATAAGGTTGCTAAAAATCAACACTGATTTGATGACACAAAATAATTGAGTTATACGCAATTTGGTCTTTCATTAAATCAATATACCCACATCCAAATTTCCCTCGGCAAAAGTAGATTTAAAGTGCACAAAAATGAAGTGTCCAATCTCTTTCACCACAATAGACCTGGGAGCACAGTGCCTGGTGACTGAATGGTAGAAGTGGTCCCACAGCATTTTTAGGGGGACACCTAGAACCAAGCAGATAATATAACCTGATTGCATCAACCCAATATTTGCATCATCCCAATATTTCAATATTTTTATTATCTGCTTTGAAAGTTTTAAGTTAAAAGGAAAGACACCTAATTCACATGGAACAACCAAAGTTGTGTCAGCAACAAAATGGGATCACATCATAAAGACATATCCTCTATGAATAGTTAGTGGGGTGAAGAACGGTTTATATTCAGAATCTGTTACATAAACAAAAGAGATAGAGGCATTCCTTAAGTCCTGGGAAGAGAGATAATATTAAAAAGATACTCAGGCTGACTCTTCCCTCACTCAGTGGGGTATATAAATGAGAAGATGAAAAGCATAATCAGACTTGCCAGAATTTCTTGCTATAGTCTATCCCAATAAAGTATAATTCTAGTTTTCCCATGAAGTCACTTTCTTGGACTGAAGTTCTTCATAAGGCTAATAAAGCAAAAGTGAGGACAAACTATTAGTACTCTCTGTATCATAGTGAATAATGTACCCTTTATAAATGCATAGTGTAATTCTATATATTGTCTCTTTACAAAAAAATCTTCTAATATTTCATGTACAAGTGCAATAACAATAGATAACCAAATACTTGTAGTCAGTTTCCAAATATTTGTTAATTTATTTAAGGTGAAGGTAGCCTTTACCTTACTTAAATTATATACATATATTAGAAATATCTGATTATATAAAATACACCTGCATAACTTTTTGTAATTTAGAGATTTTGAACTTTTGTAATCATATCGGAAAAATTGTCTTATTTTTTAATCTTATTTTTATTACTTTTTAAGTTTATTCACAAAATCATTGGAAAGAATTGCCAAACATGGGATATAGCAGTTTCTTATCACTTATCACTGTCTACTGTTTTCTTAATGGCATCATTTGGTTGGCATAAATTAAGTAGGCATTTTCTACTGCTGCATGATCACATTCAGAAGACTAAATGCTATTACAGTTCTTCAACCACTTAGCTGTTAAAAGGACAAGAAACCTGTCAGTAAGGAAAAGGGTGGCAGCTGCGTGCTTGATAAGTGGGATCATACCTACAAGAAACTTTCTCAGTAGACCTCTATAGATTTAGCAGTCAGAGAAAGCTTTAATGGTTGCAAAGGGGCTCTTGAGAAATCATACATCCATTATTAATATCAGTCAAAAACAAAGTGCAGCTGAGGACAGTTGAAAAGCTGCGGTAAGGAAGGCAAAGTATCTGTCTGGTTTGAAACCACACACAATATTACTTTTTAAAAGTATATTTACAATGTTTAATCCTAAAGTTTATGAGTAGGCAGGAACAAAATTGAAAATCTGCATATATTTAAAACAGTTGCTGGATCAGATAAACAATATCCATGTCTTCCCTATGAAACCTGAGGCTATTTACCAGTTGCTATTATACAACAGGAATTCCCCAAAGGGGTTTAACAGTTTAACCAGACTCTAATACTAATTGTTCCAGGTTCATAACTTACTCTATTGAATCCCTACAGAGAATTCTATTACTTTCTGTATATGAATGACCAATTCTGGCTTCTGTCCCATGCAGTTGTTAATTTATATCATTAACCCTTCTAGATACACACTCTTGTCTGAATATGTCCTTTAACTTATCTCTGGACAACGTTTGATTGCCTGAAATCACTCTGGACTGCTGAAGATGGATCAAGGTTGCAGAGTGTAGGACAAAGCTATAAACTGTGTGGAGCTGTATCACCTCTGCAGGCGGGCAGTCAGAGATGTCCAGAAGCTGTAATTAGCAGGGCTCAGATACTGCTTGGGGACACAGTTTGCCTATCCAGGTTTGACTGTAATTACAGAGCAGATTTCATATGATATGGGCTGGTAAAATAAATGGTTATTAATGACATATTTGAAGGGTTCATTTAAATAATCTGACTAAGAAAAACAAAGCAATTGTGCATTATTGTGATGGGAATGACCTTGAAGACAGGAAGAAGACCTGTTGACGAAGCTGCAGGTCTTCCTCCTCTTTCCCAAGGTCATTCCCACATACCATCACCATACCATCGCAATTATGATTCTAAGGAGATGTTTTACTAAAATATGAGATTTAATAATCTGAGATTGCTCAGCCTTAAAAGAATATTTTAAGACTATAAATATTTCAATAAACTCCATGCCTGCAAAAAGAAAATTCTTGATTTTTTTTATCCACCAGTTCTTTTCATTAATTAGTTAAAAACACATTCTTGTTGATATTAGATATGCAAAAAACCCAAGTGTATAAATGAATGATTTTTCCCAATATTTTCACTTAAATGATTAAAAGGTTATTGTTTTAAGACAATCATTTTTTTTGCAACTCTGGTTTAAAATGCATAGTTCATACACATTCATTGTCATACTTGATGGCTACATCCATGTATCTAGTTTCTATCTTGCATTTAATCTGCTGGATTTTGAAATGATAACATCAGAACTTAATGAGCAGTAAATTGGTATTTGTCTTAATATTTAATTAATGTAATTAAAAACATTCTGCAAAAATACAATTTAGTTTACTGGCTTAAATGTGAAAACAAACCTAGGTGGGTTGGAGTTACTATTTACATAATATGTATAATCTCAGTAGCAAAAATTTGTTACATTTCTACACAATTTCAACCTGTCTTTGAGTCATGTAGTGCAAGCACAATTTCTTCTATAATCTTATTTTACATTTTTAAAACAAAACAAAACAAAAATAGGTAAAATGTACCTATAACCTATTTAGGTGGTTAGCCATAATTATGAACCATGTTGATTCTGAATTACAAATAATATAAAAATTAAATATATGGCCAAGTGTCAGGCCTCAGCCCAAAAATGTCACAGTGAAGTCCAATTGAGTCCAGTTCTTTATTTGATTACACCTAATAGAATCTTGCCAGATTAAAGCTATAATCTTCTGACTTAATAGATATGTCTTTGGAGGTTCTAGGCTGTGGCTTCCCTAACCTCTTCTTCTGACCTCAGTTCAGGTCAGAACTGGGAAGAAGGTACCTGCCTATCCTTCTCCAGGTGCAACTCTTAATTTTAATATTGACTAAAAAAAACTATTGCTGATTTTTCTGCTCTCTCAGAAATCATGGGACCTTCAGAAAATCCTGTTCAGATAGTAAAGCATCTCTGTGGTCCAGTACTTAATTATCACGTGACTTACATGTAACTCTTTAGGCAAGCAATTGTCAATGGATACAAGTAAACCTGCACTACTCTGGATCTGCTTTATAGCAAGGTGCTGGATAGCTTGTTGATGAGCTCTAATCAGAACTATGTAAGAAGATAAGACCTTGAATACGTTTAGGAAGAAAGTGCCAGGATAGGATTCTGAGGTCATCTAAAGCTCATCTGAAGATACAAAGGTGAATCTGCTCTGCAAATAGAATGCCTGAACACAAGGCATGATGCCAAAGTATTTGCTATACAAACATAAAAGTAGATTAGTAATTGTTTATCCAGCAGGAATGAACAAAATGGAGATATTTCTATTTATATTTTAGGGAATTGCTCAAACTGTGATTGTGTTTTCACATACTACCACTAACATGTGCAAAGGGAATCATAGTTTCTTTTATCCATCCTGTTAGTTTTTGGTAATATCATTTTTATCTTTTCTATTTTATTATAAAATGCTTTTCACCTCTAGCCCAAGAAATGTCCATAGTTCATGACTCAGCAAGGAATAGCTAGAGCTGCCCTATTCTCCATTTCATGTGAATACTTTGGAGACTTTTGGGGAAAACCTGGATAATCTCTCTGGAACTCATAGCAATGCAAGATTAGTATTTTTATTTTTGACACAAATTTACAATTATAAAAATAATGCCTGCATTTATTTTGTTGTATTCAGTTCATGGCAAATCATGGCATCCGTCCCTCTCAATTCCTGGCAAATAGATGGGGAAGAAATGGAGGTAGTGATAGATTTTATAGTCAAGGCTATGGTCTTCCCAGTTGCAATGTATGGCAGTGAAAGTTGGACCATAAAAAAGGCTGAGCACCAAAGAATTGAGGCCTTTGAACTATGGTGCTGGACAAGACTCCTGCGAGTCCCTTGGACTGCAAGGCGATCAAACCGGTCAGTCCTAGAGGAGATCAACCCTGACTGCTCTTTAGAAGGCCAGATCCTGAAGCTAAAACTCAAATACTTTGGCCACCTAATGAGAAGGAAGGACTCACTGGAGAAGAGCCTCATGCTGGGAAAGATCGAGGGCAATAGAAGAAGGGGACGACAGAGAATGAGGTGGCTGGATGGAGTCACTGAAGCAGTAGGCGTGAGCTTAAATGGACTCCAGAAGATGGTAGAGGACAGGAAGGCCTGGAAGAATGTTGTCCATAGGGTCGCGATGGGTCGGACACAACTTCACAGCTAACAACAACAACAACAACAACATTCAGTTCAATTCCCATTCATTTTCTTTTTTTAGAGAGTTTGCTGGCTTGATAAATGGAAAGAAGGAGAAATATGGCACTGAAAAAAAAGGCACAATACACAAGCTAATCAAAGTATTTTTGCATCTGGGACAAAAAAACACCTTTCAGCTAAAAAGGCATAGTTATTGCATATCATCTAAATAAATAGCAAATTTATTTTGCTTTTGTGTTCTCTATTGGCCACCACTATAAGAGCTACATGGGCCTAAGCATAAAAAAAATACAATTGTGCTGGTTTTGCTTAGCACACTGGTTAATAAATTAGATTTTTTACCTTAAATAGAATAACTGCAGGTGATAAAGGAAAAGGTAAAGGTTCCCCCACACATGCGTGCTAGTCGTTTCTAACTCTAGGGGCCAGTGCTCATCTCTGTTTCAAAGCCGAAGAGCCAGCACTTGTCCAAGGACGTCTCCGTGGTCATGTGGCCAGCATGACTAGATGCCAAAGGCGCACGGAACACTGTTACCTTCCCACCGTAGTGGTCCCTATTTTTCTACTTGCATTTTTACGTGCTTTCGAACTGCTAGGTTGGCAGAAGCTGGGACGAGTAACAGGCGCTCACTCTGTTACGCGGCACTCAGGATTTGACCTGCCAAACTGCCAACCTTCTGATCGACAAGCTCAGCGTCCTAACCCACTGAGCCACTGTGTCCCTTCTGCAGGTGATAGGCCAGGAGAATTTACTTTCTGTACTGGTCCAAAAATGAGTACAAAGGCATTGGTAAAAATATAGAAACTTCACAGTTCCTCAGAGAGTGACTATTTACCTGATAAAAGTCAAACTGATAAACAGAAACACAGTCTGTTCAGATCATATAGGTTGGTCAGCAAAATTGAGCTTGGCCTTGAAAGATCTTCTATATATCATCCAGTTAAAACAGCCAAATTGAGATGACCTCAAATTTCCTTGGTGAAACTACATTCAGACATTATGAATAAATGATCCAATCCTGTAAACAGCCAATGTTGTCTTCCTGATGTAATCAGATATAATACATAACTAAGTAATCAATATATAGCAAATATTGTTTCTAAAAGGAATGTCAAAATACAAAATACATGATTGCAGTCATATTTATAATTAACATAGGATGATTCATTTATGTACTCCATATTCAACAGTTCTGCTTCACTATGGGCATCAAAAAGAGTTGTTCATGCATCTTGGGCCCAAATGATAGAAGCAGTATGTGACTGAGATTATGCCAAATTCCACATATTTGCTACTCATGATCTAAATTTTTCACCCTCCCAATCACAATGTTATATTTCACCAGTCATTTTGAAGTCCCATTTTTATATAGAGGGGAAGGTTCCAGTCCTGAGCTTGATCTAGTGAGTAAGCTTTTGGCTGAAGGCTGCTGTTATTGTTGCAGAGGTCCACAAAAATTAAAACCTGAAAAAGTACCAGGCAAGCCTTAAGGAGTTGATATATGAAAGTGTGGTAAATGGTAGATTCCTGTCATATATTGATAAATCACGACTGAGAGGAGATATAAAATATCAGAACATATCTCAAATGTGATGCTAAGTAGCAAGGCAGTTAAGCAAGTGTATGTACTGATTACATTATAATTCATTTATTATATTAATGCAAGAGTGGGGTACTTAAATGAAGAACACTATTTCCCATAGTTAACAAACAGGTGAATATTTATATTGCTTTATGCAGAAGACATGGTAATCCTTTTGCAGATCACAGATTAACAAGGCCTTGAAGATACTACTTCTGGATTGCAAATCAATTATGAAAAACTGAAACCATGCACTTTATTTTCAAAAAAAGCTGCCCTGGCACTTGCCACAAAGCTTAGCTAAAAATATAGTCGTTCATATTTTGGATCTGCACTATAATGCTGGCAGGAAAATGCTCATACTATTTAGATATCAGTGAATTCTCTTCTTTCTTTTTGTCTCGTTAGAGTTGTGAACTCAAGTCGAAACACTTGCAACTACTTGAGGCCAAATAATTTGCCCATCTTTTATACTGTATGGGGGAATCTGTTATAATCCAGAATCAATTGAACCAAACTAAACAAATGAAAATATATGTGTATACACACACACACACACACACACACACACACACACACACCACACACACACACACACACACACACACACACACACACACACACACACACACACACACACACACATATATATATATATATATATATATATATATATATATATATATATATATATATATATATATATATATATATATATATATATATATATATATATATATACAGGGCTTTGTTTCTCATTGAATGCTCAGAACGGAGTTCCGGCACCTTTTTTGGATGGAACCTTGTAGGGTAGGCAAGGCGGGTTGTATGACATGCGTGAGTTCCGGCACCTTTTATATATATCTGCATGCAGAGCAACAAGCTTTAAATAAATTTACTTTCTTATATTTTCTCAAATTCTGTTTTCTAATCTTGGCTATGGTTACTGGAAATACAGTGGCATTCTAGCAATCTACTACTTTAGTTATTACATTTGCTTGACATGCAGAAAGTTAATAGGTTCAATGCTATCAATAGGTTCAAGTTCAGCAATGCACTATTATGTGGGGTTTGCTTTCAGCTGAGGGTTTTACCCTTCCTCCCAAAGCATTCGGTTCAATAAGTTCTGCAAAGAATTTAACATTGCGTTTATCTGAGCTAGTTAAAAAAAAAGGGAACTGAATAAAAAGGGGAAAAAATCCTCTAGGTGAACTAATGACACACACTTTATTCACCAACACCTGACAACTATTTTCAAAATCACACGGATGATATGCAGCAGAGGCAAAATAGGCATTTCCCAAATTTTTGACACACCAAGCCCAAATGTTTCACCCTCACTGCTCTAGTATGGTGCACAAGTAGACTTATTTTAAAAAAGAAAAAGAAAGCAATCACTACAGAGCAGAAAAGTGGTAAGATTAGGGAAAGAAAAATAGCATTTAAAAATAGATTTTTTATTTATAAAAAAATATCAGTTTTTTTATATGTTCCAACAAACAAACCATAAGAAACAAACCATAAGGCACCGCTTCCAATGCCAAGCAAGAAAAGAGATGTGAATGATGTATTGGCAGGTGGGGGCAAGTACATGATAATATCTATTTCTGCCCTTCAGAAATCGTTGAAGGCCTATATTCAGGTTTTGCAGACTTACTCGGTTGTCATCATTTAAAATAAAGATTTCAGATTTAGGTATTTTGCCAGCTATTTTTTTCTAATACTAATGATTTAAAATTGATTCTGGCCCCATTTATATGTTGCTCTAAGAGAATAAATAGACACTACCTTAAAAAGAGAACTATATTTTGAAAAATCTTTCTTTAACCTTCCTTCAGTGTCAGGAGACCAGGTTTTTAAATATTTAAAGAGAGTCACAGAGTTCATCTCAAAATCAGTGAAAATCAAACCCCAGGACACTACTGTTCTACAGCTTGGCCAGAATTAACTTTAAGCGAATACTCAACTCAGAGGGGGTAAAAAAATTAATTTGAATTCATTTTTAACATTTTAGGACAATGCTCCTCCCTTTTGTTCATGAGCTCTTCACAGCTCTACTCATTTTCTTCTTCTAACAAATTGTATCTCAAAATTAAGGCACATAATGTTGCCTGAAATTCAGCTTTCATTTTGCCAATAAAGCTTGAAAACATAAATGCAGAACTGCTATGAAAATTACCTGACTTTATGCCAAGCTTCTTTTCTGCTTTAGTACAATCACAACTACATTTTCCAAGCGCACCAAACAAGGGTGTGTCTCTGTGCTCCTGTGACAAGAAATGAGTAAGCTTGTATAAAATCTGACAAAACAAGAAACACTAATTTGTTTTCACACCTCATTTAGCCTCTGGAAACTTAAGTTTGTGTTGTTTAGACAATTCTATGCAGAGCCATCTGCTGGTATTCAAAAGAAAAAACAGATCCAAATCAAACTTAATTGAAAGGAAGCACATAGTTTTCCTTCTTCTTTCCTTATGCTAGTTTCTGCAAAATTTTGACCCTGTCTAATTCAAATTGGAGTCCATTTTCTCCCTTTCCTCCCCCTTTTGTAATTAATTTTTCTCTTGTATAAACATCCTGTTTGATAATGTCATGTTTGGGAGTGCTTAGGAGGAAGTTAAACATCAGGATCTGTAATATTTCATAACTAAACCCAGAAGGGAAGCCAAGGAAAGAGACTCTCCAGATGGTGGAAGATAAAACCAATATGTATTTAGACCACATTTAGATATGGTGGTCTAACCCCAGCATAAAATAGTTGAGATCTCACATGTCTATCAAGTCTCTGCTCTACTTCCTTGAAGAATTATAATCAGCTAAAGCTTGGAGTATAACTGCTATGCTTAAGGTTATTCAGTCTGGTGCTTTCCAAGTGTTCCAAATGAAAGTCCCATAAACTCTGTAAATGGTTTTGTAAATGCAGAGATTAATGGAAATTTAGGACTTAAACCTTGTGGTGAATGTGTAAGTAGTTGTTAACTTGTGCCTGACATATAGAAGTCATACCATTTACTCACTCACTGGAGAATTACGTTCATGAGTTCTGATCCTTCATGGTGTTCACTTTTACTCTGGTTTGTAGCTCCTGACTCTAATACTTTGTTAAATAAGCTATTATCACAACTCTTTTTTTTCCTAAATAGAATTAATGTTAACAGGATAAAAGGCATAGTGGGGAAAAAGTATGAAGTTGGAGAATCTGTAATATCCAACTTTCACAAGACGAATTAACTTTCAGTCACTATGTGCTAGCAAACATTCATGAGAAGCAATTTAGCTACACAGACACCGTGAGTAAAGAGTCTACGTAGCCTGGGATGATTGTTAGAGACCTAAGAGCAATTACCCTGAAACATCTCACTTATTAAAATGTCTAATGAAGAACTTAAGTAAAAGGTCACACACTTCTTTATTAATATAGTCCAAGATTGTGATTAATGAGTGCTAAGAACAAAGCAAAACAGTATGAAAGACTGGTTTGTATTAAAAGCTGTATTTATATCCTGACCTACTCCAAGTCTGTGTGCTTATTATTATTATTGCCCTGTCTTTCTGCTAAAATGCCTCAGGGTTTTCCACAGTAAATCAAAACAAGACCTAAAAATAGGAAATCAATAGGAAATCTATTTAATAAAACAATTAAATTACAATAACATAACTAGACTGAGTTCACACAGCATAGCAAATCCAAACAATTTATAGTAGTTTGGGTTTAACTTATTGTGCTCTGTGAATCCTCAGTTTTCCTAACAAATCTGTGAACCTAGCCACTGTATCTTATTCAACAAATACAACATAGTATAAAATAAATTCATCCCATATGATGGTGGAAACGACTGAAGCTTCCTTTTAATTTGTTATTTTCTTTTGCTTTCATCTGGTTTCTGATTCTGCCAGATTGTTTCTTATTTTTATTGTCATCTTTGTCATGCTTTAAATCATTTGTAAGCTGCCCAGCATAACTGGGAATTTGATGGCATATAAATTTAATAAATTATGAGAATTAGAAAGACCATTTAAAGTTGGATTAATTAGAAGAATATTTTATTTTATTTTTTGTCATTTGTGTTTTCTAGGAATTTTTCTTATTTACTGTTCTTAACTGTAACTGCATTTTTCTGTAATAATTCTATGGCTTAATTTCATATTTCTTCCATTATGTTAAAGCTAAAAAAACAGAAAAGATTGAGGAAGAAAACATTCTGTCAAAAGTTTCATAAATTACAGTCCAGGAAACAAAACAATTTTTAAGTCATGGCATTTTTCTCATGGTAGCTGAGCCAGTTGTTCATTCCCTAGTCAACACTCATAAGGCTATCAAATATCTTAGGATGAATTTTTGTCTTATTTAATAGAGGATATTTTTCTATTTAATTTTCTATTTGAAAGACTGCCAAAGCATAGCCCTCTATAATATTTTCTGTGTAATGGTGGCATAAATAATCTTTTGGAATTCACTCAATTAATGGGAAGAGAAATAGGGTGGCAGATTTCTTTGATACAGGAAATTTTCTAACAATTTCTCAAGAGCAGAGTCCCTTTTAGAAATAATGACAGCAGCGCTCCTAAATACAATAGACAAAGGTCCTTAATGATGTCTTCTATGGGATTTTAGCCTCCCAACTGGAATGATGATTGTACAATATAAGACATTCACGTACACATATTCACACCTGTCTTTGGTAATTGTACAATTAAGTATAAGAATATTCATCTGGATTTTGCCAAAATTGTCTTTTTGAAATAATTTTTCAGACATTCCTTTTTCATCAGAAAGATGCTAGGGAGATTTAAATTAATTTCAAGATCTATCCAGTTCAAGCCTACTTTAAGATAAATAACTTCAGTAAGGGAGAGATCAAATTTTAAAATTGTATAGTGATACTTACTAACCCACCTAGAAACTGACAAGCATGTAAGCATTCTTAATTACAAGTTTCTTTTTATATTGCTTTTCTATGTAAATGCTAGTATTTACCAAATTCAAATTATTCTATATAAATTAACAGATACATATTTTATGCAAATCTATGTCCTCTTTTGTCCTTTTTTTGAGACACATTTTCTTTCTTTTTCATTTTAAACGTGATTCTGTGCACTGAGTCCTACTAATAATTTTGTGGGCCATCTTTCCTTTTTCTTTGCCAAATTTCATTGCATTTTGAAGTTATCTAACTAGATCATAGGGAATTATTTTAATCTAAGTAAATATTGTTTCATCCACAGATGCATCTATGGTTATGAAAGAATTATGTTATACTTCGATGTGCAGAAACTTGAACTGCACCTTAATAGGCAGCACAAATTGTCTCTACTCAAGACAGAAAAAGTATGTGATAGAAAGGAAGTTGATTAGCAAACACATCATAATCAGTGACTGTTTCAAATTAGTGAAGTGATTGTTTTAAAGGAACAGAATTCATATTCTTTTACCTAACGTTGGGTTATCTCTTAATTCCTGTCTTGATTTTTAAAGTTCCCATTCTTTATATTTGCAAAAATTACTACGGCAACAGTGTAGATCAAGACTCAGAGAAGATGCTGATACAGTAAGAAAAACTAGACTATGCTAAAATAAGGAGAATATACTAAAGTGGGAAAAAAAACATGGATAATAAATGTAAATTTTAAGTGGTAATTTTTGTATTCCTACAATTTCAATACTGATATCAATATGCAGGAATCAGGAGCACAACTCAGAAATATATTGTGCATTGTTCTACTATATTGCTGCTTTTACACTCTTCAAAATTCTGATTCAGAACCAAAGGGATGGGAAACATTAATTTACTATATTGTATCATTTAGCAGAACATGGTAAAAATACTTGAAGCTGTGGCTCAACAATACCAGGATGTCCACAGCTCATCCATTCTTGCTAGAAAATGGTGAAATAAACTGCTAATATTGTTATCCTGTTTCATATTACCCTTTTTGTATTAAAACTAGGTTATTTGTCAATCAAAGCTGTCATAAGGATTCACCAATTCAACATTATCTAAAACTGGGGAAGAGATTTTTACCTTAATCTTTGTTGACAAGTTCAAGTCCTCATGGAAAAATATAGTCTCAGACTTAAAATAGTGCAGAGTCTCAATTCAGTTCAGTTAGTGATAACAGTAGGATATGGAAGAGCCTTATAAGAGACCAAGCAATATATCCTAGACTTATTGAAGGATAGATTTTTTTTACCACTGTAACATTGGCCTTTGGAACAGGTCTTTATGTGTCACTAGGTATTTATACATATAGTTTCTGATACCAATTGCCCTCTTCATTCTTACTTCATTGCCTCTTACTTTCATTGCCTTACCAGTATCTTTTCTTCCAGGACAAATGTGTGGTTGTGTGGACCATGACATTGAATCAATATTTCATGTTTTAATGTTGCCCATTATATAAAAATGGAAGTCTGAACAAATATTACCCTTCCTTGTAACCTCCATAACTATACTGTGACAGAGAATACATTTCTGCTGATAAATCCACAGAAATCTAAATAAAAGTGGCAAAATGTTGCTCAGTTATAGTTGCTTGGAGTATAATTAAGCTATGTTAAAGGATCAGAAATTAATCATCTATGTTATACCAACTTTTTAACAATTTAATTCATGTGTTGCTGTTTGATGTTCTATACAGCATTTTAGTCCATGACTGTAACTTGAAAATTCCTTTGCTAATTATAAGCAATGTGATTGGCTACAGCCTGGTCTGTAGATAGCACAGTAAATATATAATACATTTATAGTACTATTTATTATGATTGTATTTAAAAGTGGGTAACAAATAAAGAAATCAAGTTTAGTTAGTTGAATTTCATTCACTTCCCTTATTCTTTCAACTTCATCCTGGGTCTATTCGGACATTCCACCTCTTGCTATGGGGGGTGAACTATTACCCCCCGTAGATAGGGCTCGCAACTTGGGAGTCCTCCTAGATTCACGGCTCACCTTGGAAGACCATATAGGAGCTGTGACTAGGGGGGCTTTCGCCCAGGTTCGCCTGGTGCGCCAGTTGCGGCCCTACCTTAGCCGGGATGATTTATGCACGGTCACTCATGCGCTCGTGGCCTCTCGTCTGGACTACTGCAACGCTCTCTACATGAGGCTGCCCTTGAGGACCACCCGGAAGCTCCAGCTGGTACAGAATGCAGCCGCGAGAGTTGTGTTGGGAGTCTCCCGATACTCCCACATTACACCTCTGCTCCGTGAGCTGCATTGGTTGCCAGTTGCCTTCCGGGTGAGATTCAAGGTACTGGTAATGGTGTTCAAAGCCCTTCATGGCATGGGGCCGGAGTACCTTAGGGAACATCTGCTGCCGGCATCAAGCTCCCTGCGCCCTGTGCGTTCCCACAGAGAGGGCCTCCTCAGGGTGCCACCGATCAGAGAATGTCGATTGGTGGCGCCCAGGGGGAGATCCTTCTCTGTGGGCGCTCCGGAGCTGTGGAATCAGTTGCCGGTAGAGCTCCGGATGGCGCCCGATCTTCGCTCCTTTCGTCGCGATCTCAAGACGTTTTTGTTTGTACAAGCCGGCCTAGCCTGATGGGGATTGGTGGGGTTTTTATTTTTTTGTATTCTTAATTTTATTTTTGGGGTTTTATTATTGTATTAATTGTTTTAACTTGGGCAATTATTTAATCTCTTTTTAATGTTTGTACTTTGTATTTGACTTTTGCCCTGTGAACCGCCCTGAGTCCTCAGGGAGAAGGGCGGTATATAAATATTATTAAATTAAATTAAATTAAATTAAATTAAACTAAACACAGGTTTTTTCCTCTTTCTAATCATGTCATTTTTTTAAAAAAAGAAGTTCATTCACATGAAAATGTGCATTCATTTTATGCCTGCATTTTCTTTAAAAATTCGGTATGGTTTTTTTCTTAGTATTAAAGTTTGTTAAATAATTCCCCTTATTACTCTTTCCAATGTTGTTGTTGTTGTTTTGTTATCTTGTACTACACATAATAAAGATTTTATAATCTCTTGTTATTTTGTAAGTTAAATAATGCTTTGTATGTTCTTTTCTAGTTTGTATTCACTTTGACTTGCAACAACTTTGCAACATATGAAAAAGTTTGACAATCAACTATGTTTGGTCCAATTGACCATGGAGAAGTATAGTGCTTTGTAAGAAAAAATGGTTGGATATTGTACAAAATTAATCATCGCTGCGAAATTCTACCACTTGAAAATGAAATCAGCACATTTTGGTGAATAAAACTAATATAGGACAAGGGATTTTCCTATTAGAAACTCTTAAGCAAATACTCTTCAGTTATTCCATTATTTATTATTTATACAGAGTATGGCATTCGGTACATGAAAATCCTAGAGACTACAATGTTATTATAGAGTAATAGTTTGGCTGCCTAATATTACTAGTCCATTCAGTTTACACTTGCACGCCATCCAGGGTGCACCACAGGGGACAAAATAGCTTTGCCTACAGAACAGTTATTTCTGTTCTGCAGGAATGTCAGCATCATCCAGGGCTTTTCATCCATTGGTTTTCACTTCACATTTTTGGGCTGGTCCAGCACCAGTTGGTCTCTTTTTGTACCACTAGTCTCACTGGAGTGGTACTTATTTATCTACTTGCTGGGTTGGCAGAAGCTGAGGTGACTGAAGGGAGCTTACTCTGTCACTCAGGCTGCTGGAATGCAGAGAGCCAACCTTCTCCCGCTGACAAATCCAGCATTTTTAAGCCGTGGAGCCACCATGACTCAGAATCATTCAGAAATGCTGTAGTAATATTCGGCTAGATATTAGCAGATATGGATATCTCTATTTCATATTCAGATATATATATGTTGTTGTTGTTCGTTGCGAAGTCGTGTCCGACCCATCGCGACCCTATGGACAACGTTCCTCCAGGCCTTCCTGTCCTCTACCATCTTCTGGAGTCCATTTAAGCTCACGCCTACTGCTTCAGTGACTCCATCCAGCCACCTCATTCTCTGTCGTCCCCTTCTTCTAGTGCCCTCAATCTTTCCCAGCATTAGGCTCTTCTCCAGTGAGTCCTTCCTTCTCATTAGGTGGCCAAAGTATTTGAGTTTTAGCTTCAGGATCTGGCCTTCTAAAGAGCAGTCAGGGTTGATCTCCTCTAGGACTGACCGGTTTGATCGCCTTGCAGCCCAAGGGACTCTCAGGAGTCTTCTCCAGCACCATAGTTCAAAGGCTTCAAATTCAGCCTTTCTTATGGTCCAACTTTCACTGCCATACATTGCAACTGGGAAGACCATAGCCTTGACTATACACACTTTTGTTGACAGGGTGATATCTCTGCTTTTTAGTGTGCTGTCTAGATTTGCCATGGCTTTCCTCCCAAGGAGCAAGCGTCTTTTAATTTCTTGGCTACAGTCCCCATCTGCAGTGATCTTGGAGCCCAGGAAAATATATATATATTTACTTTGTAATATAATCATTGTTGTAAGAATTGGAATGCCTGTTTAGAAATCTGTTTCCAAAGAATCTGTATGTACATAAAATGTGCAGATATGGTTATATTTGAGGACTATAGTATAATTGGCAATTGTACAGAGAAATAAGAGTTGCTGGATTCTAAACTGCTTCTCTTTAGTCTGTCTATTAATATTTATGCAAATGCAGATATATTTAAAAGATAAATCATTTGATATTATTCATTTTAATGGACATATTAACAGTATTTAAGTATTGCCAACTTCTGAAAAAAGCAATGAAAAAACTATAAAACTTATAAATATTTGCTCAATCTGGTCTCCCATAACACTAATTTCCTTTTCTCCATTAAAAGCTCTGCAGAAAGAAATCTGTCTTCAGGGCCCACTGAGAAATGCTCAAGAGGAACCACCTGAATTTTGATAGTGTTCTATAATGTGTCATATACAACTTATAGACTGCTTTGTTTCAAAAGACTTTTACTTAACTATTTTTATGCAATGAAGTTTCACAGTAATCAAACAACTTCAGTTACTTCATTAATAGCATATAACTGCCTATGTGTCTGAACTTCTTGGGGAAATTTAACTTAACTAGCATTAACAATGAATCTAGAAGCACTATTCTGCCAAAATGTATATCAGTCATTATTTCTAAATGTGAAAAAGAAATTTATCACGTCAAGAAATGGGAAAAAAATCTCTTAGTGTCAACTTTTCTATAAACCTCTTTCTAGCTGTAACAGTTGCTCCTCACTTATTTTATTTTATTATTTTATTTTATCTTATTTTATTATTATTATTACTTTATTATTTTTTGAAGAGGTGTGATAGATGCATGGAAGGTACCACACTTGGCATCTACTATGTTGGCTGTTTACAAGGGAAGGCAGCATCAGGCCTAGTTTTGATTGAATTCATCACATCGCATTCCTTAAATTAGCCTTCTTTAAGGTGTAGATTGATTAACTCTTTTTTCAAAGAAATGCAAAAAAGAAATAAAGAAGAAGAAAAAGCATTTCTAATATGAATGTTAAAGGATTTCTCCCCTGACTCCCCCCATGCCCACTTTTATAAAAGAACATTCTATTAACAGAATCTCTTATTATCCTGAGAAAATCATACAAAAATGAATCAGATAACATATTCAAGGTGCTGGTGATGACCTATAAAGCCCTAAATGGCTTGGGTCCAGGTTATCTGAGGGAACACCTGCTGCCAGCATCAAGCTCCCTTCGTCCAGTGCGCTCCCACAGGGAGGGTCTTCTCAGGGTACCGCCGGTAAGAGACTGCCGGCGGACAACACCCAGGGATAGGGCCTTCTCAGTGGGTGCGCCTGCCCTTTGGAACCAGCTGCCAGTGGAGCTTAGGACCGCCCCCGACCTCCGTTCGTTCCGCCGGGACCTGAAGACCTGGCTCTTTGAGCTCTCTGGCCCAGGCTGAGAATTTTAATTTTAATTTTAATTTTAACTGGGGTTTTATTTGTTCAGGGACAGATATAATTTTTTTTAATCTGTTTTTAACTTTTGTATTTTTTGTTTTAATCACCCTGTAAACCGCCCTGAGTCCTTCGGGAAAGGGCGGTATATAAATATAATAAAATAAAATAAAATAAATAAATATTAATGCTAGTAGAAATGGATATATTCAAGTTTTTCTTTCTCTTTTTATATCATATTATAGTATTATTATAAAGAACAAATAATATATTACTTACCGTATTTAGGTACAGTGGTGTTTAGGTACAGTGGTATATACTATATAATCTCTAGTGTTGTCTAAAGATTATATAAATCTTTAAAGATACAGGAAAAATGGTTTATGTCAATATTAACTAGGATTTCTTAAATATCAATAAGTATGATTACTTGCATTTTATATTTATAGCTGAGAATAGATATAATCTGCAAAATGCTTTTTTATTACACAAGATTTCTAAGTAAGCTTAATACTTAATACTATGGCTCTAGAGAAGAAAAAAAGGGAAAAAAAGTTTTAAAATATTTGATTTCTAACTTCCCATTTCTTTACGCCTTTGTGATATTTATCAGTATGCTGATGATACTCAAGAAATTCTAGCTGGACCCAGGATAAGGGCCTTGTTTGCTGTGGTTGTTATCTCTTGAAGCATCTTATCACCTGAGGGGAGATCAGCTCCCATCAGAAGAGCCTGAAGACCTGAGTCTGCCATATGGCTTAGTGTTCCAAAGGGATAATTTCACACTGGAAGTAGTTGATGAATTAAGAGGCAATCCTACCTCACACACCTTCATCCAGCTGGACAAAGAAATATTTTTTTAACTAAATATCTCAGGTGTTCTTCTTCAGCAAATGATTTCAGGTTTACCTTTATTTTGTATTCTGCCTTTGCAGAGTAATAGACAGAACTTTTCTATTATTATTTTTCAGAGCATTTAAGTGATCAGATCTATTTCCAGATTACAGATATATTCAGTAGTACTGAATTTTGTGACTTCTCTCAGAAGTACTTCTTTAGCTTTCTGAATTTCATGCATTTTCCTGAAACCAAATATTATGGCTAGCCTAAGTTAAACCACATGAAAATTTTTATTCTACTGGCGAGTTAGAGTTCTGCATATTCATTTATTGACAACTGAACTAAAAATATTTTGTTTTTAATATAAAAACACATGTTGACATTTAATGAAAACCATAACATTATTTTAATAGGTAGTAAAACACAAGATTTCAAAGTCTTTAAAGTTGCATGTATCCTTGCTTTCCCTTTCAATGAAAAAACTATTCAGAAACAAAATGTTGAAACATATGTTTAAGCCAATTCCAAATAAGAATATGCAAGCTTTTAATGATTAGAAATGAAGTGAAATGAATATATGTTCATTTTCAAAATTCCAGATAAAAAACATTTAGCTAAATTAATGCCATTTTATGAATCTACAATTTTTAGTTATGGTTTTGTAAAAACAATATATTATAGTCAATTACCACACTGAAGGATTGTAATTTTTGGTTCTGAAGAATGATTCTGGGTTAAGTAAATCATTCAACAACTTAATTTAATTTAATTTAATCCCTAAATCCCTAACATATTACAAAGTTAGATTTTCACAGATATTGTACATTAGCACTTTAAAAATTTTAATTTTGTTAAGAAAATCAAATTATTTGATTTTAAGAAGATATAGTCAAGGCTATCATTATTTTTACCCTTGAACACTATATTGTGGAGTCAAATGAAGAGTGCAATAGGTTTGGCTTTTCAGCATGGGTTCAAAATGACTTCTGATCAATGCCACACATGGTCCTTTCATTAATGTCAATAAGCAGTGGTTTATAAAATCTATATCAGTTTATACTACATTGGTTTGTATTAGGTAAATGTATTAGACTCTTTAGCTTAGCCACAATTTCCAGCAGACTCAGCTAGTACTATTTAAGAATGCCAAGAATTCTACTTTTGCAACATCTCAGTTATATATTCTTTGCCTGTGTTTTATATATATTTTAATTTCCGTAAGGTTAAGATGGGAAGTCTTCACTTACTTCCATTTTCCTGTAATGATTTCAATAGAATTTCACATAGAATGGCTAACCTAATGGAATGTAATAATGGCTGTTTTGAATTCCTAAAAAAAGAGAAATTGAAGCAAATATCTAATGATACTAAGCTTTAATCCTTGCCAAAATTCTGTTTTTAGCAACTTTACTGAATTAACTGATGTCTCAAGGTTAAGTTCACAAGTGTTATTTAGACAACTAACATTTTATTTATTTATTAAATTTTAATATGGCTCATTTCCCCTATAAGGCAAGTCTAGGACATGGACTTTTCTTCTTAATAAGTAATAGTAAATGGCCCAATCTATTTAGGATCCTAGAGAAGAAGATATGCATTAAAATTTCTTTTTTCCAAAAGTCTATAGTAGCCCATTTGAAAAAAAACATACAAATTCTGTTGAGATTAAATGAATGCATAAAATGTAAGAAATGGATTACAAATGATTTTAGAATGAAAATATGAAGTACATATTTTACAATTATATTTTTGTTGTTATATACATGATTGTCGCTTGTCCAAAATGTCTATACAAATTTAAATGCATCATTCAAAGATTTTTTAAAAAGGAAAAGATATGAAATGATAGCTTATGCTTCAGTTATTAGAGGTAAATAACATTCTTGGGCATAAATATATATTTAAATGCTTTGCAATGGATAGCTGTCAAAATCAGTTCCCAATGCCATCCAGAAGAATAAATGGAAGGTCATGTGATGATCACTTACATAAAATATACTTAGCCAATGGCATACTGGTTGCTAAAATGTTTGCATAATATGCAGTTGATAATAATTCTGTCACCTTTCAAAATAAGGCATATTATGCTACTTGCTGTGCAAATGGAGTTTTAGAGACATGCCTTGCAAATGAAAGAAGATTAGGCTGCTGGAAGAATAAAACAGCAAGCAATATGACCAAGCAAACAAAGTTGCTTTAGCTATTTTCCTTTCCATAAAATAACTTTGGCAAAATTAAAACTCTGAGCAAAGATATTCACAGAATATATATTAGAAATATAAAAATGAAATGGAGTGCATTTTGCTTAGTCCAGGCATACATACTATATTGTAAGTGTAGATTTCCACAAAATTGATTATCACTTTTTATAGAAAGAAATGAATAAAACTTCTACTTTTACTATCCATTTATTTTACTAGATTGACACTCCAACGCAGCAAAGGAAAACAATGCACTGAAATACGTGTTGCCATTTTAGCTGTTCTTTATTTGTAGACAAGAAGTTCAGAATGCATGAAAGTTGTTCATAAACTTCAAGACAGATTATTCATTCTATTAATTATTAAAACACTTAAAACTTAACTGATGGACTAACTGCAGGGGACTTCTCCTATATTCCTATGTTTCCGATATATGACCAAAAGTAGAACAAATTGAAGGAGCCACATGTAAGCTACATAGTTACATGAGATTGCTGGTTTTGGTACAACTTATTTTGTTCTGTGTTAGTTGGCTACACTTGTAGTACATTATTTTTCATGTTGGTAACAGAAGATCTTGCAAGACAAGAAAAAACTTGAAATTTAGTGTTAGACTTAACCAGGCACAACAAGACATAGTTTCTTCAGAAATTCACCCTCTGTAACAATTATGGCAGAAGCTTTATTAATAGTATGGTTGGATACATGTATTGTATATTATATTCAAGAAAAAAAGGCATATATATAATCAGAAATTCTGCCTACCATAGACAATGGTGTGCATATATGCATATAGGTCATGTGTATGTCTAAGTATATATCAGTCCCAAGATTTAAGTAATAGCCCTTCTTTTATGACTTTTTAAATCACTGGTCTTTGGGCCATTTTTTTATCCAGTCTTGATGACCAGAGATATCTCTACTTTGTTTATATAATCCTTCTATCTACCCTGGAACTCTAGGGATGGACCTTTGGCTTGACTTTGGATTGCTTTCTGTGGATTTCTCTGGCATATATGACCCTGTGCTTGGAACTGTGTCCAGTCAATATTTATTGTTATCCAGGCAAGAATTGTGCCCCGCCTTGATTTATGACTCTTCAAGAATGTTTACATCTCCCTATTTACTGTAACTGACAATTCAAAAAATCAATTAAATCTTACAGACTTGTAAATAGCTTTTTTTCCCTGTCCTCTGTCAAAGCTTTAAATAGGATGGGTGGTATCCTATGGCAAAAGCTGGTCTTCAAACTATATGGAACAGTACAATAAAGTGGAAAGAAATCTCATAGAAAGCAAGGACTGTAGTGTTCAATGCCCTGTATGATGTCAAAATCTTCTATGAGGACCTAGCATGACTGGGTTAATCTTCAAGAAGGTGCCGAGGAACTTAAATCATCATAGAAAACAGGAGGCCTCCAAAACAATGGAAGGTGTGCCAGGATGTATTTGGCAGCAGGTGCAACTGTAGATGGCTTGAGACAATTGACTGAGTCAAGGCATAAACTGAATTATTATACATCAACCTAGCCATTGATCAGGTCAATTGCCTTACAGGCAGTTTAGATTTAATTGTTGGCAATGGAAAGAGGAAGCTATTTTTAACAGCTAATAGGTAAAAACAAGTTTGCACAAGAATTATATACTTGGGCAAAATTAGATTATTCCTAATTTCAGAAGCAGAGAGGGGGAGTAAAATGAGCCATCTTAGAAAAGTGGTCAACTACATCAAGATTGGACGAAGGAAACTTGTGTCCCAGAGCCCCTGTAAGGAAAGGAGAAGATGTAATAGTCAGTTTGTTGATGAGAGGCTTATTATGGTAGTAAGAATAAAGACAGACCCTAACATCTGTTCAAAGATAGAGAAGGAAATAATTGTTTTAAGTATTTATAAATGTACATACAAAAAGATACAGTGACAGAGTTGCCAGACATTTATTCAAGGAAAGAAGAGTGAATAGTTAATCATAATAATGCATTTTTCTACATTCCAGGAAAAGAGGACAGATAAAAGCAGATTAGCCATCCAAACCAAGTCTGCATGTATGGGTCCTGTTATTCCTGATTTTAATCAGGTAGAAAGTCTTCCTACTGGTCTGAAGAATTTCACACGGAGATGAGTCTAAATGTTAACAGTTGGGCAATGTTTAACGGATACAAAAAGAACATTGATTTTAGGAAAATAATTCTGTATACATCATAAAATATATACCTAGTTGTTTTACATTCTAAAAATATAAGATATACAAAAGTTTAAACAAGAGAATTGTAGCCACATGAACTAGTGCTGTGAATCTGTGAGACATTTAGTTTGAATCTAAATTGGGTGTTTTGCCATTTCAAGGAGATATCAATGCTATAAAACTTTTTGATGTTCCAAATCTCTTTGTTAAAGCATCTTTTAGCTGAAGAGAATGTGTAGGGAAAGATGCTTCTCCCAGAATCTAGAAAAAAATTTTTTTTGCACCTTCCCCCCCCAAAAAAAGTCAGAAAGCACCTTTTACAATGAAGAGACAATATTTGGATGGTTTGAAAAATAAGTGCCTGTTTAAGTAAAATAATTTACTCTTAAGTCAGCAATGAGTTAGGGGAGCAAAATTAGAAAAATAAATGAATATAGGCAAAGTCCAAAAAATGTTCTCTCTCTCTCTCCCTCTTTCTCTGTCTCTCTCCTCCAAAACGTACACACAATAGCTCAGGGGTGTCAAACTCAATTTCATTGAGGGCCGCATCAGCATTGCGGTTGCCCTCAAGGGGCCGGGTGGGTATGGCCAGGGTGGGCGTGGCCTACTGGGTGGGCGTGGCTAGAGTGCGTATGGCCTACTGGGTGCGCGTGGCCAGCTCTACATCGTTTGCATCAAGGGTGCCTATGGGGGCCTGGGCAGGAGTGGGACAGATCTGAGGGTCTCTGGCAGAAAGAGGGTCTCTGGGCCAGGGCCAAGGCAGTGGGGGCCATTCCCTCACTGTTTCCAGGATGGCTTCGCGGGCCACATGAAACCACTTCGCAGGCCGAATCCGGCCCCCGGGCCTTGTGTTTGACATGTCTGCAATAGCTGATACGTATGAGTTGCTTTTGACAAAATGTAATCTATCTATCTATCATCTATCTATCTATCATCTATCTATCTATCTATCTATCTATCTATCTATCTATCTATCTATCTATCTATCTATCTATCATATGAGTAGTGTTATATTAGCCAGGAGACTACAATGTTAATACAAAGTAGTAGTTTGACTGCCTGATAGCTCGTTCAGTTCACACTTGGGTGCTTTCCATGGTGCACCACAGTGGGTAAGCTAGATGAACCAGAAAAAAAAGACAAATGGCATCCTGCAACATTATCCAGGGTCTTCTCCCTCCACCAAAGACACCTTGCAAATGGGTGTTGCATCTGAGAAGGCTCATCTTCTCACTGAGATGGTACCTATTTATCTACTCACATAGAACATGCTTTCAAACTGGTAGGTGGGCAAAAGCTGAGACAAGTGGCAGGAGCTCACCTCGGCGTGTGTGCTAGGACTCAAACTCTGGAGCACAGGCCCTCTCCAACTTCCTTAAACCACTGAGCCACTATGCCTCTAGTAGATATATAATTCAATACAGCATATTAAAAACATTTTATTTACCTTAATAGAGACATTGTAACCACAAATAACTTCTAAATTTGTTTCAGTGTGGAAAGCAGGATCCTCAGAACAAATAAGCAAACAGTCGAAGAGACCTCCCCCCCAAAAATCAGTCAAAAAGTCATGAAAAACATGATTCATAAAAATGAATCAGACTTAATAAATCACAGAAAGGCTGCCAGATTGGACACTAATTGGAATACAATATTTAAACTTCCCCTAACAAGTATTAAAGGAAGTTAAATATTTGAGACCCTATTTCCAGAGAATCCAATTGCAAACTCCCTGAAAACTAATATGGTAAAAATGTGTGCTTTTTGTAACTGTTTCAAGGAAGATGATAGCCATTTTCATGCTTATTGAATTCAGAAGCCAGTAATAAATGTACTACACATAGAGAACCAAGTCTTTTTTTCTCATAGAACTCTCACAACGGAGTTCCGGCACCTTTTTTGGATGGAACCTTGTAGGTTAGGCAAGGCAGATTGTATGACATGTGTGTGAGTTCCTGCACCTTTTTCTTTTACAAAAAAAGCACTGTAAAGAACCATTCCTTTAAACAAAAAAAGATAATTATGCTGATGATAAGGTAGAGGAATAGGCTGTACCTATTGTGGGTTTTTTTTGTTTTCTTTGTAATGGACAATAGTATTCTACAGGTAATTACCAATCTCAGGAATGTATGGTGAGCAGGAGTAGGATGAAATATGTTTTCCATTTTGAAACATCACAGAATAGCTCACATATATTTTCAAGCAAGGCAGAAAGGCGTTGCTACTATAGATTCTGAGAGGGAGCCTGAGAGAGCCATAAAGGAGCAAATTTTGCAAGGGAATTAAGTTACATTAGTTTGGACCAATGCATATGTGGTTTGTAAGACTGAAGTCAATACATTCCCATTACTGTTGGAAAATTTAATGGGGAACTCAAAATGTTGCAAGTTTGCTAAAGATTGTAAATGATAAATAGAAATCCATCTTGTTTTGTGATTTCTCTTGAGTGTGAAAACAAGACATCAGTAGTCTCAGTCTGAACAGTACATTCAACAGCCCAAATAAATAGAGCATATTTGCATGATTATTTACAGTGCCAGAATAGGAGCATCCACAAGAGAGAGTGAAAAAGTCAAAAGTTTGGCTGAACCCATGCAGTCCCAGCTTGGTATTGTGAAAAGGAATAGGACTTGGACAGCATGAGCACAGCTACCATTATGCCTTTTTTGTTCTCCACTGTGGATACCCCTAGTGTACCAGGCATTGCAGTTGTAGTTCTAAACTTATATGCTTTTATAGCCTGTATGCATTATTTTTTAAAGATAAAAGTATGTTACAGTTTAACATACTTTACAGGCATAATGGTAGCTGTGCTTATTTACAGAAAAGGAATTAAGTTTCTCTGTATGTCACACTGTTATTGAAAAAAATATTCCAGGTCCCCTAGCCAATGGCCTTCTGAAAGCTAAAACAGGCCAGAGTTGAAATATTTAGACTAGCTGCAAGAGGTTTAGGAGGGATCGTCCCTAACTTATTGGGCTGTAAAGGTGCCAGTGGGAGAATTGTACTTTCAAAGTAGCTTTACAGTAAAGGAGAAATAGCTCATGTGGTCATGTTTTCTATCTGGTCCACCCAGGAAAGCTGATATATGTACATCACTTCAACTTTTCTCTTGCAAACAGCTTTGCTAGCTTCTGGATGCAGGGATTCAATTTCTGTAATTTATGATAAAGGATCAGAGGGAAGAATATAGTAATGTCTTCCTTTCCTGTTGTATCTGCCAAAATTCTTAGCCTTTCATCAAAATTTCAGCAATTTTGAAGGTTTGGGATTCTCTGACAAATGAGTTTGTCCTATATTTCATTTGATGATATGTCTTTAGTTTAAATCTCTTTCATTCCAGCTTACCTCAAACTAAAAATGTTAAATTAGCAATATATTCTTGCAAGGAGGTCATGGATATCATGGTTGCAATCATGTCAGCCATTTCATTGAAGTTAGCCCTTAGGACAGGATCAGGTAGAAGTATTACAAAAATTGATGTCTTTATCTAAGTCTGGACTGTTCTGCCTAAGGAGGATTGGGCATTTTGTAGCTCCCTTTGTTATTAAGTCAATTATAAACCATAGTCAGTCCATGAGAAAATGCATGTCTTAGGGAGAGGTACAATTTACAGTGAGTAACATAAATGTATTAGAATTTCTGTTAAGCTTGGTACTATATGGCTGCTGAATCTTAGACCAAGGCAGGTATGGATCCACTAGCTATGAGATTCTGCCCTACTTAGCTGACTTATTGTCTGAGTGAATTCGTCTACCATCTTTCCACTTGTTTATGATATTGGAACAAAGCATTAATAAATAATTTCACAGTAAATGGAGTTGCAAGAAGATCTGTGGCCACTGTTTAATTTTAGAGTTGGACTACAGGCTCTTACCATGGTATTGAAGCATATCTGCTTGAAGAGTCAGACACATATTAATGGCCTGCATCAATTTCAGCACTTATATCTGTATTATAGTTGTAGATTCAGATATCATTCAGCATGGGAAAATATGCTCTATATGAATAATCCATCTTATAAATGTGAACAAAAGTATCCACTAGACCTACATCATATTTCTATGGATGACTGTATTCTCTTAATGTATATAAAAGCTATGCCTAGATGCTTTTATAGCATTTCTCACAGATGTTACAGTGTTATTGGGGAAAAAAACCCTCTTCTGTTGATAATTATTTGTAAAATTTGAGATGTTTAAATTATACAATCAATTCTTATCCCAATCTTGTAGTGATTAGTGCCCTTTTATCTAAGGCATTGTAACTTATTATGAGTCCTAATAAATCCTTCATATTACTAAAATTATATACTTTTCAAACAATCCCCAACTCTGCAAAATTGCTGAAGAACATATTTCAATTACTATGCTCTTCTTTCCCCCTTTATACGTACCCCCAATGTACCTTGAAAATTGAGTTTTAGCAATATCATAAAGTAGACAGATTGCCATGAGGGAAATCATCAGTGAAAGGTCTTAGGTGTGAAGTAGTTGGAAGCCAGAAAAGCAGAACTAATCACTCCAAAATTCTTCATGGCCAGAAATAAAAAACACAATGCCAATCTTGAGCAAATTATAAAATCATAGTTTCAGATGCCACATGGCTTTGTCTAAATATATATGTGAGCTACGATTATTTGCTTTCAAGTGTCCCTTTCCCATACCAGTTTCAGTCCCTTAAAATATATCAGTTGCCAGTCTCAAATGTCAAAGTCTGGAATATATTACTTTCCCAGGCAAACAGTATTCTTAATATACTTACTTACAATTATAATGACCAGAAATAGAATTTCTTGTACTTGGCATTCTGCCACTATAGTATTCAAGACAAGCTATACAAAGATGAAGTAATCAAGGGAAGGATATATATTTGGATATGTTTAAGACTGGATACATTCCAGATATTCTGGTGATTGAATCTAGAGATTTTAAATATAATGCAATGTTTTATAATATCACAGAAATATTATGGTTTGTTCTGCCATTTTTTTGTGTGTAGTAGGCTGAGTTACAGTTAATTTTTTGATTGCATGTTCATACAGTAGCTTAATATGATTTTTTCTTTTAGCAAAAGAAGGGGGGTTGTAACAGGTGTTCTTAAAATTATACCTGGAGGTTCTATGAACAAAGCTTAAAGTTCTTTGTTCATCATGTACCAGAACATAAACAAAACTTATCGTTCTCAGGGCAGGATAAATTTCTATTAAGAGACAGGTAGTGTAATTATGAATGCTGGCACCATTGCTAGCTTTTTTTTTCTTTCACTTCCCTCTTTGTATGTATTTTGTAATAATTTTTCATCAATTGCTGTTAGTCATGCCAAACATTTTTCCTGCAGATTTTTTCTTAAGTCTCATTCTCTTTGACACATAAAAAGTTTAAGAAATTTAGGAACCCAATATCATATGAGTTTGGAAGCTCTACACCAGCCATAGATCGACACTGCAGATGGAGTTCTACAGAATTAGACATTAAAATTATATTTTCAAAATGGAATACTCAAAGAGAATCTGAATTAAACAATGAAGAGATTTCAGGTTGAAACACATTGGGCCTCAAAATAAATGTTACTTACCAAATGACCTTAGTGGTTAAGTGTCATCACTGGCTGACATATAGAATGGATGAATTTGCTCTTTCAAAAAACTGTTCAACTGAACCATTTAATGGCGAACACACAACGTGTTAGCCTTGAGTAGAACTCTCCACTGAAAGCCCCATGGACCCAAGATAGAAATAGTGTTCTTGCTCCTGTTTAGTTAAGGGATTGTCAAGAAATACATACCTTTTTATAGAATTCTTTCCAGCAGCCTGTAATATCCTTGGCTTTCTAGGTTTCAATAAAATTTCAATTGAGGTTTTTCAAATTAGGAAGTATGGGAATCCAAGGTGCTTCTGAGTGGATGAAAGTTCTGTTCACCAAAAGCTCACTAGAAATTCTGAAGCATTTCTCAAGTGTTTCATCTTCACTTTTAGAGAAGAAAAAAAACCTTTTGACAAATTGCAAGACAATTTCAGCAAATTACTGATAGCAATATTAGTAATAATTTTTGAATCTGGAAGAGAGTAGATCGATTCTCTGTATACCCACCATCTCAACCTCTGGGATGGAACACATTAAACTAGCATATGTAATTTCACTGAGTAATCCTCAGTAAATCACCATTGCTCCTTGTTGAATTCTTCTACACTATCCCTTTCAAGATGGACAGCATCTGAAGATATACTGTAAGAATACAGAACATTACTTTCTGCTCAGTTAATTTAGTAATCCACCTGGCTAAGTATTTCTGATGCTGTTTATAAGGTTTCAAGGAGGAATTTTCCACTGTATTTAGGAATACCAACATTTGAACATGGAACTGTTGAGACATGAATCCTATATTTAATTTGTGAATGGATGTTAACTAACAACAGATGGTTTAATACTTGCTATTAATGCAAAAGAATTTTGTGTTATGCTGTGCATAAATGAGTGAGTTGAAGACATAGGTCTGCATTCATGAAACCCTTGGATATAAGTTTAAGAGCACTTCTATCAAGGCTTATATTATGAAAGAGCTATAAATAAAATGCTAACCAATCACTGAATAAAAATGGTGGAACAAAAACCATCTGAAGATTCCTTATTGGTTAGATTAATACCACTATTCAATATCACAACTTTCTATTTTTATTTATGAAACTAATTAGTCATTCTCAATAAACTGTGATCGCTAGTAGGTTATTCAGAAAATTCCAAGCAAGAATCATGACATCCCTAGTGAGCCCCATAATTACAGCAGAGATACTTATTTCTTACAAATGTCTTTGCAGGGGGAGATGGAAATATGTTGGTGTTTATTACATGAAGCAAGAATTGAATAAGATAGTAATATGTCATGTTGGTTAAATTTTCTAATGAAAAATGTCAACATCTGGAAACATTTGCTATGAACTGTTTCTCCTACTTTTCAAGTTCTTAGTGCCTTAATGGCATATAAAACAACTCTTAGTGAGTAACCTTGTTACTGTACTGCAGACAGGTTACAAATTATGACATTAGCAATAGAACTACTGGTACGTCGTGTACTTTAAAACCAGAGCGGAATAAGAGAAGAGATTTAAAGGTAAGTTATATGCCTTATCCAGTGATTAAACAGGAATTTTTAAGGGAAGAACAATGAATACCATAGGTTTGATATTATGGAGTAGAACTGATTCATAGCTTGTTTTCATTTGTTTAATATTATTTGTATGTTTTTATTTATCCATACCATTTTGAGAAGTAACATAAAAGTACCTAAAATAAAAATCAATAAAATACAAGAATCTTTTGAATGTCTAAATATTTATTTTATTGATTATCATTTTTACATCATTTTTTGCTTATAATGTGGTATCAATTACTGTATCTTAGTCTATTTCATAAAGTTATTCAGAGTTCAGTGTTCAAATGAAGACCTAATCTTGGATTTACCCAGTTCCAATCCAAAACATCAGCAACTAGTTCTCTAACATAAATGAACAAGTAGAGTTTGGAAATGCATTCTTTCTTAGCTGACACCATCCATCTATAAAAGGTGGCTAAAGTAATCTGAAAGAACCATTACTTTCATAAAATTAAAATAATTTTAACAGAAAAACCTTAGGTGAATTCTCAAAAAGTGAGGACTCATGGTCATAGAATGCCTAGTACGGAAAAGGAGAATTTAAATGTAGTAGCCTTGAAAAGGATTATTACTAATACACAAAGTTGATAGAGGTGTCAGTTTAGTGTATGAGCCACAATGTTAACATTATCATTAACACATTATAATTTTACTTTTTATCTCTAAAAATTTAAGATACCTCAGATGTTCTTTCAATTGACAATTTCAGTACGGTACACTCACACAACCTTAATATGAAACTGTATGTTTATTACAAAATAAGAATATAAATTTCACATTACTCTGTCTTTCAGGACTAATGTGGGGGACTGTGATCACAACTAAAAGGGGAAAAGTGTAAACAAGAGAAGAATACTTAACACTTTGCTTATTACTTCTTTCCCTGCAAAAGCTCTTTCAAAGGTTGTTTGTTTGCTTGGTCCTTTGACAAACTAGACTTGAAAACAATATGTCATATGAGCCAGAAAAAACATTTGTTGGCTATAATTTTGAAAAGATCTTGGCATTCCTCTGATGCCAGAGATTTACAAAAGCTGATTTAACCCTTATGAAAATATGAAAACTTATGGAAGTTCTTATTTTTGTTTCCAGAATGAAACTTTTTTAAAAAAATACATAGTAGCTGAACTGACAATTATAAATTGCTATGCAAACTATCTGAGGATAGTCTATTTAAAGTAATAATATTCTTATCAGTAATAAAATTGACCATGTAGTAAGAAATGTTTTTACTTGTTTCTTTGGACATTTATTTTTTATTTCATCTTCCAAATTGTGCTTATCTTCTTAAGACATACGACCAACTCATAGCCCATGAACCACAGGTAGCTGTTACCTGATTTCTACATATGTGGCCTGGTTAGCAGGTCTGATGCTCCTTTTTCCCATTTCCTTTTACTCTCAACAGAGACCAGATTGCTATACTTCCAGCACTGTAAATAGGAGAGAAACATTAACCTGGTTAGAGCCAATACAGTCTTTTTGCCTGAAATGTATCTTTATACAGCCTAGGATACAACTAATAATGTGCAGTTTTCATTATTGTAAAATACTAAGACATAAATTTAGCATTCATTGGATTAAATGGTTTCTAGGGGAGATTTACAAAATGGCCAAAAATTAAGTTTCCATTGTATGTCAATTATTCAGCATGGAGAACAGAAGCTAAATTATAATACTCATTTTATATTTTTTAGAACTTTTTTCAAGTGCTCACAATTGCACAGTATTCTCTTTTAGGTAATGATTCAGCAAACTCCAAGGGACTGGATACTGTGATCAGTTATCCCAACATTTAAGAGATTAAAAAAAGGACTTTTTCATTCCAGACTTAAATCGTTTGAAGCAAATTAGAAAGTGCAGAAAATTACCCTTGAAAATAACTTTAGGGTAATTGTAGAGAGCCACACCCTCTTTTCACACCTTTTTAAATTTGAGTTATCACTGCAAATAATGCTACAATAGTAGTAGCCTTGAGGGAAAATACTTGAAAGTGAGCCCATTAGCAAGACTATATTACACATTGTACAATGTCCATTGATGTAAAGAAACCACCAAGAAGATTGAGTCAAGATAAATATTATGAATAACTTTACCGCCTGAGGAATGAACAGTAAAATTAATTCAGTGTATTCAAATTTAAATAAAATTAATTATGTTAAGAAACTGTAGCTGAACTAGATTATTTTGACTTTTTGAATAAAAAGATGATGCATTTCTTCCACTCCATTTATTTCCACAAGTAGAAGAAAAAGGCTACACCCTTTACTCATTACAATTTCCCATGTACCCCCTCACACCTGCTCTATGTGTACAAACTTTGCATGTTAAACATGTTTGGATGTTCTATATTAGCAAACTGGGAAATAAACAAAGATAAAACTGACAGATCAGCATGTATCTTTAGACTGTTTTTTTAAGCCCAATGTCAAAACAATGCATTTTTCCTCTTAGACTTTGTAAAATTAAAATAACATTGTTCTGATACTAAGATAATAATTTTGTGGTTGCACATATAGACTATTTGATTACCTATTGCCAAAATAATTGCACACACACAAAAAGCTTTCACTATTGTGTTTTAGATTAAAAAGAAACATGCTTTTACAACCAAAATGTGAAAAGAAACTTTCAAACCTCTTATACAGTAAGACACATCTCGAAGAGTATGGAGATTTATCACAATCTTATATAAACCTATGCGGGGTTTGCAGCAGATATTTTTTCTTTCCACCTAGGGAAGAAACATCTGCTATTACCCAGGACTAAACGCTCAACCTTCTAAGCGGGAGAAAAGTGTTTTCACCACTAGGCCACTAGGCCATTCTCATAGAAGCCAAGATTTACCAACCAGGCAGTCAATAAATGTTTAAATCCAGGAGAACAATATTCCATAAATGATAGAATATTTTCTCTGAACAATTATGGCAAAGAAATTTTCATAAACTGACTACTCTTGTAGCAATAACTTGTCTCTTCTTGATAAATATTTTGATATACAAATGATTCCCTGGTTCTTCTTAATATTTAGAAAAATCCAACATAAAAACATTTTTTTTTCTTGCATGATATCCTGTTTGCATTTTTAAGTTAAAATAATTGAATAATTCACCCAAGTTGAATATGTCTTCCCAATGATATCTATTAAGGATGACTTGTTGAGAATTCCAAGCCTGCAGGAAGGTCACCAACAGAAAACACATATTCTTCTCAGCAATGTTTCCCCCCACCCCCATTTCTGAAACAGCCTAACCTTAGCCCAGTGTTTATCAACCTTAATAACTTTAAAATTTGTGGATTTCAGCTCCAGAATCCATTTTCAAAGAATTGTGGAATCATGGCTCTGCCGGACAGCATATGGGGATGACTAAAGATCTGCTGTTCAAATAAGCGATACATCAAAATGTTCTTGCTGTATTGATTATACTATTGATATTCTAGGTTTTAAGTTTATGTTAATTGAAAGCTATTTGAAGCCTTCAGAAATGGAGTTACATGTAAGCCAAAATGATAAATAAATGCATAAATAAAATAATCCTCATAAGTAATGGATGCTCAAGATGGAAATACTTACTGTTTGCAGTATCTTCACGATGAATTCATCCTTTAAAAATTTTTCCACAACTGCTGGTCAAATGTGCTATGGCAACTGTTAAAAACTGGTCAAATTCTATCATAGTTGCTTCCATAATTTGCTTGTCTAAAGCAATTAATAGGTGAGAATAGGGCAGTCTATAGACAATCAGAGTAAAACCCATTTTATCTTATTGGTATTTTCTGAGGCTATCTGAACTTGGAGAATTAACTGGAAAATTCTGATGTAGTCTTATAAAAATGCTATCTGGATACTATCCTTGCTTATCTTTTCTTTGATCAAAGCTTGGTGATAGTTTTGGTAATGGTTGCACTGAATCACTGACATGTAGGAACAGGCTCTTCTACTTAAAAAGATAAACAGCAAGATATAAAAATTTTAAGGACAAGGTAAAACTTAGAAGGTAGGAAACAAAACCTTCAATGTAGGTTACCAACTTTTCATTCTAATAAGACTTGCAAAGGATCAATGCTGTACCAGCATGATTTGAGGGTTTTTTATTTACACAAATGATGATGTGGCCAGTTCTGTCCTTCAATAAATAAGGACAGGTCCCCAAGCTCAGCTATATTTGGAATTGAAATAAAGTTTGGTAAATTAATATTAATAATATTAGTAGAATGCAAAGATGCTTAGATAGTCTGAATAAACGTAATTGACATATTGCAGAAAAGCCATGGTTGATAATGGTTTTGTTACGAGTAGATGACTTTCATTTTTACAGCTTACCTTTAAGTATTATTTTCTCATAAATAAACTTTATCCCAAGTACCTGTAATTACTGCTCATGTTAATATTAATATACAGATACACAGAAAGGAGACTGTGTCCCTCAATATTTGTGCTGATAGAAATGCTAGAAGATCTCTATCATAACAATACTCCCTTGTTCCCAAGTTCATTATAGTCACTTATATTGTTACTGTAAATCTTTCTAATGCCCCCATTGCCTCACTACAAAGAACATTTTTATAATGAGGGGTGGGGTATTAAAAAAGCAAACTCAATTCTTTACTAAATTATATTTTTAGTATCAGCACCATGGTGATTAAATCATAATAAAGCTTTTTAAAAATCATGTGAACATTCATCTGTAATAGGTATCTATGAAAAAGAAAGAAAGCTGCTTCAGGGCATTTGCTGAGCTTCTTTGCTTTGTCCATCAGTTTCTATTCTATGACCATCCTGAAAGATTTACGCTCTGTGTTTTGAGAGTGTATTATTAAATAGCTTTGCAGAATTAAAAAAAACATTAAAATTTAAATATAACTTTTTAAAATGTGTGTTGGACCTCTGTGTCGTTCAAAAGAGGTCAAGTTCAAGACACTTATGAAAAGAGTACATCCAGAGAGACTACAAGAGAAAGACTATTAGCTTTGCTCCACTTTTCTCTACCATTCTTTGATAATAAAATGATGTTATGAGCAGTGAGAGCAGCAATGAAAGGAGAAACTAAAAGTAGAGAACATCCTATTGACATTTTAGTTCTGACACAGAAAGTCTTTTATTTAGGAGTAAGTCCCATTATATCCATTGCTTCTTGTTTCTGAAAAAGAAATTTGGAGAAACAATTTTATTAATCAAATGGTTAAGACATCTTTAGCTGTTTTAAATTTTATTTCTGATATACTCACATTAATCTGTGGAGAAGAATAGAAAGCCATGAATGGTAAGTATTTAAGAGGTATTTAGTCTTTTTAAACTCCCAGAATTCTATGGTGTTATGGACATGGATGGTGGGAAATAAAATATTAAACATCTGGACAATAATACTTTATCTGAGAAGATATATATAACCATGTCCAAAGATACTGCTTTCTTGAACAGAGCCAAGTAGTAATTACATTTCATGAATAGAGGGTTATATAAGAATTTCAAAGCTGCAACTTTTCAACTATGTAATGGAGAACACATATTTGGTGTCTTACACTATATGGCATTTTTCTCATAGAATAATAATAATAATAATAATAATAATAATAATAATAATAATAATAATAGTAGTAGTAGTAGTAGTAATAATAATAATAATAATAATAATAATAATAATAATAATAATAATAATAATAATAATAGAAAAATTCCATATAGTGTAACATATATGTTGAACATTCAGTACCTGAAGAAATCATATAGGCCCCATCCATATTGTTATATCTTATCCTACATATAAAACTCCTGCTAAGGAAACCTGTCTTTATATTTAATTACTTGAATACTTTTGTGACATAACTTTTGTACAAGGTAGTCCATAAGGTAAAGGTAAAGGTTCCCCTGCACGTGTGTGCTAGTCGTTTCCAACTCTAGGGGCCGGTGCTCATCTCCGTTTCAAAGCCGAAGAGCCAGCGCTTGTCTGAGGACGTCTCCGTGGTCATGTGGCCGGCATGACTGGATGCCAAAGGCGCACGGAACGCTGTTACCTTCCCACCGCAGTGGTCCCTATTATTCTACTTGCATTTTTACGTGCTTTCGAACTGCTAGGTTGGCAGAAGCTGGGACGAGTAACAGGCGCTCACTCTGCTACGCGGCACTCGGGATTCGACCAGCCAAACTGCCGACCTTCTGATCGACAAGCTCAGCGTCCTAACCCACTGAGCCACTGTGTCCATAAGTAATGCCTATTCTAAAAAAGCCTGCTATTTTATATACTTATCTAAGTACAGCCTCTGAGATTAATGTCCATATTCAGGCTGGGTCCATGTTACTTGAAGAACTGTCTTACCCACTGGGACTGGCCTGCCCCACTCCATAAAAGAAATGCTGTGGGTCCCATCATCCAAGCAATTTCCACTAGGGGATCCAGAAGAGCCTTCTCTGCCATGGTGCCTGCCTTTTGGAATATCTTACCTACTGAGATGAGATTGATGACCATCCTTCTAACCTTCTGCAGATTGCTTGAGGCCCCAATTGGGGAGCATCACACTGGACGTGGTTAATGAAATAAGAGGCAACACCACCTTCCTCCCTCCACATATCTTGCTCGCTCCCCATCTTTAAACTATAATTCTATTTTTCATTGTAATTTCCATTTTTATTGTTTTAGAAATATTTGTATCATGTTTCATTATTTTAACGCTTTTAATACTGTTAGCCATCCAGAGTCACTTCAAAATGAACTGGACAAAAAATAATAAATAAAATAAAATAATAAAATACAATAATCCCTTTCTATTACCTGAATTCAGCATGGTGAATATGGCAAACATATGGTCTTATTTAGATTCCCATAACTTTCTCTAGAAAGCATGTTCCATTATTAAATGTCTATGGAAATTCTCAGTCATCCAGGTCATGGTTGTCTCAAAAGTGCTTTTTTTGGGGGGGGGGGAAACCTTTTGAAAATGCACTTTTGAGATAGTCTATTATTATTTTTACTTTTTTATTGCTACGTGTATTTCTATTAGCTTAGGATTTTACATTACATATTTGTTATGTGATGCTTTGGTAGATGCCTTCTTAGAAGATCTGTTAACAAGATTCTCTATGAGAAGTAATAGGCATTTCTTCTGACCACAATGTCAGACAGAGTTAAATCCAACTAGGAGTTGCTTTTATTATTGGATAGCTTGTGTGTGAAACAGTGGGAAGACATCATTCCTTTTCAATGAAATGAAATATACACTTCCTCACCAATTCCGCTGCCATTCCATTTAATTTTCTACATGTAAAATGGGAGGATACTATATTGTTTCAGATAGTATTTATTTATTTTATTTTATTTTATTGGATTTGTATACCGCCCTATTCCCGTAGGACTCAGGGCGGTTTACAGGGCAGTTAAAACCATGAAATACAAAAAATTAAAAACAAATAAAACAATTAAATTAAATTCAAGCCCCAAGAGTAGATCTAAAACCCAGTTAAATTAACAACCCCACAGTCTGGACCAAACAGATCGAAGAGCCAAGTTTTCAGGTCCCGGCGAAATGAGCGAAGGTCGGGGGCAGTCCTAAGTTCTGTGGGTAGTTGGTTCCATAGGGCAGGCGAACCCACAGAGAACGCCCTTCCCCTGGATCCAAAATCATAATTTTGAAATATTTAATATAGTTGGGTTCCAGTTAGTGAAAATCTTGTCTATCACAAAACAATGAGTTAGTAACCTTGTGGGTGAGCTGCTATTAAAAATAAGGTATGAAATTATTATTTCCTTGTAACGAGCATATCATCCCTATCATTTTCTCAAACATTCTGAATGGAGTACATTTCTCTATGTAATTTCATGGAAGTAAACAGAACATATTTCATTTCATAGTAAAATCATCATTACCTTCTCCTCTCAAAATATAATATTTGAGTAGTGATTTATGATACTGAAATCACAGTTGTCAGCATCTCAATGATGTCCTCAGATGAACATAAGCACAATGCATATACATATCATTGCAAATTAGTACTTCATAATGAATTATATATATAGCAACGTAATTTGGCTACAATTTGAAAAAAACTTTAGGGAAAACTTGACTAGATCTGTGAAATGGGAGGCTAAGGTGGGAAGCTAAGAATAATCCAAAATACATCCATATACAGTGCTTTCTTCCCTCAAAGTTAATACCTATCATTTTTTAAAACACATTTTAATACACAAATTAATAAGAAAGTTCTATCCAAATAAGTGTTTCCTCTTATACAGTGAGAAATATATTGAACATTTTTGCAACTTTGGGTTAAGAAGAAAGAAAAGTATTTGTTTAGGTGAATTCAACTTCCTAAAAACCCAATAATTAAGACATGATCAATCCAACCATGTCAATAAATGTAAAATAAACTGATTTCATGAAGATATTTGCACACTTTGTAAACAGAAATTTAAATTCAACAAAATCTAATAACATTAAATAATAATTTAGCTAGGCTTCAGAACAAAATGTTGTATTACCCGAACTTACATTGATATTTCAGAAGAATAATTTTGTCTTCTTCTACTGCACTATAAAGAGTGGACTCAGGACAAAATTTAAATTAAAGTATATCCAGTGGACTTTAGTTTGTATTTATATATTCCAGTTTATGGTTTTTCATTTCTTAACTTAATAGAGAAAATGCGTCTCCACCTTCAAAATACTAACATAAAAATAAAGTTCCTTACTGGGAATCTTCTAAAAAAAATGCAATATTCCAATATTCTAACATAACTTAAAAATTCAACATGTCTATTCTTAGAATGTGAACAAAAGGGATAAACTTCCCTCTGCCCAGTGCGCTCCCACAGAGAGGGCCTCCTCAGGGTGCCACCAGTCAAAGAATGTCGACTGGTGGCCCCCAGGGGGAGGGCGTTCTCTGTGGGCGCGCCGGATTTATGGAACCATCTTCCGGTTGAGCTCCGGATGGCGCCCGACCTTCACTCCTTCCGGTGCGATCTAAAGACCTACCTGTTCGAACAAGCCGGCCTGGCCTGATGGGTGATGGGTTTGGGTTTTATTGTTTTTTATGTATTTTAACTTATTGTTATAGTTTTTGGGCATCTTGTTTAATCTCTTTTAACTTTTGTATTCTTGTTTTTTAACATGTATTGCCCTGTTCACCGCCCTGAGTCCTTCGGGAGAAGGGCGGTATACAAATAAAATTATTATTATTATTATTATTATTATTATTATTATTATTATTATTATTATTATTATTATTATTATTATTATTATTATTATATTCTGTTTATGGTCAAAACATGTCTTAAAAGTTTAATAGAAACTTTTTGAAAACCATCATGGTACAGAGGTTAAGATGCTGAATTAGAAACAAGGAAACCAGTTAGGCATGGAAGCTAGTTAGATGACTTTGGGCCAGTCAGTCCTAATCAGTATCAGAGTTGGTTGCCTTATTGCAACCAACAAGGTGAGCTTATTAATTATATTTATTAAACAAATTCATATGGAAGAACAGTTCGCACACAGATGACTATGGGCAGTTTACAATATTAAAAATCCACAAACATAAAAATCTTGTCATAATGAATATTTGATTATACTCTAAGACCATATCATAAAAGTAACCTTCTTATAAAAAGGAGGTTTAAAACAGAACAAAATGTTCACATTCTATGAGCCATTCATAAATTAAAAAATTAGCAAGCAGGCTTACTATAGATACAATGAATTAAATAAAGGTTAAGGATCAGACCAGGATATTTGCAGATATCAGTTAATTAGTTTAAATTTCTCATAATCAGAATAGTTATAATGTCCCAAATTGTTAGGTAAAACCAAATTTTTAATTCTGTAAATATATGTAAATTTAGTCACGATAAATAAATATTATCTTTTTAGATTTAAGTCATTTTTCCTTGAAAGCACTTCACCCAGCCCTCACCTGAAAAAGCAAAGCTCTCTTCAAACTACGTAAACACATTATTAAAGCCAGCTAATTATGCTTTTCCAAAATAAACACTAAAGATGCATGAAACCAACAGCTTTACTGTTGCCTTTTATTTCAAAGTTCTCTTCATTCTTGCCACTTAATACTTATTTGTGATAGCAGCTGGTAAGCCTACTCAATAGCTGCACAACTTCTTTTGATCAAAATCTATAGATATAATGCAGTCTAGGCCTAGTGAAACACAAGAATGAATTCTAAAATGTCATTGGCTTTTTAAACCTATATTTGTAATACAGGGTCTGTTTTGCAACTGAATGGCTCTGAAGATTAATATGTGTGCAAAGGCTCTTTTTCATTTCACTTTCTACTAGATCAAATAAAAGAACACATCAGGAATAACTAGCTGTTATTGCTTCTTAATGAATGTGAAAAGTTAGCTGTTTTCAGTTCACTGAAAGAAGTTTCATTACTACTGAAGCACTTTCAGCTTATTTTTAAACTATTGAGGGCCATATCTACACCATAAATGAATTAACAGTAATATTTTCCCTTCTGTTTGTTCTCCACATTGCACTTGTAAAGAGAATTGTAATTAATGAGAGACCAAAAGATATCTAGCAGATCACTTTCAGAAACCCAATACAATTCCTGTTTTCCAGGTTCCTTATGAGAAGCAATGCCACAAATTAGTAGTGTAGATGACTCATGGCTAGACTTTTAATTTAAATTACTGTACTGCATATTTCAGTGAGATGGCTCGTAACTTTTTATAATTATCAGTAAATTAATACCATTAGTTTTTCCAAGGGAAGTTAACAAATGAAACTCTATTTTAACCTGCCCCCCCAGACATTTCCATCTATTTATTTCACTGCCAATCACAGCACAAGTTATAAAGACAAGAACATGAATACTGAAACAAGAATTACACACACACACACACAAACACAAACTTTAAAATCCATTCAATTTTCAACTACTGCTCCATAAAAGAATCTTGAGCTATAACCTACCACAGGCAAAACCAGTCAAACGGGCTCCTGCTTTCTCAATTTAAACTGCACTGAATTCAAATGTTAATATCTAATAATATTGTTTTGAGTGAACTTCCAGTGACCCTCCAAAAGGAAAATTCCAGAGCTCACATACTGTACAGGATTTGAACAAAGTTGCAGAAACAGTTATTGAACATTGGGACTGTTTACAAACCTTTTCTTTTAGCACCTCATAATTATAATAATTTAACAGAAGGCATGATTTCTCCAAAGTGAGCCCAAGAATACACCTTAATTGCTTAAACAGAAGCACTTTTCTGAGCCAGAGGACTTGCTGGAGCCTAAATGATCATTTCTGAATGGATAAGATTTACTCTATCCCCTCTGCTTCCTGGTTTCCTGGTGGGCTAATGAAGGTGAACTGGTTTTACAATATTGCTCCCAGCACAGCTCTGAGCATTTGTGATATCATCAGCCACAGCACAGAAAGCATAGATTCATGAACTCAGCATCTGGCAGATAAGCAAAAGAGAAGTTGATTTTCCAGAATATCCTTCCGTTCCATTCTCCAACCTTATTATAAAATTATAACGACACACCTTGTACTTTCTAGTTATATATTCATAAAGACGCTACTATATTATATGGTGTCTCAGCATAAAGCAAACACATTAGATAAAGTTTATTCCTTTTTTGCATATACAGTACTTAATAGTATGTGCTTAATGCAGTGGATTTATTACAGAAATATAATTTTAATCAATGAGCTATTTTCCTTACTATTTTGATCAGGATAGTATTCAAAACAGGTAGGGGGAAAAATGCAGTTCTTTATAAATACACAGATACCAACCATTTAGAAGGATATATCCTCCATCATATGTAAGAATGTCCTTTCTACTCTTTGAAAGTTTTGACTAACATGGGAATAAAAAGGATGTTTCAAACACTGGCTGCAAAGTATAACTTGTAAATTTATGGTCTTCCCAATGAGGATAGGCTATTTGTTAGAGTAAAAATAACAGGAAAGATTTTCAGGATTTTGATAGTTTAATCCTGTGCCTTCTATAGTTTTCCTGCATCTGCATAGAAGTGCCGCAGATTTATAATAGTGTATAAGACATAAATGTTTCAGCTGTTTAACCTTGAATTTATACTTTACTACTTTGTCAAGGAATCACACTTGATACAGTTAACAAAATACAAAATTTATTAAAGAAAACATTTTAAAATAAGCACAAACATTCTCTTTCGAAATGTATTCAGACAGGGCACTGAATAATTTGTTCTTTATACTGGTATTGTTGGTAGGAGATGGATGGGAAGCATAAATAGATCTCCTTTTCCTCTGGCATTCATCTGTAATCAGAGTAAACATGCCCAAGCATGCCTATAATAATTAAGTATGCCATGTCTTAGGTAACATTATGTTCAAACAAGGCTTAAGATGTGGCGCAATTGTAATGCTCCAGATCCTTTAACTATTTTTCATGGATTATAAAATTTCTCTTCTTAGTTATTCATAAAAATGGATGACTTTTAAGTAATTGCTTTAAGCCTGGTTGAGAGATATGCCCTAAAAACAAGAAGCATCAGGGTTAACCAGCATACACTTAACCAGGATTCTGAAACCAAGTCCTGAAACTAATGAAGAACTCCAGTTAAATGCAGTTATTATCTTTCACTGTAGTTAAATTTCTTGTTCAAGAAAATATTAGTAATAAGTATTTTTTGACCCTCTAGTGAAAATTAGTACCATTCCTATAAGAAAGAGAACCCAACCTATGTTTCATTAGATGAGATTTGAACAGTACATACTTATTAGGGCCAAATTAATTTCTTTTTAAAGCTAAATATGAATTTATGTAGTAGATTATTGAAATTTGCTGGGGGTAAAAATAGATGAGTATGAAGGATCTATTAATTTAATTCTAATCAATCATGAGTCAAGGAAAAAGAGTTTTCAGCAATCTGGTCATTTTCTTGAACTGTTTCCTAAAGGAAATAAATTTAATAATAAACACATTTAACAAACAAATTTTAGGGCTATTGTTGAAGAATATCCAGAAGCTGCAACTGGTGCAAAATGTGGCAGTGGAGGCAGTTATGTGCACTCCACGAATAGCGTGTTACACCTCTGTACCATGTGCTGCATTAGTTATGGTTTTGCTTCTAGGTTCAATTCAAAATGCTAGTTATGACCTTTAAAGCCCTACATGGCTTGGGGCTGAGTTATTTGAGGGCTTCTCCCTCATATTACATCCATCAGCTATGGTAGAAAGTGTATGCTAAAAGTCCTATCTATTAAGGAATTTTCTCTGATGGATCCAAGAGGAAAGCCTTTTCTGCTGTGGAACCTGCCCTCTAGAACATCATTTTCCCTGAGATTAGAATGGTCCCAACAATATTGGCCTTCAGGAGGACCCCAACAACATGGTTTTGTCATCGGACATGGGAATGTCATGATGGTATTAATTATTTTTAAATTGCTTTACTTTGTTTGCTCCAACTTGTTTTTGTTAATGTTTTTTTGTTATTTATTTATATGTATTTTGCTTGATTTAATTTTATGAGATGGGCAATTAATATCTGTATAATATCCTACTCAATACCTGTATTTTTCTTTTCATACTACTGTTATTTTCCTTTGGGACAATAAATAAAAAAATGTATGTATTTAATTATGCACAAAAAATCTCAAATGTTTTTAGAGGATTTCAGTAATGGAGGAAACAACTTTGTATACTTTCCATTGTGTTAAAATACTACCTGAGAGAGAATCTGGTTATAACAAACATGGACAAAGTTACCAAATAATATTATATACAGTATTTATCTTAGAATAATGATCTGAATTAGAATAATTTCATTTGAAAATCCATATTATGTATTCCTCATCAGAAAGCTGGTCAGTAAGAAAGTATACAATCTATAAGTATATGTGGTTTCTGGATCACAAACTAACCAGTGTGATTCATCTATAATTATCATTCTTCAATAATTTCTATGTTGCACGTCACTCTTAAATCAACAGTCAAAATTCAAAACAGTATATATCAAAACATTTGGTATTCAATTTGTATCGCCTTGTTTAGAAAGAGCAAAATGAGCAAATTTTGTTTAACTCAGATAGAACTATTCATATATAGTTAACTATTTAATACAATCTTTTCTACTGAAATTAGTGAGACTATTTGCTACATTGTTTAGGATTAAATCAACAGTCTAAACACTGCATTAATAAAATCACCACTTCTAAAAATCTAATAAATATATTCAGTCAAGCAATTATTTGAGTTAACTTTTCAAATGGAAATATCAGTTAACTCAGTGAAATGATTGCATTTAATGGTCAGTCTGTCTAGAGATGTAAAAGTTTACAAAGGAAGGCATTTATTAACAACAATGATATTCACTGCTATATATTTTGATAATGAAGAGGACTGAAGGGGAAAAATATGGCAACGTCAGTGCTTTTTTTGTAAAAGAAAAAGGTGCCGGAACTCACACATGTCATACAACCCGCCTTGCCTACCCTCCAAGGTTCCATCCCAAAAAGGTGCCGGAACTCCGTTCTGAGCGTTCTATGAGAAAAAAAGCCCTGGGCAACGTGATGTAGTGTTTAAGATGCTAGACCAGATGCAAGGAAACCCAGTTTTAGATTGGCTAATACATGGAAGCCAGCTGGATGATTTTGAAGGAGTGTACTAGCATGAACTAAATCAGGCAATAGATTAGAACCTATAAACTTCAATGAAAAGGCCTTCGTTCTGAATATTCTGCAAGCCAATAAAAATAATTATTTATACATAGGGTGTGGATTGATGTACACAAGAGGAGTGATGAAAAATCACTGATCCGTTATGTATAAACAATAAACTGTTTTTCTATCAAGTTATTAGCAGTAATTAAATTTACATTTGAAACCACATTTGCTAAAAGAACAGGAAATGCTTTCTTTGCTACTTTATGCACAGAAAAACTGTACAATAGGAGTTTGATGTTAAGTCTGCCTCTTTTAGATTAGCTTTAAGACCATTGTTTATGGAAGAAAATAAAACATGCCTAATAAAATTCATTCAGTTTATTTTTTTTGCAAAAAAAATAAGGATGGCTCCATATATTACAATACCCAAGGTTATAATTCTCCAAACATTTTCTCTATGTAGTTATTGATTTTGTAATTATAATACAGATTTTAAGGAATACGGTTCGTCATCATCTTCTGCTGTAGACAATTAAAATTCAAAATAATTATTCCTGTTGTATGAATAAACAGTATTAAGCAATATTAAACATAAATTCCTTCTGGGAAATTTAAACTTTTATTAATGATTAGCAAAGAGTAGAGGATGAAGCTTGTTTATTTCTTAGTGTGATTCAGTTTGTCCAGAGTAGTCAGGACTAATATAGAGGCCTCCATGATCTATCATGCCTTATGTACTTAGAGTTACTCTTGAGAAATAGTTAATATGCCCCTTTATTCATTCATACTAGAAATGCAATAGCTGAATAATACACTGACACAAAACTTTTAAAAGACAGAGACAGCAAATCTGGAATTGGATTGCCCAGTGTGGCTGTTCAGAAAACTATCTGGTTCACACAAATCAACTTACACCCCCAATTCAAGATGACATTTGAAAAAAGGAAACTTCCTGTCTTCCATTTATCATATTGAAAAACCTACAAATAACTATAGTCTTATTACAGCCTTCCCTAATGTATACACTCTTTTCCTAAATAGTATGGATTTCAGTTTCCAGAATTCTCAGCAATGCCATGTTGACTGAAAATTTGGGAAAGTTGGTGCATGCTTTTGAAGAACTTCCAAACTGGATTAATAAACAGTTCTTCTTTTAAAAAAAATAAGTGATGAGATTAGGAACTTGATTCTTTTAAACTCATTTGTTTAAGAACATATAATTCACAAAAACAGAGCACATTTGTAGATGAAGAGTAATGCAAGATTATCCCTCCCAACATTCCTATTATTCCTACTCATCCTTGTGATTAGAATGCATCATATTCTGTTATTAGAAGATAGCTTGGTCAATCAATCGGCATTTATTCTTTTCTTCCCTACTCTTTCTTTTCTGGGATTTTACAGAGAAACAAAAGTAGTGTGGGAGCGAGACATATTATATTTGATTTTTTTAGTGCTCTAAAATACAAGAAGCACATGAAACTTAAAAATAATGTCATTTTAGTTCTGATTGCTTTGGCGGTATCCTTTTATTAAGTAAAGCCAAAAAAAAATCTATCTAAACTGGTTTCATTCCATTTTGGATTAATTCAGATCTGACTCATCCCTAGCAAGCATATTTCAATGTTCATGTAAAATTTGTATGTACAAAATTTAGCTTCTATTGCTATTTGATCATATTACAGTTTTGGTGGTTAACTTATAGTGTAAGAAAGGTCTACATTATCAAAAGGACAGCATGGTTTAACAATGACAACTGGCAACTGTTTTTAATGATATGGTTTAACTACATTACCATAGTATTATATACTGGACTGCATCTATATTTTTTACCATACATGGCCCTCAAGCACAGCTTGTCAAGCAGTAAGTACCTCCTGATGGAATATTTTTATTCATCCAGATTGAAGGCAGGCCTTCAACAACAAATACTTAAGAAACCATAAATCATTGTCCTCAAAACTAAAATAAAAATCTTAGTAGGTTCAAGTGCAATACTGCTTCTCCTACGAGAATGGGTTATATAATAGATCAAAGAAGTCAGTAAAGTAGTACAGGCACAGTAGATAAGAAGTATGCAGACTTAACTATCTCATAAAGGTAATGTAAGGATAAGGATTCATCTTGGATTTGGACTGAGCCAACTGGGTCAAGATTGTAGCATTTTTAATATTCTACTTGAATAAGTAAAACCACTTAATGTTTTGTGAGTAGAGTCTCCTAATGCCCACACGATATATTTTGGGTAAGGCATATTAATTGTGTTATGCAAATCTTTAGTTTTATATCTATTTCTGCAAATTAATTATTATTATAATTAACATTTTTAAAAAAGACAAGAGTTACACCAAGTTATTAAGGAAAGGTATGCCCTTATAATCATTGCCTAGACACCATTCTCATGTTAAAAGATGTTTACAGATGTATCTGTAATTAAGAATAATACATAGTGTAGAAATTAGGAAAATGCAAAAAGGAATACTCTAGATTTACACTAGATTTTGAATGCCCGAGGCAATCTTTAGAGTGGGATTCCATTTCCAGATTCACTTTTCAGGTACACTGTTTATACACCATTAAGACAGGGCTCTATTTTCTAAATAAAAAGGTGTTTAAATGCTGTCTTTGAGTTATGGTTACACCAAACAATAATAAAAGACACAATGCAAGAAGGAATCTACTGTGACTCTCCAAAGCCAAGATAAGTACCAAGAAAGAGCCACCCAATTGCTGAGGCATATGATCTCAATAAGCTTAGAAAGTAATACTGCACAGCATAAAGCTTGCACAAAAGCTTTTTATTTTATTATCCTGTATTTTAATTAATGGATAATATGAGTTGGCTTCTATCATAGTCAATTCAAATTTCAAAGAGACGCCACTAAATTTGTTTCTGGTGTACAGCTTTTGGTCCTCCCTCTTTTCTCACTTCCCTAGCCCTCTTTAGCCTATCCCTTTGCTTCTGAACCCTGGTTTCCGAGATTGAAGGGTGGGTTCTTTCCTCTGTCCCTTTGGAGGAAGGGCTGCTAGCTTGACAGGCGCTTGATATCCCATCGATTTCCGCTGAGCTTTAAAATATTGATCACCTTTGTTAAATTCCTTTTTCGGAGACTGTCCTGTTCGCTCTTTCTTCTCATCCCCTCCCTCGCCTTTCCTGGGGTTGGAAGTGAGCAGCAGCTGAACAGCCAAGCATGTGGTGTATAAATATTGGAATAAACGAGCGGGGTGGGGTGGGGGTGGGGGCGAGAAGAGCGGGTAGGGGAAATATATGGAAACAAGAGGGGAGGAGATAAGCGGGTGGGGGGCAGAGCAGCCCCAGTGTGTCTGATACTCCGGTGTGGGGCGCTGCTCTCCGGGAGTGAAAAAGGGGAACAGCATTAGAAAAGGGGGGGGGAGAGAAAGGGGTGGGAATATAATAGCATTTAAAACAACAACAACAACACAAGCCAACAACAGTGATTAGCTCCTACCAGTCGCACAGGGACTGGGAGGGAACTGTTGTGTGTCTCACCTGACTTCCTTCTTCCCCGGGGCGGCGAGGGAGGCAGCGACAGGCGCGCACATACCACTCTTCCCAACCAAAAGGAGCCTCCCTCCAAAAAAAACAAAAAGCCCTTAAAGGCGAGAAGGGAGAAGAAATGGGAGGCGCAAGCGGGCACGAGAGAAGAAAGAAAAGATAACCACTCTATTAATAACAAAAATAACCGGCCGGTACGAGCGAGCCGGCCACCCTTCCGCCAGCCTTCTTCAACCCTTCGCCTTTCGCTCCTTGGAACCCGCGCGCAGCTCCTTCCTTCGCGTTAGTCCAGCGACTGGCGGCCGCGGCGGCGGTAGCGACTTGTCTCGGCTCTGCTCCTACACCAGCTCGGGCAAGTCTCCGCAAGGGGGAGAGCCAGTGAGCCCAGGCGGCTCAAGCCGAGCCTTTTTCTGCTTTCCTCCAGTTCCGAAGGAGAAAGAAGGGGGGAGAAAAGGAAGGAAAAGAAAAGGAACGCGCCCAACAAACGATCGCCAAGAGATCCTGGGGACAGGGCTGAGAATTGCAGAAAGAAGACCGAAGCTGCGCTTTTGGGGCAGTTCGTTGGCCCTGGTGTGTGGCAAGAGGGTGGAAAAGGCAGGCGGGCGCCGCCTTCTCGTCGTCGTCTTCTTCCTTTGCTCAGTCACCGCCTGCCAGGCAGTTCAGAAGTGGGGGAGGGAGGGAGGGAGGGAGGGTGGCTGTGTGTGAGCCCCCTCCTCCTCCTCCTTCCTTCCTTTAAACGCCCACTCCTGATGGGTGAAAAGGCAACTTGAAGTTCAGTGCAATTAACTTCGCCGGCGCCTGGGAAGCTGAAGGTGTCGCCCAGCCTCGCCCGCCCTCTCGCCGCGCTCTCATGAGTAAGTTGGTCTTCTTCTACCTTCCCCCCCCCCATCCCGCCCTCGTTTTAGGTATGCAGCACCGACCAGTCACTCCCGTTTAACACCTACTTTTAAGGTTTTTAGGGACTTATTGTTGCGGATAGTCCATTTTGGTCGGCGACTGACAAAGCGTGGAAATCCGATTTGGGGGGGGTATGTGGAATCCTCTAATATTTGTTCTGAGCTATCGGAATCGGCTCTTAAGATGAGTCCTCTTAGCCTCCTCTTTATTCATTTCCAGTAAAGGGAAATTTTACTACGGCAGCTTGTTCTGGAGGAAAGCGGCTTGCAGACGCGCAAACACCTGCTTCGCGCTCCTTCGTCTCGCCGCCGCCTCCCAAAGCCAAGAAGTTTGCAGGCGAGGTCCTTGGCAAGTTTGCTTGGCTTCGCCGTTCACTGTAACTCAGAAGTTTGGCTCAGTTCATAAGTTTCAAGCCCTGTGCCCTCGGGAATGGGGGACGAAGGAAAAAAGCGCCGGTGAGGGAGAGAGAGGTGCCTGCGGGATGCTTGCGGGTGGGAGGAAAAACGGTGCGGGGAGGAGCGGGGCAGTGAAGGCAAGGGGGACGCGCCAACGCGGCGACGCACTTCGTTCTGCCACCGCGTCGTGAAAGTGAGGGAGTTTTAAAAGATTTATATCTCGGCGGTTTGTATGACTGGGAGAAAGGATGCATCATGCAGTATCGGGAAGAGGTCAACTTAAGGTGTCGGCAGAAAAGGGCTGGGGCTTTGCGGCTGGAGAACTGAGAAGGAGGGCATTTGGCCTGCCACTGACCTCCAGAAGGCGGCTCCTCATACAGGTGTATCTTCCTCTCTCCGCGCGAGGTCCTCCTTTCGCTCTCACAGTCCTGCCTCTTTTTTGCGGGAGGGGGAGCCCGGTGGTCTCCCAGGAGTTAAAAAGGAAATTCAATTTTCTTTTGATGCTAACCTGTAGCGAAGCTGGTGCTGGGAGATCACTGAAGGGGCAGCTGGATCGCTTGCCTCTGTGGAAATGTTTCTGCAAAGTTACTCGGTATGTGGGCCCTTTTTTTTTTCGACGGCGTTTGACCACACGGAAATAGAACTGTTGCTGACATATATTAAACCGTATCGGTTGTGTTATCTAGAGTCTGTGCCAAAGTTTGGCGTGCTTGTCAAAGCTTCCTACATTTTTGTCCCTCTCTGAAAAGCTTTGGCAACTTTTGATATTCATCTCTGAAAAGCTTTGGCAATGACAGCTAATGTTCCTGAGTTAAAATGTCTATTTTAGTGAAGAAGCCCTTAGTTTTATTGAAAGCTGTGATTAGTAGCTTTAGCTGTATTGACAGATTATTTTAAGATTACTTTTTTATTCAACCTTGCTTTATTTTATAGGCAAAGAATGAAAAAGCATCTAAAATATAACAGTGGAGAACTGGGATCTCTATTGCTATGCCTTTTTGAAGGATCTAATTTAGCAGCCACTTTATATTTCCATAATATTATTTATGTTTACTTCATTCATATACCCCTGCTCCAGACTTCTGGCAGAAATTAGCAAAGAGGCTTACATTTCTGAGAAATGTGCAGGCAAGAGTATCATTAATCGATGTTTTAAATCTTAACAACCTTAAGCATCTGTTACAAAACAAATTTAATATATTTATTCTGTTTTTCTCACATTGTTAAGAAGGATTATACTATATGTAAAATTTCAATTTTAGTTGGCAAAAGGAATTGATTTCACTGTCCTTCAGGAATGTTTACAGCAGTCACTAGATATGGAAGACTTAATTGCAGCAATTCCTTAAATAAAAAGGACAGGAATCAATGTTAACATAACCCAGAAGCACAATATACCTCACTAAGTTTAGGCATAGCATAAATTTTGCTTTGTAAATGTCTCCCAACATTCACATGAATTGGAAGACATCGTGACAGAAAAAGAGAAAGATAGAAAGCAAACATATAAGAAAAATACTTTGGAATTAGAAGACATTGCAAATCTATAAAGCGCTTTACACCTTATGAAGTAATATAGTTTACAAAAATCAATGGCTTAAAATGGAAAAGATCTCAAAAGATATTTGCTTTATACATCCTAATAAAAACTAGAATAGAAAGACAGTATGAATGATTCTGTAATATTGTTTCTTTTTTGGAAATTAAAATATGTAAGATGTATTAATAATTGTTTCTTAGTGATAAAACATGTAAATGGAATGGGCCCAAAAGAAAGCTTCCATTTTCATGCATTTAATCATATATCTTATAAACTGCACCATAATTTCTTATGAGAATCTTCTTATAACTGCATAATTTAGAAGAATTTCAGAATTCTACCTATTCCCTAAGGTATACTAACTTAATAGAGAACATATGCCATTTTATTTTAATTCAGACCTGGAATTTGACACAGAAAAAATATTTTGGCATCAATTTGTGTTAAGACTTATGTTAAGATCAGTAAGCAAAAACTATATATAACCTGAAAAATGCCATTCCTTATTAAATGCCTCATGATAACTATGTGGCTCCAAATCAAGTAAGTACAAGGACGTTCCATCCAGTATTCCAAATCCAAAAATGAATACTTTTGCAAACCTTAAAAAAACCCTTGAAAACTAAATTTTCATAATTATATTTAATACAGTGTTCAAGAAAATTTGGCCTAACTTATTTATGTGATTAATCTATGCCATTGTAAAATAATTTAACTATACCTGTATTAATAGCAATAATAAAGATAATTGTTCTAGTATGAATATAATGTACAAAATGCATCCACGTCCCTAGAGTCTTGTCTGTTCTAACTTGAGTGCTGTATATATTTTATAAAAATGTTTTACTGATATTTAATGATAGTTGAGTTTTCTGTGTGTTATAGTTTTTTTTAGTTTCCATTAAAAACCCTAACTGCTAAATCATATGTTCTGTACAATATGAGGGTCATCGGATAGTTATATATTTAAGTCACCATCAAATGTTTAACCTCCTTCACAGCCAGGTACCCTGGAATTTTTTTTCCCTCTGTAATGTTTAGATATATATTTGTATCTATTTTTGATTGGTGAAGCAATAGAAATAAGGGTACCTTTGTAAAAAGAATCTTATTTGTTGCTTCTATTGACATTCATGATTAACCAGGTATTAGTTTAGAACCAACAGCAGTGTTTTGCTTAATTAAATTATGATACTTGGTTTCTAAAGAGAATTCTCATCTGTAAATTATGATTTTATTATTTTTGTGTACCTGTATGTGTTTTGATGTGTACCATTTCCATAAAATGGTTTGATTTCTAGAATACAAGAAAGTATCTTCTGTCAAATATAAATCTGATTTTTACTATAAAGGGCACAGGATCTTGGTCATCTTGTTCTGTTTTAGGAATGAACACTTCTGATTTAAAGTCATTACGCTTCTAGTCTTTATTTATCTTACATTAAACTGACAGAGCATCAATCAAAGGAAAAAAATATTACTTTCCTGAAGTAAATACCAGTTTATAAGTGAGTGCATGTATTTATATCCCTGTCTCCACTAAATAATGGCTCTGTCTCCTTTTTAATATCTACCTGGCAGTATTAACCATGGCAACTAAGTCTTCCTTGTAAGCATACAAAAAAAAAAGTTTTACTATTTGTACCAGGAGTAATTTAAAGAAAGATTCCATGGGAATATGTTTTAAAGAACTAATATCTAAGTAGTGAATCTTAAGAAAAATAACACGACTAGCAAGTTGCACAGTATCTGTTTGAGCTGCTGAAGATAGGGGCAGAAGCATATTATTAATAACTTAAAGCACATATGTGTAAGTGAGGAAAAATGTTCAGCAAATCTGTCATCTTGAAGTTCAATGCACTTTAAACAAAATTGCCACTTAAAATAAAGTTACTGCGGTTTACAAAAGCTGTTTACAAAGCTAGGTTCCTACATTAAGTTAAATTTATTTTGAAATCTGAGTCTGTGTTTGGTATAAAATACGATTAAATCTATTTCTATTTGTAGCACATATAATGAAACAGTCCTACAGGATAAGATTTCTCTCGCCGAGTTTGTAGATTCTGCTGAATATAGTTCATCTTTGGAATTGCAAAACAAATTTAGATTTACTTTACAATTGGAAGTATCATTTAGTATTAATTTCTTGACATTAAGATTAAGAATTTTTTAAAAACATACTGTGATGAGTGTTCATGCATATTAACATATCATCTTAAAACATTTAGCTTTTTAATGAGATTACTAATGTTCAATAACAGGCATCTTATTGTCATCTATTTTCATTTCAGTGGGTAAATTACTATTTTTTTTTAAAAAAAGTTACAATGACTGATAATTACCTTCAGCTTCTGAAATGCAGAGCAAAAAAAATAAAAAAAATGCAAAGCTAAAATCCAAATAGCCAAAATATCCAACCTTACCTACTTCCCGGTGTACCAGTTTATCTGTCTTAGTATTTGGAAGTACCTTTTTTGGAAACTTCAGTTCTAGGACATGTTATGTTGAATATGTTCACAATAGCAGATTTGCATCTAAAATCTAATGTTATCACCTTATCAAAACTTTAGATTATTAGTGCATTGATAATGTTGTTCACAAAGCAGTCTATGTGTGTTAATAATTCACAATAGTATATTGAGCACAATAAAAAAATCCCAACTAGAATTCATCTACAGGACACTCACTACATCCTCATCCTCATATATTATTCCAAGCTTCAGATTTCTCTATTGAATATATAACCTGACTTTAAGAATTCTGATTCAAGGATTCATTTTTTTATCTGGCATACTAAGGTTTAACCTATAAACCTTAAGCTAAATAACAAAAGTTCCACAGATTTTCCATTTCGTTTATAACATGCAAGAGCTCTTAATATCTTTGTAAACTAAACTGAGTTTCGCACCTTCGCAGTTCTTGTTGCTGTGTTGAACAATTACATACTAAGGTATCCACTTCTTGTGATAATTCTTAGTAAATAAATATTTTATTTTCAAGTAGATTAAATCCAACTTCTAAAACAAGTTAATGCTTGATATTTTTTCTTTCTCCATTGCAAGATGATCTTAGCATCATCATCAACAACAAAAATTAACTGCAAATTGTTGCAACAAATATAGAAATAAAAACTAGCATCAAAAGATTTTTCTTGCAACTGAGAATAATATTTCTCAATAGATAGGTTATGGAAAGGCAACGTTCTTAGAGAAATTATACAGGAGGAAATATTCTTGCCAGAAATCAATATAAATATTAACAGAACAGGTTTTAGCATTTCAAATTATAAAACAGAATCTAATAAACATGCTTATAATTGAAAGAAGTTTGTGCCTCAATACATAAACATTCTCTAGCACTCAAGTGTAAAAAACTATCTGTTTTTCTTAGAATTCAGTGACTTGATTTTATCCTTTATTATAAGCCTTTTAAATATGACCTTATGACCAGTATTCTAGATAGTTTCTGAATGATACCTCTTGACTGGTGCAATATGTGGCTTGTGGCTTCACACTGGGAATAGAAGCTTACCCAGAATGTGAATTAGTGGCGCATTAAGGGTAGCATGTACTGATACGCTGGAGTGGAGGTGGTACTTTTATACAGGTAACATTTTGTAAAGTTTTTACAATATCATAAGGCATTGATATCTGTACCATTGTCTATCTCCAACATATGATATTCACATGTAAAAATAAAATTACAATTAATATTCCACGAAGTGTTTTAACTAACGGAATGAAGTTTAAAAACTGTGATAGTCATATACCAATTGACTTAGTGCTTATTTTTTGTCAGTTTGCATTTAATTCTATGATAATATACCATGTTAATGGTCAATGGTTCTAATACCATATAACTGTGAACTATTGTTTTCTGCAAATGGTCATGCAACCATTTTGAAGATAATAGCTCCGCAATACTTTTCCAGGAATAGGATGCACAGTTCAAGGAAATATATTTCTGAGGTGAGTTCCACTGTTTTATTATAAGGCTGAAGACCTCGGCCCATAGAATGTTTTCTAGTTAAATAAGATGAAAGTATGTCTGTATGTTACTTTGCTTGTGAAACACCTTCTTTTTGCATCTTTTCCCCTTTTTGAGATCACAGAGAGCCATTTATAATTGAGAAGTATCTAGGGTATACTGTATATGATTTTCACAGGAATTTTCATGTGCAAAAAGGTTCTTTTTATAGTCTGTAATCTTGTATATTTCATTAAACATTTGTGTACCCGTAATCTGACATTTAATACAGTGGATATTCCTGTGAGCATTTGAAACATCAACATCAATAAAATAGTTGTAGTGTTACTTTAGGACTATCCATCTTTTCAGTCTTGTAAAAGGATGAACAGAGCAAATGTTTTGCACAGTATTATACTTTTGAAGAATAAATCTTAAAAAGTAGCAGTATTGTAATTTTTCCATCTATTATTCTAGGACCCTTTCCTCATTACTTACTGTACTGCAGAATGTAGTTCCCAAACCATCGCTTAGAATAGGTAAATAAATACTCACATGAACTTTGCAGAAAAGTAATATATATTGTATAAATTGGTTACTGAAATTAGACAGTGATGACTGTACTTATAAGCAAATAAAATAAAGATTTAGCCACACATTTTGAAGCTAATTATTTGTAAATGTTCTTATATGCACTGTACCTTTTTTCATAAATATACTGGACTTTTATAGAAAACATATTTTTGAGATTGCATGTATCATGAACAGACGAGTTATTCTGATTTATACATTTACTATAATATTTAAATCTATCTAGGAACAATTTTTTCCTGTGAACTTTATAAAGCAATAACTTTATTTACTGTCTATTATTTGGAATTCTTGAAGTAAATTAGGTGCAACAGTATTAGTTTGATTCATTAAGCTAATTTTTCTTTGGAATCCCTAATGCAGAATAATAGTTACATAGCTTTATATTAAAAAGGAATTAACTTGTGAGATATCTATTTTTGAGCACTTATTTCTTTGACCAGGCCTTCCCATTATGATTGTTGCATTAATTATATGTTGTTTAGTAATTCTTCCCTCACCTGTTAAAAGTGATATTATTCTATATTGATAATATTGTATTTTAATTATATTAGAAAAAGTTTCACAATCTATGATAGTGGGAAGTGGCATACAAATATATTAAACAAATATTGTATATTTAAACTTAAAAAAAACTTTTTTATATATTAGTCTTGACATCTTCAAATGCCAGGATGTTTTGCTTATTAGAACTGCAGAATCTCTGCAGTATTGTGAAATAACTTTCTTTCTGTGATATGCAAGCTTAAAAAGTTGCAGGTATTTAAAAAGAATCTCTTTTTAAGTTTTTTTTTCCTTAATGACTTAAGTCTTGCTTAAATTTATCTTTACAACAAATTATTTTATCCCTATCCCCAGGATTGGATATAGCAACACAGTCCAGATAAGACAGAATAATGGTAATTTATCTTAATCTGGATATTGTATATACATATACACACATATATATACATATAGAATATTTTGAATATGGAGCCTTGATGTGGTTCCAGGACAGGCATGGAAATAATGAGAAATGCTGTCAGCTTTGTGAGAGAATTGCATGGATTTCCCTGTCAGACTAACATCTCTATGTTCAGTTTCACAGTGTGACTATTAAGTGAGGCAATTTTTTAAAAAAAACATTGCCTTTGTAAAGTTTGAAAAATGGCTCAGCTGCTAATCAGGTGAGATGCGTGGCCTGTGTTCTGAAGTGTGTGAGGTCTTCCTAGAATCTAGGCAGAGTTGACAGTATGATTTCTTGTAACCGCATGGTTTCATTTCACTGAATTTGTAATTTCATTACTGATTATATATAAGCTGTTCATTCACTGAAGGAAGCTAGCTATTTTAGGTTTGATCATTCTAGTGTGCTTCAAAATACACTCTAAATACTGTATCAGTTCCAAAATAATATCCTCTAGTCTAGAAATCTTTTAGGAAATTTTTTTCCTAAATCTTTTCCTAAAACAACAGAATGGACTTAGTTGTTCTATAGATGTAATAGGTGCATTAAAATAGTAAACTATTCAAGGCATGTAGAATACGTGTTTCAGAAATCATTCTGTTGTATTTTGAGCCTGTGTTTTGCATATAGACTGTTTCTTTAAAATTGCTGTCTCCTCTATTTGCCCTATTAATTGTTGATATGTTGCCATCCATGAGACAAAAATTAGAGCTGTAATTAAATAATCATGTGATGCTCCTTAGTGCCACTGAAAGCAAGCTCATTTTTTCAGACCCTGATGGTCACTGATTATTCTATTATTACTGACTTGCTTTATTTATTCATTTTTGTAAACAGTCATGTATGTTAACTACTTGATTTCCTTTTAAAATTAAATATTGTAAGAAAAATTATATCAGTTAATTGACTAGACATTCATAGAGACTTTAAAAAACTTACATTTTCTGCTTTTGGTTACCTGATTGGGAGTACTACATTGGTGGTGGGGTTTATGTGCCATTTAATTTACACTGATGTTTGGCTGAGTTGGTTGTTTATGTGGATTGCCAGGAGAATTACAAAAGGCATAGGGTATTAAAATTCAGAAATGATTAAAATTGAAATAAAAGGATGCTGTTTCTTTGCCAGTATTCTGGCAGTCATAATGACACACAGAGATTAGTTTCCACCTTCATCTTTCCTTCTTTCTCATTTCCTCTTGTTTATTGTTGACACATTTTCTCTTATGTTTTTTCCTTCTGATCTCTCTGTCTCCTTCAGTTATTTCCACATTTTTATCTTTTTTTAGTATACTGAGCTTCTTTAACCTTATTATAATAATATCATAGCTTATCAATATTTAATCTCCAAATATTTTGAGATTTCTTAAAACCTAGGTCACTTCTTTAAATGAGGTGATGTTATTTTTTTTCTTAATATCTGCTTCTTTTTGGTGGTTTAACTTGTAATGTTAAAACACATGTTAAGCTATTGCAGAAAAAAGGAAACTTATCAGTCATGGAATAATCAGTTATGCATGAATTCAAATTTAACAGATGGATGCTGGGAGTTAAAAATTTCTCATTTGGCTTCTTGCTTCTTTTCCTGTTTGTACTACACCTGTCTCTTATGTACAGATAAACATCTAACATAGTTTACAGGGTTTTTTAAATATATATATATATCTTAATATGTCTTCTTGCAAAAAATAACTTATTTGTTCCTTGATTTATATATTTAAGAGATGTGCATATTGCAAGTTTTGTTAAATGTTAGCATGTGAAAATATAGCTTTTATATTGTAAGCTTAATTTCAAAGTTTAAATAATGTGTATCCAATTTATTTCAGTGACAGTATTTTAGTTTCTATATACGGTATTGAACAAAACATGTGCTTATGAAATTGTAATCTATGTGCAATTTATTCAAAGAGAACCAGATACCAAAATGAAATGAACTATTGTCTAAACTATCTTGTTCAAAAGAGAAATAATCTGCATTTTATCAGCCCATATAGCATAGTGAAAGAGACATCCATAGGTCTCCCTAGTTAGTTATATAGCATATCACACTTTAGAGTAGAAAATTAATGTCTAGACAGATGATATTTAAATATTCCACATAATTGCATAATTTATTGTGAAACTTTTATGCATGTACATCTACAACAAATAATTATTTTGGCATTCTCACCATGCATTTAAGGTTACTGTGTTAAATTAAAACACAACAGAGAATCCTTCAGATATTGCTAAACCAGAAACTGTCATAAATCCAGACAATGGTGAGGGAAACTTGAAATTGTAATATGACAGCATCTGTAGGCTAGAAATTCTCTAAATTTTCAAAGTCAAGAAAAGTAGGATATATCATTCTAGCATTTGCTTTAGCTTGAGCAGCCTTAGAAAATTATCTATACATCTGTTTTGATGTTATAAAAAGAATAAAATCTTATTTATGGACTTTTAAACAATAGATTTTTTAAAAAAATTCTGACTTAGTTGCTATCATATGCAACTAAAATTCAATAGGTTTTATTCCCTAGTAAAGATACTTTGTTCATTGCTATGGACTATTTAGTTACTCTTATCCTTTTAATATGCCAAACAAAATACCAACAGATACATAGTATTGTTATTGTTAAACAATACTTGTGGCTAGTTCAATAATTTAAAATCAGAGAAGGCCTATTTGTGGGAAAATAGGCCTTCCCACAAGGTTTATCTGTGGGAAAATGTGTCTTAAGTTCATGCTTCATCACATAAAATGGGTACACATTAGGCAATCTACAGTATAACTGGGCTTCAAAACTCCAGATGAGCACTAGTTTTTCAGATTTTGTAGTTCAGACCTGATACCCTGATATCAATTTAATGTACATTTCACTCTAGTTATATGTCTTAAAAATGTTGCAAAGTCTGAAAGGATTTTTATGGAAATGGGCAAGTGGAGATGCTTCTGGAAGTTTCAACTAATTAGAGTTCCACATATATTCCACAGAGCATCCCACATATATTCCTGAGTATTGGATGATACTTCTTTTTCACACTTCACAATTCATCACTATGTATATGTGGAAATCAATGTTATTGAATAAAGTGTTAATTGATCAGTCTTAAGAGAAAAGCTAAACTTTGAATAAACTAAAAATTATCCACCTTGGATATCCCATTTCTAATTACCTATCCAACTTAATTGCTATTCAGATCAGGTATTCTTCATCAGAATTAATTACTCCAAAACATTCTGCTATCATTATTAACAGGCAATATTGTTAGAAGCAATATGTTGATGGAATAACAAATCATTAATGTATTTGATTATTGACCTAACAATCTGATGCTTTAAAGCAAATCATCATTTTCCAACTGCTCTTGACAGTGTAAAAGCTTTTTTTAAAAAAAAACAAAAACATATATACATATAATCCATAAAAAGTTTTCAGGTCGCTTACTTACCATAATTCTTATAGTCTGTATTTTAACTTACGTTTGCATTGGGTTCCAATATGGAAAATTTAAAATCCTTCACTCTGGAATGGTTTGTAGTAGCTTAAAAAGTAGGATAGACATTTTATTTATATAATAACAATTAAAAAATAATCTCTTTTTTACAGCTTTTTCTTATGTATGCTACACAAAACATAATATTACTGCAATCTATTAGACATTCCATTTCAAATCAATATCAAATAATCTGTTTTTAACTAGTGTTTAAGTGTTTGTACTTGTACTCTCATTTCCACACTGGATGAAAACTAATTTGTCCTGGTTAAGGATGTGGATAAATTGTGCATAGTGTTATAATCTGGCTGTCCTGCTCCTTGCAACATCCATTCTCTGTTTAAATAAATCAAAATTTAGTGAAAACTACATATTTAACAAACATGTAAATGTATTAATATGCTAATATATAAAATATAGTACAAAGTACTGGGAAATAACTGTTTTAGTTTAAAACTTGTACAAACATAGGACCAGTGGACATACTGTCCTATTTAAAACAGTGCTTTAAATAGGATATTTAAAAAAAACTAATAGAACATTCCATTCAATAAATAGTATCTTGTTTATTATCAGGAATTATTGTGATTTATTTTAAAAAATAAAGCAAATACTGTTGTTCCCTCCAAATAAGTAATATCACTTTAAATGCCTAATTAAATACTCTAAGCCATAATGTGGTTTGTTTCTTTTGCTGTTAGCATAATAAATAGACTCTCTTATTGTGTCTTAGCATTGTGTTTAAAAGAAGCTATTGTGGATTATTTGGCAAACAATATTTAATATTTTGGTGTAAACCCAGCATAAAAGTCTGAACACAGATTAAATCAAGCAGGAAAAAAATTTGGTCTACAGATTGAATACAGTTTTGCACAATGGCTTATCTGCAAAAATTCTTCGCTTTTACCAATTCTGCACAAGGTTATTCTTTTTCTCTTAATAGCTGATATGTATAAGAATTTTTCCCCAATCCCAAAAGAGTTTCAAATGTTTGCCACTAATATCAGAATTTATGCAAAGTGGCATTCCTGAAGGATTATTATTGGAGAATGAACATTATGACATTTTAAGATGGCAGTGGAAGTTTTGAAAAAAGTCACTGCTGGAGACTAAAGGACTAATCTTATTCATTCCAAAAGCAGCTTCTCATACTACCAATATATGATTACTGTGGTGCAGTCTACATAAGGCTTTCAGAAACTGCAATTGGTATAAAATGTGGCAGCTTGTATATTGCATATATTTATTTCTTACTAAATATATGTTAATCAATTAACAAGTAATATTCATGATGAATGTATTGTTAATTTGATTTTACATAGTCTATTATGTAAACTATATATAAAATATGTTTCTCCTCAACCAGAAGAAAAGGGAGAATTCAGCTATATATAATTACACCATCTAAATCAGACATGTCAAACTCATGACATCACGTGATGTCGCATGACGTATCGGGACTGTTTTGCCATTACCAGCAATGGGGTGGGTGTGGCTTCTGAGTGATGCATCCTGCCCGTGGACTGGCAGTTTGACACCCCTGATCTAAATGGTTAGGGAATTCTTCGAAGTATGAAATCTATAGAAATGAACATATAGTAGTACATATCCTACTAATAGCATCAGAAGGCACTGCACTAAAGGACATGTTGTCATGAAACCATCTTTTTTTTTCATCCCTTGTCCACTGGTGAGGTTCTTTTTATTTTAAAGTAGTGTTTTTCCTCTTTTGTGGTCTTTTAATATAAATCAGTAAAGATTTCTCCTGACTCAGTACTTGGTTTAGTGATTTACAAGCCTTCATTGATAGTGTTGGTACTGACACATTCAATGCCTGATATTGTCCAGTTCCTATAGGCCCTTGTAGTGCTGTGCTAGAACTTGTTTTTCATGGCCATTTTGGTTTACGTTATTGGAAAGATTGGGTGCATGGCTTCCACAGAGACATTTGCTTGGTGCAAAGACTGATTGGTGCTGCTTATTTAAACATATCTAATATTTTAATATAAGAGAATTATTCCTGTATTTAACACCAGAACTAGACGCATCTTAATGAAAAGTCAATGTAATCTGGAAAAGAAAGCTTGATACTAATTACCAATAAACCTGTGTCCCAATTGGCAGATTTGGAGGTAGTGTGTGGTCCCAAGATCAAGTAGGAAGGAGCTTTCTGTATACATTATGCAAGCTTCCTGCTTTGCCCCACACAGTACTTGCACTCAATTGATTTGTTATATTGACTAGTTACTCACCTCCAAGAACACTAGTTCAGAAATAGCTTGGCTTGTTACTTGAGCAACTTGAAAGGAAGCCTCCCAGCACATGCCTAAGCCCATTGCACTTCATTTTGAGGAATAATACATAGTGATTTCTCTTGTCAGTTGGTGACAGCAATTGGGAGGAGAAGGTAGCCATGCAAATCCACCATTGTTACCTTTAAATTAGCAGATACCACTAACTATAGAACATTAGTTACTGTTGTTCCTGCAGTGAAATAGACCTTGTCCACTGGGACAGCACAAATTATTCAGGCAATTTAAGGCATGGAAAAATGTACTGTACATTAATGTGGCCTTGAGGAAGAACCCTGTATTCATCAAAATAAATATATTAGGTGGGAGAAACACAAGATTTAAACATGGAATTATTATGGATGAGAATATCAAAGTAATTTAGTACTGAGGTCATCCAGATGCAGTCCTGATTATTCTGATCAAATCCACAAGGTTATTTAAAAAAATAAAAAAAAATAGAGAGCAATCTAAAAATGAGAATGGAGGAAAATGAGTGATTCTTCTTTAAATTTACAAACTGATTGAATATGTAGACTGCAACCTTATACCCATATATTTAATAGCAAGACCTTATACATTCTGTGGGACATATTTCTAAACATATTTTTTTTCTGATTAAACAATTAATGATGTAAAGGACCATTAATATAATGCTAAAATATAAGCTGATCATCCTTTCTATTTACTTTAAAAAAGAACAAATTATTAAAAATGAAGTTGTGAAAATTAACCATAAGAAAATACCAAGTATATTGGGTTTACTAAAATTAAATCACTGTAATAAGTGAAACTAAAAAGCAGAATGGCAGAGGAACAGAGAAGTTCACAGAAATAAAATAGAGTTAATTCACATTATTAAAGAAACTATTAAAGGCTGTATCACTTCTTTTAAGAAAATAGAACAAAACAAAACAAAAAATAGGACAAGGAAGAAGAGGGGGACAATAGGAGAAAAAAAATCATGATTTTTTTCTAAAATGGCTGGATAGCATCTTCCAGGAGAAAAATTAAGCATTTTGGGGAACAATAGTGTTAATACTGTTCAGAGGCTTGCTGTTTCTCAAAAGGTTTCCATATAAATTAATAAATATGAAAATCTTTTCTTAAAAAAATAAAACAATATAAAATGGACAGTATTTTAATTGATATTTTTGTAATCCATATCATAATTTATTCTGATAATCTTTTCACAAGTTTGATTATGAATATGAGAGCATGTTAACATATTGACAAATATAATGTAATTTTCCAACAAGAATTGGAATGTTTATGCAAAGCAGGCTATTCTTTTCCTTCCCAAATTATCTCCTCAAAATTATTTCTTCTTTCCCTGTTAGCCCAAGTTCAGAGACGACATAGCAAAATCCAATCCATTTTTTATTTGCTTCCACCTAATGGTCAGAATGTTATCAAAGTAAAGCTATAACTGTCTAACCTACTATATATATCTTCAGAAATTTTAGGGTGTGGTTACTTTGAACTTCTCCACCGTCCCCCCTCTTCAGTTTAGGATTGTGTATCTCTTAATCTGGATATCTCTCCAGGAAAGCTCCATATTGCCAAATTTTCCCCCATTGCTCCTGCAGGTGTACATTCCATCACACTCCCCAATTACTATCTCAAATATATACCCTATGTATTATCTAATGTAAAAGATAAGATTTGAATATGCAATTAACTTTCATGAGTAAATACTATGTTCTATAATAGTATGTTAAAAGGACACTATACATTGCCAATATCCAAGGCATTAGTTACTATATTAATTGTTTTTCATTGGTAGGTTTTTCATTGCTAACAACCAGGAAATCCACAGGCGAAAGACTAGAATAGGAAGTTGTAGAACATGCCAGAAAACAGTATAACCCATCATTAGATCATACCAAGAAAATTATACTGTTGTATTTATGTAATTTACAGAGTCGAGCTCAACATGAATATAAGTTACCTATTAATTTCTATTTATGCCAAATTTATAATTATTTATATTGATACATTGTATCTTATGTATGTGCAATATTTTCAAATATGGTAAACTGAAATGAAATGGAGTTTTATTAATGGTAAATGCAATGGATAGTATTCTGAATAGACAATACTATCATATTACCAACTGTCTTCTTTTTTCAGTATTCAAATTTAAAATTCTGGTCTCATTTTTTGGCCTGTTGTGCCCCTGCTAATGCCCAGCCTATGATAGCAAAAGCCATGTCCTCAAAAACTAGTTAAGTATGGTCCTGGGCATCGAAAGTTGCCACTCATACTTGAATTAGATATATCTAATTCAATTTATTCAATATATTGAATTTAGATTAAGTCACATGCAATGAGATTGATAGAGGAGATGCCTGTCACTTCTTTTAGACAACAGAAAATACTACACATAGGATCAAAAGAATCTTTTTTTTTGCTTTTCAGGCCGAAATTAGTTAGGATTTGAAACATAATAAAAATTGCAATGAAAAAAACTGATATTGGAAATCCTGTCCTAGACTAATAAAAAAATGTGCAGAAGAGCAATACAATTCAAATACTCATATGTTTTGATTGCTTTGTCCTAGTGTCAGCTGTTTCCCATTATATACAACCTTGCATTCATGACTTGAGTTTTACCATAGTTGTAACTAATTTGCTTTAACAACCAAAGGTTTTTGGTACAAAATTTTTGGTCTTGCCCATAGCTAAAAATAATTAAGGAAACAAAAAAAATTGCAGGAAAACAATGAAAGAATTTTTTGCTTTGTATCTTCAAACTAAAGTGATGAAGTTGTTTTTTCTATGAAATCAAAACCTAGCTTTTGTGCCTGATATTGGATGCAAATACAAGGATCACAGAAGAGGGAGGTCCTATACACAGATTTACAGGGACACAAAGAACCACAAGTAATCACATTCCAATCATTACCTAAACTTAACTCCTGCCATCAACATAAGCCAGAACAAATTGTGTCTGGATCCAGATTGTTAGTCTGAAATCAACAGGAAATTGATTGTTGTTCCTTAGAACACATTTAGAGGCTTTAGACAAAGCGAATACACATTTCAGAAAAATAAACAAATCTAAGTTCATAACACTTCAATTAACTTTGGCTGATTTAAACAGGATTTATTAAAATCTAATATCTGATTATTAGTATTGTTGATTTGCAGAATATTGCGGAACATTTCTTCCCAAATCTCTACTTTGTTCTTTTGAAATGTAGTACGACCAGTGAAGTAAGGGCCAGGTTTCAATTGGAGCTAGTTATTAGAATAATCAATTTAAAGCTTGGATATCTAATAAAATTATATTATTCAAAATATATATTAATTGTGTTATAAATTCTTTACAAAACTATTTATTTTTCATCGTTGTACTTTCACATGTGTGATTCCTATTGTTCCCATATTAGCCAGTAAATTTCATTCCAAATTTTAAAAACTTTCAGAAAAGCTGTCTGTAATAATGAAACAAATGCATTTTTGAGACAGAAAGAATGACTGAATTTAATTAGATTTTTTTTCAGGTATCTTTCAATTTGAGTTCAATCATCATTCTAATTTTGCTTTCCTTATTCCTAGTCACTTTAAATGCTCCTGGGGCAGATATTTAGCTATTAATAGAATGATAATAACAGCATAAATTTTGTTTTACATTTGTATTTTAATAGCATAGATATCTTTATCCTTAATACTGCAAGGACAGGTCTGTAGTGTTACTGGAACTTTTTTTAAAAAAATTAAAACTACCACGTAGGGGCCCTTTGAAAGAGGAAAATTGATAGTTGCCTGTAACTGCTTCCAGGTTTTGCATATTCTCTCTCTCTCTCTCTCTCTCTCTCTCTCTCTCTCTCTCTCTCTCTCTCTCTCTCTCTCTCTCTCTCTGTTTGTGTGTGTGTCTGTGTCTGTGTGAAGAGAGAGAGAGAGAGAGAGAGAGAGAGAGAGAGAGAGAATTAGGTAAGTAGAATTATAATGTGTGTGTGGCAGAGTTCTATGGGCCAGAGAGTATTTATGTTATAAACTTGGATTTAAAATTAATTTAAATGGATTGTTCCAACTATAAAAGAATTTAAACTAAACTAAACTAAACTGAAGCCCTCCAGATATGTTAATATTACCACTCATAAAATTTCTGGCCATTAGTCCTCCTAACACACTTTGGACACACCTGTTATAGCTTCAATTGTTCGTATAGCTGCTTATTTTTAAAACATTTTTGAAGTTTATTTTCAACTTTTGGGATTGTTGCGTGGCTTACACCACTAATAACAGCAAAAAAAAAAAAATCTTCAGTGCATGGATAATGCCTTATAACCTTTAGTCAAGCTGATTTCCTTAGTTTCTCTTAAGAAATTGTCTTAAAGTGAATAAGTTATAGTCCTGTACTTAGTTCTTTTGGAATAGTGACACTGATTTCTAGGGGAGTCATCTGAATTTTAATAAGTGCACATTCATGACAGATTTTTAGATAGATTTACAAATATGTTGTTAACTGAATTGCCTAGACTGAAAAGAATTACATTTAAAATAACACATAGTATGGAATCTTAGAGTTTGATGGCTATTTTATACATGCTAGTTACAGTATTTCAAGTTAGACACTGATTAGGAAGATTCGTATGAAAAATGTCCTGCACTAATTTTATGTATATCTATATTTGTGTATACACAGACAGGCTGAATATTAACTTCTATATTCTGATCTTTCAAATAACTGCTGTGTTTCAAGCATCATACTCTTTTATTTCTAATATAGTAATATATTCTGTGCGTTCCTGACTGCTATAAATATTTTATGTATTTCACCCCATTACCATTTTCTGCACAGTCTATGGTGTTTATATCTACTTCGGTAGATGCCAGCCTATATAACTGTGTACCTTCAATGCTTTGTTTTGGTATTGTACAAGGAAGCATGTGTTTAATACACTTTTTAAGAAAACATTTGCTAATTTATACCTTTTTTTGATTGAAGTTTTCAGCATTGTGTTTTTCATTTTCCTTAAGAAAAAATTAGTTTTCTATTTTTTAAAAAAATATCTTGTTCATGTGACATACCACTTGTGTGTGTGTGTGTGTGTGTGTGTGTGTGTGCATTTAAAAGCAGAATAGTAATTTCTGCTAGTTATACTTAGTTATATATATCAAGAAATTAATTAAGTGACTGCATCTAGGCTAAAGATTTAGAGAATGAGACTTTAATTCATGTTGTCTTGCTTAACTAGCTTCTGGTCACTAGCCAGTATTTTAGTAAAAAAAAATCTATCGTATTAGTTTGCATGGACTTGTTTTTTCCTTTCTGCTAATGTGGCTTGCTTCTGACCTGATAGAGCATATTTACTATACCATTAATTTTGTTAATTATTACAGTTGCAAATGAATTAGCAACTGCAATATTTGCTGTCCCATAGCTTGATTGGTGTCTTTCCAATATAGGGTACTGTGGCAGGCTAACATCCATTCTAACTTCAATGTGCTAAAATGATTGATACACCTTATATAGATGTTTTTCCATCTTGAGAAATCAAAGTATATAGGTTTCAACTCCAAAATTTCTTAAACAGCATGGTCATTGCTGGAAAATGAAGTTCACGTATAGACTTAATGTGGGTAACCCTTCCACAAACTGTACCACAAAAACAATTGGCACTGAGTTCTAGATAATGGTGGTATAATTGTTAATACTGATAAATTTTGTTTGCTAAGATTCTTTTTACTTTGTCCTCTTATAATTTATTTATTCTTTTTCTGTACTTTGCATAACTGCGTATCTTGAAAATAGGGAACATATGTAAGTATGTGTGTCAAAAAGTCTTATAATAGGTATCAAAGTTTTTTTTAAAAAAAGAAAAACAACAAAAAATGGAATGAATTGTTATCATGACATTCTTTTTACAGTCTTATCAAGACTTTAAATGCAGCCTCTGGCTGCAGAAATACTGTTTCAGTCTGATGTATACCTAATATGTATATGTGTGTTTTGTTATTTTATATCTTATAAAAACATGCAATATAAAATACTTCAGATTATTTAGGATGATTATAGCTGTCCCATTTGCATGTCATATTTGCATTAGTATAATTATTCCTTCTCAGTTATTTCCTATAACAATGATACACTTTAGTGCAGCATTGCAAAGAATTGGTACAAGTCCTACAGTATTATTCTGTTGAGCTATTTTACATTATTTTTCACTGTAACTCCTCCCTACTAAAAAAAAGTACAGGCACATAAAAAGTTTGCCAAATTGACTTTTTTGTCTGTGAACCTGCCGGCAACAAACCTGTGTCTGAGATATGAACATCTGTGTTACATAAATGTCCTGCCCAATTTTTCTGTAAAGCAATAAGATTTCAAAGAAACAACCCAGGAATTAAGATCTGTTGTAATTATTTTGACTGACAGTTAAATGAATATATTTAATTATAATACTTTACATTAATCCATTTTATTAATGAATTCCTCACATACATAATATGCAAGACACTTCATTAATATATCATTGGAAAATTATTAAATCAAGCTAGGCCATAGGTTATTGGAGCAGGTTACCAATACTGAATTGGATTTATTCAGGATTAATATTATCTAGTGGCTTCTATAAATGTACAACCTTAGTGCAGAAAACCATGGAGTATAACTTTTGTATGGGTAGTACATTTTTGTAAGAACTAATCAAAGAAACCCATTTCAGTCTTAAAACTGGTAGCATTTCCATTTGTCTATTCAAGCGTTAGGTTCAAACTTGGTACAGGAGAAAGTGAAATGGCTAATGGTGCTGCTGGTGTGTATATGCATTTTTACTTTAAGCTGTGACAATTGAGGTATTCCCCCCCCTTCCTTCTCCTTAATAGAGTATAGCACGCTCCATCCTTTTTGTCCCTAGCTAAGAAATCTTGAATACCAGCCATATGCTCCTGTGCTTTATGCGCACCTGCTCTCCATCCCCCACCTTTGTAGATCTTTCTGCCTGGGCAGATGCCCACTTCTTTCGAGCTCCACTTTGTTTCTAAGTTTGTTAGGTGCGCTACCTCTCGGGACTGACAAGGGAGTTCCGTTCGCCTTTGGCAACTATTGCGAGTGCTCCCTTATCCCTATCCTGCTGCTGTCAATAGCTGCTGTCCCGCTGGTGCTGATGAAGGAGCTATGTATGTGGCTGCTTGGAGTTTATAGAGACTTTACACTTGCTTTTCCTTGCCCGTTCCTCGATTCTCCCCTTCGCTGCCCTCTCAACCCCTGAGCGCCCTCTCTCGCTAGCTTTTATCAGGAAGTCGCTACTGCTGCTTCTGTTTTGGCCCGTAGCCGGCGGCAGACCGCTCTGCTTACGCTACACGATCGCCCAGTGCCCCAGCGGCATCTCTCGTTCGGCCGCATTGCTCCCTGTTATTCCGGGTATTGTGTGTAATAAATGCACAGCCGCCTCACACTAATCAAGCTGATTACAAATTCTTGCGCGCCCTATGCCGGAAATCGCACCCCCTCGGCTCTCTCTACCCCTCCCTTCCCCTCCCCCCCACCTCCGGCTTTCTGGTTTTAACCCCCTCCCCCCTTCTGCCTTAACCCTCCAGCCCCCTTTCTAATCCAATTCCCATTTCCACCCCTTCTAGATGCCCTTTCCTCCATTTCGCCCCCCCCCAACCCCCGCGCATCGATTTACGCCGTCACCACCTCCTCCTGCTTGTCTGTCTCTCCCTCCCAGGACGGCGCGTCGGATGATCCGGGGCCGCCGGGGAAGAGCTCCAGGCAGCAGGAGGGAGGCTGCGTCCTCCTACTGTCTTAAACTGTATCTCTCCCTTAAAAAAAAATAAAGCCGGTAGCCCTCCGTGTTATTTTGTATTAAAATGAGGAGGAGGAGGAGGAGGAGGAGGAAGAAGAAGCAGGAACTCCAGAAGCAGCAGCAGAAAGCAGTAGCGGAGAGGAAGGAGCAGGAGCAAGGGACGGCGGCGGCAGGAGCAGGAGGAGGAGTGATGAGTCAACTAATAATTTAATGGGGACAGACCAAGCGAGAGGGCGAGAGCGAGCAAGCCAAGCAGCGTCCGGGGGACACACACACACACAGACACACACACAGAGTAACATCTAGCAACAGCCACCAAACCGGCCTAAATAACAGTTATAGCCAGCCGACAGACAACAAGAATTTGAAATCTCACAGGATTAATTTATTACTGTTTTTTGGTAACCTGATTTCCCTTTTTCTCACTCCCATCTCTCTTGTCCCTAACCTTGATGTTGCTTAACTCTTCCTAAGTATATTATTTATAATTTTCTCAACTGAAGGATCTTGCTTTTGTTTTACTTTTGATGGTGATTGTATTTCTTTCCGTCCCTCCCCCCCCCCCTGCGTCCGTCCGTCCGTCCGTTCGTCCGTCTCTCCGGGTAAATGAGAAAGGAATTCTATGCATTACAAAATAATAATAAACAACAAAGGCGATAGTGAAACTTAAGTATTTATATCTTTAGTTTCTACTTTTCTGTAGCTTTTAGTATTTTTATTTTGTTTCTAATCTTTGAAGCTTTGTGCAGAAAGTTTTTGGGTTAGTTTTTTTTTCTTTTTGTGGGAAGAAGGCATGTGTTTTCTATTTCTCTATTTCTTTTTATAATATAATTATTATAAAAATAATTATAAATAGAAAACTCACTAGCTTTTCTGCTTTCTAGAGAAGCTATCTCACCCCCATCTCTTTCTCTTACTTTTTTCCTCTGTTCAGATTTAGGCAGGTCATTCCTAATCTGTTTCCCTCTTTTTTTAAAAAAAATGTTTTGATTCGGTATTGTCAGCATGGTTTAAATATTATTAATATGTATTGTTTATAATAATTATTTCCCTTTCTCATCATCATTCCCTATTATTGCAATCACCACATGTTTCTGTAAATTTACTAGTACTTCTCTTTCTCTTTGGGTTTATTTTATTGCTTCCCCTTCAATGACTGCTACATTTGGCTTATATATTTTCCTTTTACTATGTTAATAAAAATAGAATTTTGGAAGGAAGTGTCCTTCAGTTTATTTTATTTTATTTTTATTTTTTACAAAAAGGGATTTAGAAATCATCTTCAAGACATCGTTCTGCAAAGGAAATCTCCTTTGTTTCCATTATTTATATGCTGTCAAGTTTTGAAGTGGTGAGTTTCAGGTCTTTTTATGAAATTTCACTCAAACTGCAATCTTCCTGTTTCTAGATAGTGTTTTGCTTCTTTGTCTCTTTAAAAGGTCACAGTGAAAGCTTGGCCTGGATTATCACAACCATATGGAATGGATAAGAGCAGAGCCTCTCTTAAATGTGATTAAGAGGTTTTATCAGAGAAAGGAGGAGGAGATAAAGAGAAAGGGGAGGGAGCTAAGTCTCAAAGTATTGAAGATGCAGTAGTCATTTCTACTTGCAGAACCATATGCAAACAACTGAAATCCACTCACAAAATATTTAAAATGTCATCTTCCTTCTTCAGCAGTATACACATGCAGTAATATATATTTTTCTAAAAACTTACAGAACAAATACTTGAATAGGAAACCAGCAGATACTTCTTCCTGTCATATCTAAAGATAATTATTAACTCTTCGTGACAAATCATGTTGAGTATATCTCACTGGTATTTCAGATGGAGAGAAGCTTTGTTGAACTTTAGCCTTGAATGTAAAAGTTTAAATTGGTAAATTATGTGGAGTTTTTTTGCACCTTTTGTTTACATTTCTTTTTTTCATTATACTCTTTTTTGCAAGGTGATGAAGTGTAGATACAGTGGATGTGACCAATTCAGTATTTTTAGTCACTATACTGTATATACAATTGATTGCTAGCTTAATATTTTTATTCACTGGTTATGGCTGGAGAAGTATATATGTTAACTAATGAAACAAAAATGTGTTTAAATTTTTAAAAAGTGGTAGTAATTTTCTAGTTCAAAATATTTTAGGTCCTTCAACTAATTTCAAATTAAGGAAAGAAAAGCTTGGGTATTAGACATGTTTCGATGAAGTACTACCAAGGACCATGTAGATGTTGGTAATTTAGATACGCAGTTTTGAGTTAAATAGCAGTTAATGTAATGAAAAAGAATAATCTTGATTAAAAAAGTGATTAAAGTAGGCATATTTATTGTTAATGAGACTCATAACCAAAAACAGATGGGACCACAATCAATGGTAAACCTTTGGTTCGCAGCATGTCATCCCAGAGTGCAAGGATAAATAACCATTATATTCTAAAATTTATATTTATTCAATTGGCAGTTTTAAGGATACAGCTAACTCTTAAGATTAACATTACTTTGTATTATGAAAGACAAAGCAGTTATGATTTAGTAAGGAACAAATTTGCAGTGAGAATATATAGCATTATCACTACAACAAAAATCTTGTCGGAGCTGAAAAGGGGGTATTTTTACTGTAGATTAAAACATTATTTATTAATGGATTGATATATTTTTTATGTAACCTCACCTTTCCCATCCACAGTTATAGTGTTTACACTTAATTGTGTAAGTGCTGCTTCATAAATGACTGGTCACCTGTTCCTAGTGTTTATACTGCATATATAATAAAGCAGGTAGTGTGATTAAATCTTCAAAAAGGCAGCAGTCCCTCTATTATAAAGCAAATATATGTTCATAGTAATATATACATAAATGTATTAATATAATTTTAATAATTAAAAGTACTTTTGTGCTTTGGTATTACAGTAGTTAGTGGTTACTGTGTATGTGTTATACTAGAAAAATAGTAAAAGAATTAAAGAATTTGAAACCAATATTGAATGATAGTAGTTAGGCTAACAGCTTAATAATACAAATTTGTCAATATTCAAAAATTCATCAAATGGTGTAATAGGTTTGAAAGATTTTCAGCTTGATACCCAAGAAGGTTAGGAGGGCTTAAGGAGACTTCCATATGTAGCATTTATATGGTAACTTAAGTGACCTAGAATTTGACATGTTGCTATAGGAAAATAAGTTTTTAATTGTATCTGATACTCAACTGCCTTTATTGATAGAACAATTCTTTTTACAAATTCTAAGTTAATATAGGAGACTTTTTTTAAAGATGCACATAAAGGAAACTTCATATTCCCAGTTTAATCTATTAAATGCCTGGGTAAAATTTTAATCCCTTTATTTCCTGAGAAGTTAAATAATCCAAGATTTCTATTAACTGAAGTGAAATAATTTAGTAATTTGAGGAAATCATACTAAGCTCATAAATCATATTAAATTTATAATCTTAGAAGTTGTAAATAAGAAATTTGTAGCAGACTATATTATTCTGTGAATGCTACTAAATATATATGCAGTTCTCACTAACAATATCTAAGATATAAATCTCATACAGGTATATAATGAACTTTATTATATAAACGGTAGAAAAATATATATATGTATATTGAAATGTTATGATAGGTTTGATAGTTAAACAGTTTTCCCATAAATACATTCTTATTTAAGAGCCAGTTAATATTATGTGAACATGATATACAGATGTATTATGTACATGTGCAAAACTGCCTACATAAAATTACGCACGCGTATACAACACATTTTTTTTTTCAAATCATGGCAGGTGATCTTTAGAGGCGGGACTGAGTATGGATCACTTGAACGAGACAACTCAGGGGAAAGAACATTCAGAAATGTCTAACAATGTAAGCGATCCGAAGGGTCCACCAGCCAAAATTGCCCGCTTGGAACAGAATGGGAGCCCATTAGGAAGAGGAAGACTTGGAAGTACAGGAACTAAAATGCAAGGAGTGCCTTTAAAACACTCTGGACACCTGATGAAAACACAAATTAGAAAAGGTAACACTATAATAATATGAAACATTAATTTTTAAATTATGTATATTGTCTTAGAAGAAACCTACCTTCACGTTTGTGTATGATTTGTACCTCGCAATGGCATTTTTGTTCAATATCGCATTTTAAAATCTGATAGAAATGATACTTGGAAGATTGAATTGTATGCCTGGGTGGAGCATCTTGTTTTGCAGGGTGGGGTCTTTTTAATAGGAAAAAACCTGTCATATTTTCAGATTATTTTTCTCATTGAACACAAATAATGCTATTAATCAAGGTTAGTTTTCCTATAAACTAATTTTGCAGACATCTGTGTGTATATTGTCAAAATACTTTATAACATGTGAATAAGTAGAAAAGGTTCTTGAAGTAGCCAGATTTATACTTTTATCTGCTCTTGACAAAAATCCAAAATTGGAAGATCAACATTTCTGACGCATTTGCTAGTTGAATTCAAGAAAGTAATATAAAGCTTTTTTGGTGTTCTGTGGAAAACTCCTTTATGATGACAATTTTTTCGCACTTTTATTTCCTTAAGTACAATTCATTACTGAGCAATGAACAACTTGGGTGTCATATTGTTCAGTGACTGGTTTGCTGTAATTAGACATTCTCACACAAGAAAAAATGCTTTTAGAGCCAGTGACTGATGCGGTGTGTGTGTGTCCATGGCTGTTTGTATTATGGTCTGTTGAAGTAAAATTAATAGTATACATGATGATCTTTTTGGATCATAAACAGCACTCATGATAATTTAATCAAAATAAACATATAATTTCAAATTCATTTAATACTTCTTTCCTCAGTATTATTCTTGCATGTTTCTAAGATTTCTTGCAATTGCTATACTGAGACAATTAAGAACACCAAGTTAGAAAGCAGTGGCTTCCATTCTGATGCATAACATTTATCATACAATAATTTACTTTTTCCTTGGATTGGCGAAAACAAAGAATATATTGATCTTAAAATGAACAGACACAGCAGTCCGTATTGTTTAGATCTGTATCTATTAAAAATAGAATAACAGCACTTCAGCAAATTCTTTGGCCTCTGTTCATGATTACCCTATTTATTGATTGTTTGCCAAGAATGTATGCATCTTAAGAAAGCCAAGGGTAAGGCATTAAAAATATAATTTATTGCTGCTTTTTAAACAGAGTGCATTAATATTGTACTTTGAAGCACTGAGGCTATGTAAAAAGGACTTTCTGACGCCTGTAAACATATAAGTTCCATAAATTCCTAAATAGGAGATTTCAGCTGTGTCTGGTATTATGTGATATTTGCACAGCAAACTTTAATGCCAGGACAGTTTTAGACAGGGATTCAACAGACTTCTCTGCTCCTTACAGCAGACACTCTGTTTATATAGACTCATAAACCTTCAGCAAATCCTCTGACATTGCTTTCAGGTTTAAATCATACTATATTTTTAGCGTTGAACACTGACCAGTACTTTCCCCTTTAATGCTAGAAGGTTATAAGGTTTCTGCACTGTCTTGCTAAGTACTTGAGTGATCAGCAACTTGTCAAGTTATACTAATCAAGGAAGCTTTGCCATTACAGTATCATATAGAAGTATAACATACTTATCCTAATGGGGAAAGATTTTCCTTTTCAGTTGAGACATATTTCACACACACTGCTTTTTTTTGAGTTTTAGTAATGATTTCTCTCTCGTTTTGAGATCAGTGTAAGAAAACTATAAGGTAAATAGATACCTTATTGTATTTCTGAAATATGGATATAAAGTATGAAGGGAATTAATGAATATTCTGCAGTTAATATTGTTATTAATAATGTTAAATTCCTAGCCTCGTTGCTATGTTCTGGTTTTGGTAGATGAGAGCTTACCAAACCTCTGAAAAGAAATGAAAGAATAATTTACCAATTTATATTTTGATATTTGTCTGGAGATTTTTTTTTCTGACAATGTATGAGATGTACAATATTGATAAGCATTTAGAATTGTGTTTCATGTTGAGTTTGTTTAACAAACTAGCAAATTTGAGCTTGTTTTGCAAGCAAGCGTAGTTGGCTTTCATGATTCTGCCTAAAAATGTAGGCGGAACAATATCTCATTCCGTAGAATCATAAAATTTGGTGTCAATAGTTCCTTGAAATGGATATTAAAATGTCCTGGAAATATATATAACAGAGCACTTTATTAAAAAAAAATAAAGAATACCCATGTAAATCATACCGTGTCTATTTAGAAATAAGACCTGTTGAATTCAATAGAATTCATGGGTCTAAAGCGTGTGGTGTGTGTGTGTGTGTGTGTGTGTGTGTGTGTTTGTGCAATTTGGACTACAATAAATTTACAGTAATTAGCTTTTGAAAACATCTACATTCAGTTTTCTCTTATTCAGTTTTCTTTTATTCTAAATCATACAGTTATCTAAGATTAGATTACTATTTTCTAAATATAAAAATTTAAAGAAAAATCAGATTAAAGTGATATTTTATGAGTACTGCTAATTCAGTAACTTTCTATAGTAGTTCGTGTACTGCCAACAATTTTCATTGTAAATAGAGTTATGTAAATTGCATTGCAGTGACTTGTTCTGAAGTTTTCTGCAATGTGTGTTTAAGTAGTAGTACTGAAGTAGTACTTTTCACAAGTAATCATACAGGTTATGGGCAACCAGGATTATTTCTCTGCAAGCAATCTTATTCTTTATATAGTTCAGTATTGAATTCCTCAACAGATCAAAAACTTTTGCACTCTTTTAAAAATGTGTTTGTGTTGTTTCTCATACCTTCCAAAACCTAGAGTTGGCCATTTGTTCATCTGTGTAATAATTCTTTAATAGTCCACTCAGAAAGTATATGTAAGTACTGTGTAAATGTTATTTCTGAACATTGTTATCTTATAGGAACCATGCTTCCAGTTTTCTGTGTTGTGGAACATTATGAAAATTCCATTGAGTATGATTGCAAGGAAGAACATGCAGAATTTGTTTTAGTAAGGAAGGACATGTTATTCAACCAGCTAATTGAAATGGCATTATTATCACTTGGATATTCTCATAGCTCTGCTGCCCAAGCAAAAGGTAAATGTCATGATAAATTACAAAATATTTGTATTTATTAATGGGGATAGTGAAGCATAATTTTCCTTGGTTTCAGGAATGTTAAGAGTTTCAAATCTGGTTGTTGTATATATAATAGTAATACATCCTTCAGATTTTGCTTAGTTCCATTTTTATAGCTATTTATTTTATTCATAGGAAATATTGAGGTGTGATAGTATTTTTAAAATAGTTTCAGTGGAAGAGGCAACATTAATTATATATAAATATAAAGCATTTTTCAATAGAAAATCAACTTTATTCTAGCACTAAGCCTCTCTTGAGAAATTTGCACAATGTGCAAAAGAGTAAGAAGGCATAGGGCACTGTTTATGATTTCTATACATTTCTGTATCTGTTTATCAATTCTTGCTGCAAGACAAGAAAAAATTAGATGGTGAATTGATTTTAAATGTCATTAAAAGAAGTTATGACAAGTAACTTTACAAACATATATTCTTTTATCTAATTTCTTAACATTGTTGACATAGTTTTCCTGGAATCGTTCTGTTTGATGCAGGATTGATCCAGGTTGGAAAATGGAACCCCGTTCCTCTATCCTATGTGACAGATGCTCCTGATGCCACTGTAGCTGACATGCTGCAGGATGTTTATCACGTAGTCACACTGAAAATCCAATTGCACAGGTATGTCACATAAAGCAGAAATCTGAGTAAGAATCAGAATCTGATATATTGTGACTACTCCAAATCTGCTTATGTCAGCATAAAATCTGTGAATACTACCTACGTTCTTTTGTTATTGCAGTGTGGGGGTAAAAAAACCAGCCCACAATATGGTAAGAAATTTTATATTTAGTTAGTTCTGTTTCATAGCTTTCTTTTTCTGGGATCTCATTAAAAGTATATAGCATTTTAGTCAATTAAATGATGCATTGCAAGAAGGCATTTTACATAAAGTTTACTTAAGAGAAAAATATTTTTGCATATCATGAACAGCACCATCTGTGTGCATTTTGAAAAAAGAATGACTTGTTCACTCTTATTGTTGCAGTCAAGGCTTTAAAATTTCTCTGTAACTAAAAGGGGGGAAGCTAATATATTAATTCTTTTCATGATCAGTCGTGAAAAGGCATTACACCTTAAATTGTTTTACCAAGCGCATCAGAGCAGGAAGGTAGAAGTAACATGGAAAAATAGTCGCCACATGCAGCTGATGTATAATTCATGCATCAATACAGCAGATGTGTTGTATAAAGTAATTAACTAATCGGAACAATCAGGAGACTGAGAGCAATCTCCAGATGCATCTGCTTGATGCACAGAATGAAATCTGTCTGTCTTAAAGGAATGTTCAGCAGCAGAATGCAATCCTGTAATAATCCTTTTTCTAATCAATGTCTCAAATAGTTGCCCTAAACTAGAAGACTTGCCTCCTGAACAATGGTCTCACACAACAGTAAGAAATGCTCTGAAGGATTTACTGAAGGATATGAACCAGAGTTCATTGGCCAAGGAGTGTCCCCTTTCACAGGTACTTAGCATAAATAACATTCAGTAAATAATAAAACACCATAGGCAGTGTTGAACTGAGATTTCTGCATACAGTTGCCACTAGAATTTTTGAGAAAAAAAATAAGATTTCATATTTTTACATTGATGTACTATATTTTAAGCATCAATCAACCATTTAGGATAGTGTAGCCTGTGAAAAAGTTGAATATTCATTCAATTTTAATATCAAAACTGCTTTGAATTTTTTTATCAGAGGCACCTGTTTATTATAATAATTAAACAATGGAGTTTGTAAAACACATTCCCAGGTTTAAATTTTATGTTACATAAAAAGTAGGTTAATCTTGAAATGTTATAAAAATAAAGAATTACTATAGAGAAACTTAATTTAACAAAATCCAGCTATATAATACTAAATATACCGCTTTTTCATAATGGATGAAAATTATTCAAGGACATTGCTAAAAAAAAATTAATTCATTGTTGAGGTTTATATGAGAAATGTGCAAATTAAAATGCACTTGTAGATTTTAAGAAAGAAAAATGATCATGCAAAAAATTCTAATTTCAATTTAATTACAGTATTTTTCTATGTGGATAAATATTTTCAATCAAAAATGATTTTGATGGATTTTTAGATTCAACATTCCCTCCCCATTTTAATTTTTTTTGAAGGAAATGTATTCTTGATCATAATCAGGATATACAATATAGTTCCCTTCATTAATTCATTCTGATTTCCATAACCATAAACAATTGTCCAAAAGTAACTTCTGTTATTTCTACAGAAGTTTGGTTTCTTGCTTTCTTGTTCAGTTGACCAGTTGTCAGCATAATCAATCTTTCTTAGAATTTTTTTTTTAGATATACCATGGAGATAAAAAAATTCAAATGGTTACACCATCATGAATCACACCACATAGTTGTCAGATTAAGTTTCAGAGCAATATGAATTCCCTTACAGGCTATGCAAACGTGGTAGTGTCTTTCACAATAAAAAGAAAAATTATTTTGATTTTAGATAGAAAAGCATAATTAGTTTATATGGTAAACCAAACTTACTGATCTGGAAATATTCTCATATGAAAAAGCATGTGTGCGATATTAATTTAAAATTAACAAAAGAATTAATATATTTTATTTCAGTAATCCCTTTTACAAGTCTGTAAAATAAGATAATGTTTTTATTCTTATGTTGTAGCTTGAGACTAAGGGACACCTAATTCATTTTGGAGACAGATTTGCACTTGGAACTTCCTGATTTACAGCTTGATCTTTTTCTCTTGATTCTGACACTATTCATTGTTCAGCTTCTAGAAAGTAGCTTAATTATGTTTGAATAACTACTTAATTTTTGTTTAACATACCGACTTTAAATGCACATTTCTTAATAAATGTTACTGAAATAAATGGATGTTTTATCCAAACAAATGTTGAATCTTCAGGAATCAAGATATAGGATATATTCCTTGTTTTGTTTTGAATGTTTATGTAGATAGAAGAACATTTGTATTTAGAAAACTCATATGCCTACTAGAATCTTCAACCTGAGTATATTTGTGGTTACTATGTAAGAATCAATCTCTTATTACTTTTAGGAGATAGAAACAAAAATGATGCTTGTGATTTTTATTGTACAAGAACATTCATTTGGGGCCGTAGAATTATATTCTTTACATTTGACAAAGTCTCATCCAGTTCTGTGTGTAAATGGAAATATCCTGGTAATTCAGTGTTTTCCAATGAAAGATTGTGATACAGGTATCAGAAATAAATGTAGCTAATATGCATGGGTAGTCTCTTTAGCACTGATTTTAAAAACAGTGCAGATTGATAGTTGGATGCTATGCATATTTGATATGCACGTTTACTTAGAAATAAGTTCCACTTTATTCAGTAGTTTTGTATTTGTAAATAGGTTTGTATAGCCTATGTAATAAAAAAGCAAATTAATTTTGCTTATTTTGGCAAAGTTGCAGCTTTCCAGAATAAATGTGAGGCAGTGAGAAATGAAAAGACCTGTCTCCTTTATATTAGTTTCATTACAATAAATGGTAATCTGAAATCTACTAAGCCAGTACTTCTCAATCTTTAATATTTTAAGTTCACTTTGCCGAAGTATTTCAGTCTAACCAGGATAAAACAGAAGGATTATTTTTCTCTAAAAGGAAATTGGTATTTTTATAGGCATTATAATTATTATTTCCAGAAAATTTTTAAAAATTAATGTTTCAATGATTTGCCTTTTGGCCCACCTAGATTGTTTTATGAAATTCAACTTGCACCTGCATATCACCCATTAGGAACCACTATGCTAAACAGCATTAATGTAAAAAGAGAATATTAATTTCATTGTACTTAGGTATTTTATTAATTTATTCAATTTGTAAGCCACCTGCCTCCTGGCGATTCTGGAAGAGTGTAGTAATCAAGCAATCATACTCTTCTTTTCCCCCCAGAAATCTAGATGAAAAGTTTTACATGCCAAGTCTCATTGGACTAGTATCACTGTGAAAGAGTTGTATTCCATTTTGCACGCTTGTATCGCTGGTTTTATTTCAATTAAGTATAGAATTGTAACAATTTCAAAAAAGAATGTTGTCTTCTTGTATAATTTTATACCAAATATAATGGGTAGAGAAAGATAATCCTCTGTGTGAGATGGATATAAAATCATGTTATTTAAAGTGATTAAGAAGACTTGCCATTGCCTACTAATTTTCCATCTTCAACATACCAAAACCTAAGAAACCTAGATTTGTATGGAATCTGAGACCTTGAGTCAAAAATTTAGCTTTATATAAACTTTTACTAAAAGTCCTAAGGAATTTATTAATAAAGAATAACTAATGAATGGTTTTGCTTATACCAAACAAAATCTTCTTTATATATACTCTATGTATTGGGCTTTTTTCTTCTTGCATATTTTGTGTTTTGTTTAGCACTTTTTCACCACCAGTGTAATGAAAATTGCATTCTGCTCTTTGTTTATAAGGTCAATCATAGTTTCTTTTTTTTTTCTTATGGCTTTTAAGAAATGTGTGAACATCCTTTTTGTGGTTGCAGTACATATTAAGTGCACAGGAATATTTCTTGCCGCTATGTCTAAAGCAACCTACAACCTGTAGCACTCTGACAAATTCACATGTGCCTATTTTTAAGTTTGGGACCTAAAGCTTGTTAGCTATTTGCAGAATAAATAAGCAGCAAATAGCTACTTATTTAAAAGATTATTTTGTGTGTTTGGAAATTAGATTTGAAATGCAGAGTATCATACATTGACCTTTGCTTAAGCACTGCAGGATCACATTGCCAGTCTTTTGAGCTGTTCTGCCTAGCTTCATGCTTTTTGTTATTTTAGTAGTCTTTAGCCTTATTTTGAAAGCCTTCTGCAAATGACCAAGCTTCTGATAAAACTATCATTAGAATAGTCCTATAGGAATAAAATAAAAGGGAGAAAGTATGAGAAAATGACATTGCAGAAGGAGAAATAAAAAGTTTACTCATTAATATGTGTTCAATATTCATTTCACTGCAGATTTAAACTTTGTCTAAGCACCAGTGTTCAGCTTCCTCTATTATACATTTTATTTATGTAACATATGAATATTTTAATTTCTAGGACTGAACCCTGTATATTAGAATACAATATGTAGGTTATGGTTGAGGAAAAGTAATCAAAATTAAAAGCCATTATTCCTACAAAGTAAGATTTCTCCAACTTAATATTAAACACATCTGGGTACCAAGTTGGAGAAAAATCCTATGGAATTGAATGAAGTTGTGGGAAACCAATTTCAAGCAAGAGTACATTGTGTTTTCATGGTTTTTTAACTGATTTATTCTCATTGAAAGTCATATAGAAGTGTTGTACTATACTACTAATTCCTTAAAGCCAGTAAAATATATTATTTGAATTGATCTGATTATTGGAGTGAGGTTTAATTCAAATGCAGGGAATAGTATTCTTCAGATATGGATGAGGAGCTCAGTATGTGTTCTAAATTAATCCCTCAGAATATAGCAGTGGGTTAGATTTTTGCAAATTAAGAATGAATTCAGACAGGATAGAGGTACAATCACTAAGGGGGATTATTGGGTGATGAGGGGGACTGTGCTTCCTGTAAAGGTATTATATTGACTAGATATTAATTACTTGATGCTGTGTTGTTACTAGAGGTGCTGTCAATTGTTCAAAATATTTTTTATCAGATTTGATTAATATTTATCTATCAAATTTATATTAGTCGCTCATCTCCCTTCTCTGGGTAGCTCAAATTGGGCAATTATCGCAGCTTTCTGAGATAGCCTAGATAGTTTTGGAAGCTTCCACTTAAAGTACTGAGTTATATGTGAAATACTTTCAAAAGACTGCAAACACTCCATTGAAAATAAGGGTTCCGGTTTTAACATCTGAATATATTCATGTGTTGCTATGTGATCTATTGCATTCATTTTTATACCATTTTTAAGTACTGAATTTAATTTTAAGTCCCAGATAATTTGGGGCTAGTTTATCTCAAGAATCATTTGATTCCACTATATAATTAATGCCAGATATAGTATTATTTATTTATTATTGGGACTTATATGCTGCCCTATCTCCCGAAGGACTCAGTATTAGTAGCGTATCTTTTCACTTGATGGTATTCCATGTGTAGAATATTTTTAATACTGCCAGGCCTCAACTTTCCATTTGTTTTGCTTTTTTAAAGACCCATTTTGGAGATTCTAATAAATTGGTGTATGGTATTTTTAAAATAAGACCAATTTTACTTGATTTAAAATATACATATTTCATTTGATTTTGTACAAACACAGGGAAATACATTGCGATACTTTTTAACAAACTGCATATATAACTCTTGAAGTAACAAATATACATATGCAAATAATATATGTCAATAATAGTTTTCACTTGAACTACACCACTGTTTCTGTCATGTAACAAATATACATATGCATACATAAAATGGAGTATATTGTACAGATCCATATTCACATCAGCACAATTTTTCTACAGAAGCAAATAATATATATCAATAATAGTTTTCACTTGAACTACACCACTGTTTCTGTCATGGAATTATAGGACACTGATATCTTACTTTTGCCAAAACCAAAGACAACAAATGGTTCACAGCTTTTTATCCTGAATTTGGGGGGTTTTTTTGCTGCTGTTGCCTTCTGAGATTGTAGACACTGATATGGACAAAGAATAGAAATACCATTCTCCTTATGCCTGGCAACATTTTTTGTGAAGTGGTATGGATTGGGTACAGAGAGAGAATACAAAAGACAAGAGTTGTAAAGTGGTGGATTCATGGACAGTATCTTGCAAACTTTCTATCCTTCCCAAAATGAATAAATTTAAATAAACAAATTTAAATAAATAAAATAAATTCAGCACAGATTCCTTATAATGTTTCTTGCTTTGATTGCCTTGCCCTTTTTTGTCTAATTTCCTTACACTTGATATATTTGCTGTCAACCTGAATTATAAATAGTCCACATGCAGAACATTTATAGCATGTTGATCGATATTAACTATCACATAACATAATATTTATAATGCCACAAAAATTGTAACAATTTGGAATCAGCTTTAATAAATAAATTAATTAATAAATATTGAATTAAAAAGTGCTATATAAAGTTATATTTGCTTTCTAATTCATTGACTTATAGACATGGGATGATGGCTAAGATAATGTAGCTTATCTTTCCATATTTTCTTTATAGGATTCTTCATTTACCAGACTATAAAACAGCACTTGCCTGAAGGATAAAACAAGTGATATCTGTTTCCATTGTCAAACTGGTTCTAGGGCCTGATTCTTTTACATTTCTTTATTGAAAAAGAATTTTATTTCTTCAGAAATAACTTCTCTTTAAAAGTAATATATGTTACTTGCTTCAGGTATAGAACAGCCAGAAATATAAGATCATACACATAAATGTACTTTTATATTTTAGAATTGTTATATGTTGCAATTCTTTTTAATTTTACAAATACTTATACTCACTAAGTCCTTGAAAAGTAGGGAAAAACCACATGAGCAGTAGCAACAGCAACAACAAATATTTTTATGTGTTTCTCATAATCATAACAGCTGCATCATATCATAGAATAGTTAACACGACTATTAATATACAACTCTTTATGTTACCAGCCCTTTGTGAATTAAGGCTGTTTCTTGTATGCAAGATATGCAAACAATATCTCAATGGCAGTTGAATGTTTAATGCAAAAGTAATGAGTCAGTTGTCTGCTAGGCTCAAGTATTTATAAGAAGAAAATACATAATTTGAATTTTTGAGAACTATATAATTTCAATTTTAGAGAATATTTTATTAATCTAATAGGTTTCAAAAGTATCTCACAGGAATCAAAGCAAACTATAATAGAGGTTCAAAATAATATGTGTTCAATTTTTGATTCAACTTCATTTGTCTTAACATTGTGTTGGTATTTTAATTCCCTGGAATAGTTTACAGACTACCTGACAAAAAGAATAAAATATATAATTTGTGTTGACACAAGTATTCATAGAGCATATTGTTTATGTTTGGTTTGATCTTTGACCATCAAGTGGACCACTAGATTGCAAAGGGATTTAGGTCTAAGTGGTAAACTTCCAAGTGGTAGCAAAATTTGCACAGTGCAGGTAGTCTTTGAATTAAAACCATTTGTTCAGTGATTGTTCAAAGTTATGACAGTCCTGAAGTAAAAGACCCCTGCATGAAATTAGTGCTGTTACACTGCTCCCATGGTCACATGACTGGCAGCCTACCTGCACTTAAAACTCCAGGGACACTACAATTCCCCCACCCTCCTATATCTCTCCCATCATTTGGGCCCCTACCATTCTTCTCTTTTCCAAATGAACTGGCTTCACCGGCCTCCTGCTCAGGCTTATGATGAGGCATTCTCAGCCTAGTTGTTGGGCCAGTCTGGGGCTGGCTTCATGCTGTTAAAAGGGGCGGGGGAATAAGCCAAAATCAGTCTTTTTATTTCACAGCATGAAGCCAGCCCCAGACCTACACAGGAGCTCTTTATAGAGTGGTGTTTTGGCTTAGTGTGGCCCAAGAGATGGCTTTGCCTTTTCCCCCCCTTTTTCTGTAGAACAAAGCCAAAGCTCAGCCCTGCAGCAAAAGCAAGTAAAAGGGTGAACTGGCATGGCAGAGTGCAAGGCAGCAGGAATTTTGGAATGCAGAATGGTGAGAACAACTAGGATTGGGTTAAAGCAACTTCAGCTTTCCAGGGCATGGCAACCAGCTGCAGAGCTTTTTGCCACTCACAGGTACTGGATCACACAACGAGCAAAGATGGAAGAGAAGATAGGTAGCTGGGGGAAATGGAGGCAGTCCGTATCTTACTGAGGAATGGCTTGGCTACTCAGTTAATGACTCATGATTCCCAATTAACCACCAAAATGGGAGTGCCATCCTAATTTTGATTGATGCAAATAAAAAAAGGACTTTAATGTAACCCATTTAAATGTTATTTCATCAGTCTAATTTAAAGAGATTCCAATAAGTCCCACTTTTTGTGTACAAGTGATGAGGTGGGATAGCTACAGCGATTCATGTGTATAACTCCTTCATCCTTTTTAGTCAATGTTCCAGATAGGACCAAAGAATTTAATCTAATTTAATCTAAATAGCAGACAACATAGAAGCAGTTTGCAAAGTTTTGTTCAATGCTTGACACATTCAAAGAATAATTCACTGGACAACAATTTTTTTTCAAAAGTTTTGCTTCTTGAAAAACTTTTGGTGATTATGATAGACCCCTTCAAATAACACAAATACAATTTCAGAATAATTGTATCACATAGGAATATTTAAAAAATGAAATTAACTTTTAATAACTATAATGTATTTAATTGCATAATGTTTCAGATACATTGCATGACTTAAACAGGACTAAAAGTGTTTTGCTGCTGATGTTTGTTTGTACTCAATGTCCGATGCATCTCACTGAAGTGTGTGACAATAGTCAACCACTTGATGGATTCTAGTTTCCCTGTTATCATTTTTCCATTGTGGCATTGTCTTTGTGAAACCTTTCCCATTTTTGTCACTGACCGGACTTAGATTTTCAGGAAAGAAGTCCAAATGTAAATGCAGAAAGTGAATCTTCAGTGATATGTTGCACTTCATGGTCTTTTATGTTATAAGAAGTTTGTCAACCGGCTGGATATAGTTTGGTGCTTTGCAGTTGCCAAGAAAATTCTCAGTGACATTCTTGAATGCTTTCCAGGTGATTTTCTCTAGCTCTTCTAACAGATCTTCAAACCACTTGTCATTGACAACATATCTGATCTGTGGACAAACAAAAATGCATCAGTTATTCTTGGAAATATCTGTCTCCAGTAACAAAAAAATTCATCTTGATCATCACTTTCACAACATTTTTCATTAGTCCTAATTTTATGTGAAGAGAAGGCAACAATATGTGTTATGCTTCCCCCCCCCCTATACTGGAACCAAATTCTTTCATAGTAGCCATTTCCTTTTAAAGTAATGTGACCCTTTTGCATGGCTGTCCCTTTTGCATATGTAACAACAATACTTTGTATATCCCAGGGGTAGGCAACCTTGGCTCTTTTATGACTCGTGGACTTCAACTGGCTCAGGAATTCTGGGAGTTGAAATCCACAAGTCATAAAAGAGCCAAGTTTGCCTACCCTTGATATATCCGAACTGCATTCCAAGCAGCAGAGCCACCACTTTAGATCTTCACAGATATTCCACGTGTTCTTGGTGTTCTGGATATGCTTCAACTACACTTCATGTTTTTTGTATTTTTTTCCCAAATGTGCAACCTAGTCATTGTGTAAAAACAGAAGATTACTATAAAATTGTACGTGATAGGCTAAATTATAGGTTATTTTCATGCTTAGGAACAATAAATCTATACCCCAAAGTGTTCAGGAAGCAAAATCTTTGTCGTCCAGTGTCATTATTATTTATAGTTGATCTTACAATAATAAGCTGACAGTCACTGGGTGATCTTGGCTGGTAGCTATTTGAGATCAGTACTTGGATGAAATTTCACCATAACACTTTAAGGATAGACTAGAAAATTATTTTAAAATGAAAATGTCATTTTAAAATAAGATGTTTGCTTAATAAATTGAACTAAGAGGAATGAAACATTATTAAATATTCCATTTTATTTAGTTAGTATTTTCTTTTTATAAGTTGCCACGGTCTACATTGGCTTGTTTATAATAATAATAAAAATATATAAAATAAAAACATCAGCAAAATAGTAATAATACAATTGACATGCATTCTTCATTCCCCCAAATGATCTCCTAAAGTCTATTTTACCAGCTTCCAGAAGATGATTAGAGAATATGCTAATTTTACTTCTATGGAAAGCTGTTCCATAATAGAGAACTACAGCAAAAAACAAAACAAAAAAAAACAATATCCACTGTGTGCAAAGCTTTGCTCCTTAACTTTTCAGTAATAGGAAATTATAAACAAACTTTGTGAGAAGCTCTGAAGCAAATATTTGATTCTGAAAATATTAGAAAACCATGTAAGTCCTTTGTAGATGAACACTAAAACTGTGATTTGCACTCAGAACTCATTGGTAACTAATGCACAATAAAGGTATTACATAATTACGGCAACTCTAACCTACCCAATATGTAGGCTGTTGCACTTTGTGCTAGTTGCAATTTCTAATTGATCTTCAAAGGTGGTGTTATATTGAGTGTGCTATAGTAGACTAGTTGTGTACTGATAAGTTCATGAGTCACTGTTGTTAAGGCTTTTTATTCCAATTAGAACTTTAACTAGTATACCATTCAGAGTTTGACCATGACTACCACCCACTATTTATCAATAATCCTGAGTCCAGGAAGATCATCCTGATCATGGACCTGCTTCTTCAGGGGCCGTGGCAAAACATCCCAAGTTACAACTAAACGTACCAGGTTGCCTTTCTGAACAAAGAGCAACTTCACTTGGATTAGATTTAGGCAGCCATGGAGCACCTTTTGATTTCTTTTTTGTATCCTTGAACCATACTGAAAATAATAACCTCAGAATTTGATTTTATAAACACTGAAAGGCAACTGGACATTATTAGAATAACAAGATGGTAAGCAATAGCACTTTCTACATCTATAGACAGCTGTAAATATCTATCAAATGCAATACGGTATTGTAAATAATTTTAAAATTCTATATTTCTTAGCATTGGTGTTAAGGTCACTGAAAATCTTGTTTTGTTTTAGAGCTATGCGTCTATATTATTTATTCTGTTTAATTTTTCAGTGAATTTTTTTTAAAAAATCAGAAAATTCATTACTTTTCTCATTTGAAAATTGTATGTACTCTTGAAACAGTGCAAAGTGTTTCAAAGAGGAATTTGAAGAAGCATGTTTACACAAGTGAAACACCTTACCTTGAAGAGTGAGAGACTCATTCTTGGAAAACCTAGGTGAAAGCTCAGTAGATTTATTGTCTCTGCATACAAGAAATGCTTGTATTTTACTAACGTGCTTGGCAAAGCCATTTGTTTTGAGTGTTCTGCACAGCCCTATTTTTCCCCCCAAAATTTACTACTTTTTATATACATCTACTCTTAATAAACGCTTTTCTATTTAGCATATATTATGTGGTACATGCTCTATGTATAGGTTAGCCTTAGCATATCCTTTTTAAATTTAACTTTTCCCCAAAAAATTCTTATTTTTTTAAAATGCATTTCTCTATAAGAATACTGATTTAACCTTCTAAGTTACAGTAAGAATAGTGACTAGCAAAAACGGTGACTTCCCCAGAAGCTGTTCATACAGTTCTACAGAGGAATTGTTGAGACTGTCACTTGTACTTCTTTAACTGTCTGGCTTGGTACAGCAGCAGATTAGTTAGGACTGCAGAAAAAACAATTGCAACCAGCCTACTTTCTGTAGAAGACCTGTATATTGCATGGGTTAGAAGGAGGGATGAGAAAGATCCTTAGCATCCTGTTTCAACTATTCCCCACGGGATGCCACTTTAGGGCATTGTTTAACAAAACAACCAGACACAGGGACATTTTTTCCCTTATGCCATCATGCTGCTGAACACCTAATACAGTACAGTCTTATGTCTAAGTATATTTACCCATGTTGTATGGCTATAGTATTATAATCCTTTCCATCTTCTATACTACCCCTCTTATTGATATCATTATTATGGTGATTATTACTCTGTTACTTTGCATGTACACTGAGAGCTTTTGCATCGGAGACAAATTCTTTGTGTGTCTAATCGCACTTGGTCAATAAAGCTATTCTACTCTATTGTTGGGGGAAATATGCTGACTCTGTAAACTGCTTAGAGAGGGCTGTAAAGCACTGTGAAGTGGTATATAAGTCTAAATGCTGTTGCTATTACTATTGCTATTCCAGCAGTAAATTGTCTTCATTGTTACTACCTCAGGTTGCAGAGTTTACGTCAGATAATTGTCATGGTTTAACTTTTAAACTCTGGTTGCTTTAAAAAAATAGGAAAAGAAATTTGTGTGTGTGTTCTGGCAAAATTTCACTTTTCAGACATAATAATTTTATTTCATTTTTTAATTAAAAGACTTTGAAAATAAGTCATTTTTGATATACATGTATTAGTATAAAGGCTACATTGCCAAATACTATTTATTTACCAATTTTCCAATTTTATTTTCCAATTTAATTTGTCCCTCTCATTTAAAAACTTTTAACTTAAAAGCATTGAATAGCATTGACAACTTAAGCTGCAAATTTCTTGGAATGTATACATATATGGACTTCAGCTAAAATGGTTTCCATTATATTTTAAATTTTGCTTCCCAAAAATACCATTGGTATATTCCATGTAGTACCAAATGAACAAAATAAAAGAAAGACCATTTTATGCTTTTCTAATAAATTCTCTTCCCAATTTTTTAAATTTCCTATAGCACTTTCAGTGATTAATAATAATTATATGTGTGTATGTGTTTGTGTGTGCATGTATGTATGTGTGTGTGTGTGTGTGAAGATCCATATATATATATATATATATATATATATATATATATATATATATATATATAACATATATATATATATATAACATATATATAAGATATGTATGTATGTAGTACACATGACGTGTTTGTGTGTGTGTGTGTGTTTGCTTATATTGTTGGAATAAAAAGGAATTGAGTATCTTCATCCACAATACAAAGCGTTAATGTGGTTGAAATTACAATATTCTTAACAGCTATTAAATACATTTTCAGAAGAGAAGGAACATACTGGTATGGAACAGGAATTTTTCAAATGAAATACAGGACGACAGTGGAGAAATTTATGTTAAATCCACAGTAATCCATGACAGTGAAGGACATCTGAGCTATAATCCCATGAAAGCCCATACTTCCAAATGGGTAAGAGACTAATAACTCTATGGAGCCCTTTCTTTTTGGAAATGTCCAGGCAAACATTATAAACTTCTATTATTGGCTTCTGTCTATATGGAATGGTAGGAAACCATCCATTTTTTCCATAGAAAATTGCACCTTTGTCTACTACTTGAAGTATTTAAATAGTTACTATAAAAGTTTTATAGTAACTATTTGGGTAACGTGATTCTGAATCTGACTTCAACAAGACTATGTCCTTCCTGAAATAAATACTATGTGATTATTTGTTAAAGGTTTTGACAGTTTAAACATTTAAACTGACAGTTTAAACAGTTTGAACATCAAACAATCTAGTAATTGACAAAACAATCTAAATATGATTATTTTGAATCATGGCTTAGAATTATATTGCAGTATCTTGCATAAACTTAGTTATATTTTAGATAACATCTGTGGTTTATATAGAGTTTGATAGTTTACAAAATAAGGGTATGTATATACAACTTTGTGTTCTAAAGATGTAATTAATTATGATAGGAAAAATACAATCTTTGGGGCATTAATTCAGATTCTAGAAGGTTAGTGCAAACAATGCTATTTCTACAAGTTATTAAATTTGAATGCATTAATTGCTGTTATATTTAAATCATATGTCCCAAATTTAATAATTTGAAAATATTACAGTTCTGCTGACGTGGAGGATTTTTACTATCTCTATTATTAAATGTTAGGGCTAGTATGGGGGTATCACTTATCAAGTTACAGTTATCAAAATTATTTTATTTAGTAATGATTGGAAAGTTTACCCAAATATTGGGATTGTTAATGTTTATGCTCAATCCTTTAACTGTCTATTTTAATTGGGAATCAGTGCTAATTTTAAGAAATAAATGGTTGAAAATGATATGGCATGAGAAATAAATAAGGACATTAATGCTGAAAAAGTCATATAGAAGAAACATAGATTTGACCAAATACATTACACAGTTTTGCTAAACTGATATTACATATAGAAGGCTTGAGGTATCTCAAAATTACAGAAGCTCTTGGTTATAAATCCTCACTATAAAGGCTTAAAAGAGTTTACAGGCTCAGTAATTATTGTCCATTTTTTTGGAAAGTAATTTCAAATACTGTAAACAAATTAAAAGAAAATTTAACTATGAAAACTGTTTGTCACCATATTGTCTAGAATTCAAGATCATAGTAAAGCAAGATCTGTTTTATACCATACCATACCATACCATACCATACCATACCATACCATACCATACCATACCATACAAACAAAAATTTGCATATTCTTAAGCTATAAGAACAATATATAAAGTACTGAGATTATTTGTGTAAAAGATGTTACAGATACTGGGCTATAAAGCAACTTGATGCCCTCCAGATGTTCTAAATTATATTCCTAACTAATATCCAGTCTATAGCCCTTTGGTTCAGGAAATAAAGAAAGTTATAATTCAATACACCCACAGATTGCCATGTTGAGAATTTCTGCTATAAAGCATTGATGCAATTGGCCATGGATAAATCACTTGTAATTTTTTTGAAATTTTACCTAAAGATTGTGTAATTCCCACTCTCTTGATTTTTATAGGTGGAGACCATAAAACTTTACAGAAGTTTAAAGCTTAAAACTGATGTTACTATCAAAATATTCTTATTTCCTCACCATTTTCATATTTTAAAAAAAGCATTATAACTATGAAAACTCAAACATCTGTTCCTTTTATATAAAGTAAGAAGAAACATTTGCAGGTATAATAAACCCTTAATAGACATTCACATTACAGATACAATAGCAATAGAACTAAGACTTATATACCACTCCATAGTGGTTTACAGCCCTCTCTAAGTGGTTTACAAAGTCAGCGTATTGCCTCCAACAATTTGGGTTTACTGACCTCAGAAGGATAGAAGGCTGAGCCAAACTTCAGCTTGTCAGGATCAACCAAATTGTGGGCAGAATTAGCCTGAAGTACTGCATTCTAATCACTGCGCCACCAGAGATACAATTTGTACACTATATGCTCTTGTGCACACATAACATTCTGTTTGTTATTGTACACAAATGTAAAGTCTAATTCAGATTTTAATTATTAATACCTGTCCCCTCTTCCAGTCTTAAAGGGATACTTCAATATTATTTAAATAATAGCAATCCCCTCAGCCTCTTTCAACTTTCAGAAAGTTATTACCGTATATGCCCAGTTTTTCCTCACATTTCCTTTACTTAAGGATTGAAGTCTTGGGGCTATGATTCCACCCACAGTTATTTTTGTGCATTTATTACATATTTTAAAAAATTGAATTCCATCTATTCTCCAAGAGTTAAAGGGCTCATTACCGATAATATCATATTTAACCATTAACCATTCTGCTTTATTACAAGACCTTTAATGTCAAACTCAAACATAAGCACAAAAATACAATGCTCATCAATCATAAATATTTAACATACTAAAAACAGCAATTATTTTAAAATAGTATCTAACCTTACGAATCAAACGTTCTTCTAAAAAGGAAGGTATTTATTAAATGAATATGCCTCCTACTCACAATATTTGTCCAAATGCTTTGCTTTTAATAAAAAGAACTTAATAGTCTAAAAATTGAATTCAGCATTGGAATTTAATTTCACTTTTCTTTGCATAATGTTTTGATATGTAAATGTACATGGCAAATTATGTTTTCTGTTTTTCAACTGCATCTCTAATTTAAAAACATCATTGTATCTATTATGTTGCTCAGAATTTTCTGTGTTCCTTAAATAATATTTTAGATTTCCTTTTAAAATGTACATAACTTTTTACTAAAATTAAATACTGTTTGATAAACGCAGTGGCACTAATATTTGACAGTATATAGAATGGCAACAAATAGAAAGCTTGAAAATCTTTTAAATGTGTGACTTAATAGTACTGATAAAGTGATGAGGTATCAAAAGGCTGTCAAATTGCAACCATGTGCCATTTTGTTATAATTATCTTTTAAATACTTTTTTTTATAAAACTAACTATAGTTTAGTAGAAATACTGTACATGACTGGGGACTCCAATCAAAATCTGTATATTTATATTTGCTTCTTTATGTCTTGCTTCTTAAAAATTAACTTTCTTATTAAGTTGTTTATAATGTTTGCTGTACATGAATACTGACATTGGGTACTCAGAAGATAGGGACGTGGTGGCTCAGTGGGTTAGGACGCTGAGCTTGTCGATCAGAAGATCGGCAGTCTGGTGGGTCGAATCCTGAGTGCCACATAGCAGAGTGAGCGCCTGTTACTCGTCCCAGCTTCTGCCAACCTAGCAGTTCGAAAGCACGTAAAAAAGCAAGTAGAAAAATAGGGACCACTACGGTGGGAAGGTAACAGCGTTCCGTGCGCCTTTGGCATCTAGTCATGCCGGCCACATGACCACGGAGACGTCTTCGGACAAATGCTGGCTCTTTGGCTTTGAAACGGAGATGAGCACCAGCCCCTAGAGTTGGAAACGACTAGCACGCATGTGTGGAGGAACCTTTACCTTTACCTTACTCAGAATATACCTGACCAAAGGTAGAGCAATCATCTTGAGATGAATAAGAGAGACAGAAACAAAGGCAAAATATAATAATAATAAGGAAAGTGAAGTAGCTATATTTTTAGGCTAATGGGCATTGTGTTGCAAACAATTTCCATATTTACTTCAAACCAGCAAGGCTCAAGCAACTAGTATGCTGACCTTATTTTTTATATTTTCTGTAAAGGTAAAATTATTTATTTATTTAAACTTACTGCCCAACCCAATTCTCGTTGTTGAACAACCTGTTTCTTTTACTAGGATCCTTTATACTTTGCTGTACTTGCTTCCACTATCCATTCTGTCATTAGAGAAATCACATTTACCCTGAGGTTTGTCCCACTTTTGATTCTTTTTTCATCTAAATACTATTTTTCATAATATTTTATACATTCTACTTTATAATATTAAAGTTCAGCCAAATGGTATAGTAGCTAACATGTTTAACTGGCACCAGGGAGACTTAAATGCAGTTCCATTCTCAGTCATGGAAGTTCAATGGCTGTCACACTCTCTTAGCTTAAACTACTTAGCAGGATTGTTGTGGAGAACAAATCAGAGGAGGGAACTCTATATGCCATCTTGAGTTCATGAATGAAAAGTAAATATAAATATAATAAATAAAGGTTACTGTTTTTCCTGTAGAAATTTTACAAAGAGGTGGAAGACTTATTTAGGAAAATAGTTTTCTTCAGTAATGTTTTTGTTTTTTTGGGGGGGGAAAGTGCCATGACAATGGATGGCAGGAACACTTATGGGGTATAAATGCATACATAATGAAAGTTAAGATATTGTTCATAGTATTATATTTTAAAGAATATTGTGTAAAGTGATTATTTTCCATCTTATTATGGTGTTTCAGTAATGTCTCCCAAATTCTAAACCAATTACATTATTTAATAACTATATACAGTTATATATAGTTTTAACTGTATAGTATAGCAGCTATTGTAACCATTTGAGTACATGATAGTGCCTCTGAGATAAAATGCAATGCTAAAAATTAGCTGTGTTTTCCTTCCTTCCTTCCTTCCTTCCTTCCTTCCTTCCTTCCTTCCTTCCTTCCTTCCTTCCTTCCTTCCTTCCTGTTTTCAATATATTTACAGCCCCAACTTGGCTATACAACATTAATTGCTTTGAATTTGTAGATTGTTTATTAAATTCTGAGCATGAATATTGTATTAATAATTATTTGTAAAATATATGTTGTGCATCAGTGCTCTTTTAATATTAGTTTCATGATTGGCTACTACTTCTTTAAGGCTTGAAAAGTTCATAAAGTTCAGTGTGTGTGTGTGTGTGTGTGTGTGTGTAAAAATACAGGTAGTCCTTTAACATGCAAATTTGGACTGCAATTCTGTCATTAAATGACATGGTTTAAGTTGAAAAAACCTGTTACTATGTACTTAGTGATGGCAGTTCTGGATGCTATTGTTAAATGATGAGAGCTATGGATTGTTAGTGGGGACAAGTGACCACAATATGTAACTTCCTGCTGGCTTCCCCTGTAACTTTGCTTCTTGAAAGACAGGGAAGGTTACAAATCATAATTACATGATCCTGGGAAACTGCAGTGTCATCACAAGCTGGGGATACTACAATAGTCATAAATACAAGGATCCATCATAACTACAAAGTTTATCACTGTTGTAAATTTGGTCATTGCATAGGAGGTTGTTAAAGTTTATGATGCTTCTCATAATGTTTGAAATTGTCATTAATAATTTTCAAAAAATTAAGAACATAGCTACCTGTTATTGCTGAATGAGAAGTCTAAATGATGCGACTGTGACCTGTTGAATAAACTCTGGGATAAAATATTCTGGCTTGATGCTATAAATGAACTTGGCCATTGTTTCCAGTTTGGACATAAAGGAAACTATAATTAATTATGGTTTCCTGATCTGTTTCCTACTCCAATGAAAGAAAATAAATGTCAATGTGAATATATATGAAGCTAGATCACATTTCACTTTATAAAATAGAGATTTTGTTGCCTGAACATAACAACTGTAATTCTGGTGGCTCTTTAATATGTGTGTATTATTTATGTCATAAGCCTTATTTTAATGAATTAAAATATACAGGCATTAAAAGCCAGTCAGAGTTCATTTTGTAAATAGGAAAGTAAATGAACTAAGTTTGACAGGTTGTTTAGCAAGCGTGTCTTCAGCTGAGAATTATAAAATTAGATGCCCCTTTATATTGATAAGATATTGATACCATACCTTTAAAATGTTACTAATAACATAACATTTTGAAATCTGAAAATTACCCTTACAGAATAATAGGTAGTATTTTTTCTATTTTACTCAGAATGTAAGATATTTTAATGGTATGTAGGAAAGACCTGGGCCAGTTTGCCATGATACAACTAAAGCAACAGCTGGACACAACAAAAAGTGGCTCAGACAATGAGCCTGCATTTCTATGGGAGCTTGCCCCAAAGAGTAAAGTTCAGAGTGAAACAGAATCAATTCAGGATATTCATCACCCAGGGTGAAATATATATGAGGGGCAGGCCAGAGGAGTTTCTATTAATCACACCAAAATGTGAAGGAAGCAGCAGCTAACTGGGCAATATCATTCATTGGGGAAAACAATTGGATGCTGGACAACTGTTAGTACCTCATGCATAAGCTCAAATGATACTTTGAACATCCCATATAGAGAACTGCTGCTAGTCAAGTGATCTGTAAATCCAAACAAAATAAAGTCATATATTTCAGATTTTAAATTATTTGCCTGCAATGTAAGCAACCAATTGAAAGCTAGCTGTACTGATCAATTCAGAGAAAGTCTGGCTGAGGAGCTAGGAGAGGCAAAGCTCCCAAATTTTCTGGAGGAGCTGTATAAATGTCTTGTAATAACTGGAAGATTTAAGGAAGGGAGGGAATGGTAAGGGGAAAATAATTTAAAGCCTCAGTGGCCTCCTCAATATCTAATGTGGGAGAATCCCTGCAACCAACATGCCTGTCTTTAGAGAAGCAAAGAAGAATGTATCAAAGCTATGCTTTTACTGAAGTGCCCAAGGACACAGCCTGATGATGTTTAGTAAAGCACTAACATTAGACATAGCAAAAGATGTAGAACTTATAAATCAACAGATCATGTAACCAATAAGTGCTCAGCTTGCTTTGAAACAACACACTGGCAAAACTTTGCTGATCCATTTCCAAGGAGCTCTGGGTGGGTGGGGGGTTTCCACCATTTAAGGACAACTGTTGACAGCAGGAAAGCATATTTAATCACTCCTATTTTTGTTTCTTTAGATTCTAGGCAGAAGGTGGGACTTTCTGCTTTTGTAGGCTTGAGAGCAACCAGTAATTTCATAGCTATAGAAATAATACAGAAACTAAAGTTGCCTACTGAAGCTCTAGGAAACCTAATATTAGCTGAGATGATTGACAGATATCCACTAAGAGCAGGACTTTGTAGCTGGATCAGCAAAAGTACAGTCATGTTCCTGTTCCACTTCTGGTGGCATGAAAGATATGCAACACTTTCTGGATTTTATTTATTTATTTATTTATTTATTCACATTTATATACCGCCCTATTCCCTGAGGACTCAGGGCGGTTTACAGGAAATTAAAAAATCCACCATACAAAAGTTAAAAAACCAAATTAAAAAATATTAAATTGACCCTGTATACTTAAAACCCCAATTAAAATTTCTCCTCAGCCTGGGCCCGAGAGCTCAAAGAGCCAGGTCTTCAGGCCCCGGCGGAATGATCGGAGGTCGGGGGCAGTCCTCAGCTCCACCGGCAGCTGGTTCCAGAGGGCAGGCGCTCCCACTGAGAAGGCCCTATCCCTGGGTGTCACCCGCCGGCAATCTCTCACCGGCGGCACCCTGAGCAGACCCTCCCTGTGGGAGCGCACTGGGCGAAGGGCGTTTGATGCCGGCTAATTTTGCTAATTTTTATAGGAAATTCATCCCTAATTTTGTTGGCCATCTAAAACTGCTGACCCAGCTCCTAAGAAAGGATCAGCAATTGTGATTAATCCAGGAGCAAACAGCATTTCAAGGATTAAAACACCTCTTTGTTTCTGAACCTGACCTGTTCTGTCCCTTTGTGATACACAGTGATGCTTTTAATATGGTGATAGGGTTGCTCTAGCACAGAAGGGAGGGGAACATATTTACCATTGTATTGAGCACAGTGGTTAGAATGCAGTATTGTAGGCTAACTGCACACTATAGGAGTTTGATCAGCAAGGTTGAGTCAACCTATCCTTCCAATTCCAATTTCAAAGAAAGGCAGTGCCAAAGAATGTTCAAACTATCTCACCATTGCACTCATTTCTCATGCTAGTAAAGTTATGCTTAAAATCCTACAAGCTAGACTCCAGCAGTATGTGGATCGAGAACTACCAGAAGTACAGGCAGGATTTCGAAGAGGAAGAGGAACTAGAGATCTAATTGCCAACATGGAGAAAGCTAGGGAGTTCCAGAAAAACATCTACTTTTGCTTCTTTGACTATGCTAAAGCCTTTGATTGTCTTGATCACAACAAACTGTGGCAAGTTCTTAAAGAGATGGGAGTACCAGACCATCTTATTTGTCTCTTGAAAAACCTATATGCCGGTCAAGAAGCAACTGTGAGAACTGGACACGGAACCACTGATTGGTTCAGAATTGGGAAAGGAGTCCGGCAAGGCTGTATACTGTCGCCCTGCCTATTTAACTTATTTGCAGAGCACATCATGAGAAAATCAGGGCTAGATGAATCAAAAGTTGGAATTAAGATTGCCGGGAGAAATATCAACAACCTAAGATATGCAGATGATACCACTCTAATGGTAGAAAGTGAAGAAGAACTAAAGAGCCTCTTGTTGCGGGTGAAGAAGGAGAGTGCAAAAGTTGGCCTGAAACTTAACATTAAGAAAACCAAGATCATGGCATCCGCCCTCTCAATTCCTGGCAAATAGATGGGGAAGAAATGGAGGTAGTGACAGATTTTATTTTCCTGGGCTCCAAGATCACTGCAGATGGGGACTGTAGCCAAGAAATTAAAAGACGCTTGCTCCTCGGTAGGAAAGCCATGTCAAATCTAGACAGCACACTAAAAAGCAGAGACATCACCCTGTCAACAAAAGTGCGTATAGTCAAGGCTATGGTCTTTCCAGTTGCAATGTATGGCAGTGAAAGTTGGACCATAAAAAAGGCTGAGCGCCAAAGAATTGAGGCCTTTGAACTGTGGTGCTGGAGAAGACTCCTGCGAGTCCCTTGGACTGCAAGGTGATCAAACCGGTCAGTCCTAGAGGAGATCAACCCTGACTGCTCTTTAGAAGGCCAGATCCTGAAGCTAAAACTCAAATACTTTGGCCACCTAATGAGAAGGAAGAACTCACTGGAGAAGAGCCTAATGCTGGGAAAGATTGAGGGCAATAGAAGAAAGGGACGACAGAGAATGAGGTGGCTGGAAGGAGTCACTGAAGCAGTAGGTGTGAGCTTAAATGGACTCCAGAAGATGGTAGAGGACAGGAAGGCCTGGAGGAACGTTGTCCATAGGGTCGCAATGGGTCGGACATGACTTCGCAGCTAACAACAACAATCCTTCCAAGGTCAGTAAAATGAGGAACCAGATTATTGGAGACAATCTGCAAACTCTGTTAAATGGCTTAAAGAGGACTGTAAAACATTGAAAAGTAGTATTTAAGTGCTACTGCTATTGTGGATCTTTTACTCCGGTATGTTCCAGCTGAAAGGACCTTTGATATTTTTAATAAAGAGTTGCTGGTAGTGAAAAAAAAAGGTATTCAGTGATTGAGATATCTGCTGGAAGAAGCAATCCATCCTCTACAAGTTCATACAGACCGTAAGAATTTAGAGGTTCTGCAAAACATTCATCTCTCAGCAAGTTGCTTTGATTTTTACAAATATTCTAGGCTTTCAAAACAATTTTTCAGATAGTTTCTCACCTAAGACAATTCAATGTATGTTTTCCCTCCCTCCTGCACTCCACCTCTCACACACAGAAACCATAATAATACTCCAACTATGCAATTCAGGACATGAGGGCCAGAGACAAAAAGATTCCTGATGGAGAGACAACTCTTGTGTAATTTGGTGAGTTACCAGCAGAAGAAAGGAGTGACCTAGCTACATTTTCTCATAGTCCAAATTCAATTTCCACTATGAACTCAGGACTAAGGCAATGAGTCTGAAGGAGAGAACTGTGTAATGGAATCCGGGGGGAAAATCTAGGGGAATTGGCCACAAATGCTGCCTAGGGAATTATCAGATTAGCATAGCTCATAGTTGTACAGTATAATGGACAGGGCAAAAGGCTCAGAAGATACCTTCCCTAATTTCTCAGTGTGTAAAAGAAACAGAAGAATTGTATTTTCAAACTTGCAATATTCTGTTAATGTAACTGTACAATAAAATTGAATTAGCTCATCTGATTGTATTTTGAATCTGGTCTGCCTGATAAAGTTAGTGGGTATTGTTTACTTTGTCTCTTTAAAAAAGCATAATGTCCTCTCATAAATAATAAGACTAAACACCTATCTGAAAACATAGACATGGGTTTTATAACAAGTAGATTCTTATTTGTGTGCAAGCTTGTAGCATGATAAAATAACATAATTTTGTGTATTTTTTACCACCTACCAATTAATGTAAACTTTCTCAGTAGAAAGGCAGGATACAGCAAGAACTGAAATAATAAAATGCCATTTCAAATCATTTTTCAAGTGTAAGAAAAATACCTAAGCTGGTTCATTTACGTTTATAACCCATTTACCATATTTTGGTTCATATGTTAAAAAAGATTTTAAACATTAGAAATGCAGTACAATACATGATGGAACATAAGAGAAACTATAACAAGCTATGTCTGTAAAAGGAATGTTGCATCTTGCATACTCCACCTTACTTGTATAAACATTTTGATATCTGTTTTTATAGATTTTGAGGTGAGGAAGACTTTGTTAAAAGAATTGTTTTTTTCCTAGCAGTCACAATTTCAATCTTGCTTTACCTGTAATATGAAAGCAGATGGTCTGCATCTCTTTTGAATATTTATAACTATCAAAAACAATCTCTTGTTATTCACCCTTAGGCTTATGAGATGTCAGAACTGTTCTAGTAGAGAAAAATTGTCTTGGGTGTTTACTAAAAGAGGATTATATTAAGCTGAAATGACTATACATTTTCTAGTTTAATATTTGTTCATCAGCTGTTTAATCATATTTAGATAATAGTGTAAATAAATTGTTGTAACTCTTGCCCCCTCTACTGATCTAGCTTGAATGCTTTCAATATGCAAAGACAAATGTCTATTTTCCTTCTTTTAAAAAAATCAAAAAGACCTATTAAAGTTTTGTAGATGATACTTTGAATTATCTTGAACATATGAAGAATATATCCTAATATCTTTGTTCATTAGGTTATTTCAGAGAACATCTTTTTTTGAAATTTCCTGTCATATTATTTGACACCCTTTCATAAGCAGTACATTGTCTATTTTAATCCACAAAGTTGTTCATAATTTTTTTTATCAAAGATGTGTATGTCTAAAGCTTAAGATATTGTTAAAGAGGATAGAGGATATTTGGTTATAGTGGAGGATAAATGGATTTTTGACCTGCAGCTGAGCAATCACAGATAATAGATTTTGTAGTGGCTGGTTGAGTTGGCAGTAAAGCATGAACAGTCTTAGTTTAGATAATTGAACTGACCTGATTAATGTTGTTCTTTGTTGTTTTTCAAAAAGACAACAATGCACTTTCAAACACAGCCATTTATGATGAGGGAATCTATATTCAGGTTATTATGAACCTATTCTGAATGCAACCTAAAACATTGCATTCATTCCTGAAGAATGAATCAAATATAAAAAAGTTATCTTAACAAAATAAATAAATACAAGTAGATTGCTAAGAATATATTTTATTTAAGTTAGAAAATATATGCCCAATTACTTGGATGCCATTATTCTCATTATATGCAATAATACAACTCCAGATATTGAATGAATTTTAAAGCTGACCAGATGAACCAAAAATGAACTTTAGAAAAAAAAATCAATCCCTATTGCCATACAGTTATGGAAGAGATAATTATAAATAATGCATTTGGCTGCAAAAGAAAGCTCAGACTGTGGCAGATGGTATCATCCCAGTGTAGTAGGGTTTTTGCATAGGTGGCAGCATTTCAGATCAAATCTTCATCAGACAATCACAAAAAGAAATACAGCTACTGGATATGTATACATGTGGGTACTTTTAGATAGTGAGTCATATGAACTAAAGTAAACTTACAGTAAATGTGGAGACAGGGTTCTGTGAGTTTTTAAAATATTTTTTCTGAGATATGTCTCAAGAAAGAGCAAAAGTTGTCATCAAATCATAGATACATCTACTTCTGACGCCATGCTACTTCTGATGCCATACCATATTGTAATTAGTTTCTTAGGCTTACAGATTTTTACATCTACAGCAAAATACAAAACAACTGAAAGTTTTTGTAAAACTGACTACCTTCAAATGAACCTATAGTCTGAAGCTGAAGAGAATATAGCAAAGATTTTTGTTTCATCAACCTATAAAAATCACTAAAGATATGACAGGGTTGTAAGAATTAATCAGTGATCATTTTGGAAGATAATGTATGCATATACAAAACAGAATGAATGCAATAATTCCTTGTAAGGATCTTCTAACAGTAATCTTTTAAACCTATATTTGTAATAAGATTATATAGATAGCACATGACTGATGGCAATGTGAGGCTTAATAGTTTTGAAAGTATGCAGAAGCTCATTCCCTTGGTACTCTAATGGAAGTTTGGTCTTCTAAAATAAGTTGCCTTGTATCACCACTTCACTATGAATAATTTTCATACTTTGTTGTCGTACTATCCCTCATTTTAATAGATTAATAAGGACATATTGAAATATAAACAATATAAATTTTAGCTCATATGCCCCTGAGTATTGCAATGATTATGATTGGATTGCCTTTTCACCTAAAACTGAAAAGGCAGAAGAACAGGGTCATGCACTTACTATCACTGCTACTATTATTAAAGTGTACACAATCCAGTGTTGCAGTTTCAGGTCAAAAATAATATAAAAACGGTAGCTGAATTGCTCCCCTTTCTTTTAGCAGTAGATAATTGATTAATTAATGTAAATGTTTAAGTGTACAGTTTTCTTGGCTGTATGAAGGAATGTATGTATGTATGTACTGTATAAATTCAGAATGCACTAGTGAGAAAGGAGAGGCATATGGTGTATTTTTTCCTCCTGGAAATAGATTTTTAGTAGTAATTCTAGAGATGATTTAGTTATGCATTGAAAATAGTGAAATGCATTTGAAAATTATTTCGGTACAATTAAGGCAAGTTGTTCATTCATTATGACATTTTGAGCAAACAACCTTCATGAAGAACAATATATGAACAATGTTGTATAGTAGTTTCCCCTTTTGTTATTCCTCTTAATTTCATATAAGTTATAAATTCTAGCTATACCAAAACATAAACTTTACATGATTTGTAATATTTTTGCATAGTTGTTAATATTTTTTCTTACATCTGTATATATTTGTGTAGAACAGAATGTGATATTAAAACAATATTTAAATGTAATGTAATGGCTGCTGAATATACTGCAAGATTTGCCAAAATAAATGGTTTAAATCGTAACAAAATAAAATTGAATATTGTCTTTTAACTGGGAATGTTACTGATCAAATAATTAAAATACCTTCTATTAAACATTGTAGTAATATAATTGCTCTGTCTCTTCTTTTTTAGAGTATGATATCTTCCATTGTGAACAGCACTTACTATGCAAATGTCTCAGCAGCAAAATGTCAGGAATTTGGGAGATGGTATAAACATTTCAAGAAGGCAAAAGATATGATGGGTAAGCAAAACGATCAAAGTTCAAGTGGTATTGTCTACAGGCTTATGATTGAATACATTTTAACCTTCGGATAGTAGAAATGGACTAAATTTTTGTAGATCTGATAGTGATGTTTGATACAGCAAATATTTGATAACATTTTGCAAAATATAATGGAAAGAAAGAAAAGAGAAGGAAGGAAGGAAGAAAGAAGAAAGAAAGAAAGAAAGAAAGAAAGAAAGAAAGAAAGAAAGAAAGAAAGAAAGAAAGAAAGAAAGAAAGAAAAGTATCACATATGTTTAAGTTTCAAAATCAGCCCTAAGTATGTACTACCCTTTCCATAGTTTGGAAAAGATATTTAACTTATTTTGCATATTGAATATAGCCCATGGCTATTACATGACATTTGTTAGTAATAACATTGTGTAGTATTTGCAAATGTTATTGAAAATATTTTCAGAAGTATTTTATCTATAACAAGTGTTACAATATGTCATAAATCAGTGTTATATTACTTCCTTGTTTGTTACATGTCTACCTCAGAAAACAAAGAATATAGAATTGGCAATAAGGCAGTCATATAAGAATTTTCTGCTTTATACAAAGTAAAGTAAACCATTTGCAACCGTCTGTACATGAGAATGGATATAACCTGAATTAGATAAAACATTGATTTACATAACTCTTATTTATTTCAGTGAATGTACTATAAATATAACAAAATTTGCATTGTCCATCTTCACATTCAAATTTAACAAGCTTTGTTTTTGAAATTTTACACACACAGAGTAAATAAACAGAAGTGTAATTAGTGATGCAACCTATATAAGATATCATACTAGCCTATATTTGATAGTTATGATATAAATGTTGCACACAATTGTTAGTTGCACATAAAATCTTAGTTTCTCTGAGCTGAGCTGTAAAAACATGAGACTTATTTAATTCCATCAGCAATATCATATGAAGACATAATGTAATCTAATACAACAATATTTTGAGATACTCTGTGAAATTACTAATACAAATTACTAATACAAAATTTCAATTATTAATGAGGCAGAAAAACTTACATGACTTACTAATTTCAGTCTCTTTAGGTAAGGTCTGGGTAGTAATCAACTTAGCAAAATGGGTATCTTTTATTATACGATTTTAACATTTGAAAATTTAGGCAGCATTTTCACCAGAGAGATTCAACAGGTACAGAAGGTAACAAAGGTAACAGGACAGAAAAGCTACTGGCCTAAGAAGGAAAATGGAACAGACTGCAGGTGAAGTTATGCATGTTCATATTTGAAGAGAGAAATAAAGTATGGCTTGCCTATATGAAAATATAATTAGTCTTTGCGCATGTGGGTTGTAGCTAAAGAGCAACACTGTATATTACTACATTCATACCGGAAGCACTACTAAGGAACTGAAAAGATTAGCTGTTGACATCACTGTTGCCCAGGCAATGCCCAAAAAGGCTCCTGTCATGTCCCTATTATTTTCCCACCAAAGTGAAACCTATTTATCTACCAGCATTTGCATGCTTTCAAACTGCTAGATGAGCAGGAGCTGGGATAAATTAATGGGAGCTCATTACACCACACGCCTTGCACTATCGAATTTAGAAGTGTGGAGCTGTCAAACTCTAAATGGTCTTCTGACTCAGCATTTTAACCACCGCTACCCCTAAAGCAATACTGTATAAGACAGACAGACAAACAGACATATGGTACTCCTTTAAGATAAGTTGAATAATGCAAATTAGAAATCTTTTTAGAATTCTAAGTGTCTGCACCATTTCTCCTGTCTTTCTTCACCAGATCTTGGGCTATGAATAAATGTCTGCAAACTCTAATACAGCAAATGGCCAATTTTGAAGCATTAAACACCCACTATTAATACTCTAAAGGTATTAATACTCTAAAGTATTAATAAAGGTATTAATACTCTAAAGTATTAATAAAGTATTAAAGGTATTAATACTCTAAAGGTGGCTCAGTGGGTTAGGACGCTGAACTTGTCGATCGGAAGGTCGGCAGTTTGGCGGGTCGAATCCCGAGTGCCGCGTAGCAGAGTGAGCGCCTGTTACTCGTCCCAAGCTTCTGCCCACCTAGCAGTTCGAAAGCACGTAAAAATGCAAGTAGACAAATAGGGACCACTACGGTGGGAAGGTAACAGCGTTCCGTGCGCCTTTGGCGTCTAGTCATGCCGGCCACATGACCACGGAGACGTCCTCGGACAAGCGCTGGCTCTTCGGCTATGAAACGGAGATGAGCACCGGCCCCTAGAGTCGGAAACGACTAGCACGCATGTGCGGGGGAACCTTTACCTTTACCTTTATTAATACTCTAAGGGACGCGGTGGCTCAGTGGGTTAGGACGCTGAGCTTGTCGATCAGAAGGTCGGCAGTTTGGCGGGTCGAATCCCGAGTGCCGCGTAACAGAGTGAGCGCCTGTTACTCGTCCCAGCTTCTGCCCACCTAGCAGTTCGAAAGCACGTAAAAATGCAAGTAGAAAAATAGGGACCACTATGGTGGGAAGGTAACAGCGTTCCGTGCGCCTTTGGCGTCTAGTCATGCCGGCCACATGACCACGGAGACGTCCTCGGACAAACGCTGGCTCTTCGGCTATGAAACGGAGATGAGCACCGGCCCCTAGAGTCGGAAACGACTAGCATGCATGTGCGGGGGAACCTTTACCTTTACCTTTATTAATACTCTAATGCCTCCCACATAAACAAAAGTGGCTGCTGGTACAGGATGTTTCTTGATACTCACAGGCATTTTTTACCCCCAAACCTATACCATATCATGCTTTCTAATGCAAGAGTAAAAATGCTGTATATACTATATGTATTTTTAAAACTAACATTTTAAATTGTATAGATAAATGTCCAAATTCATACACAGAAATGGTTTGATACATAACTGAAGTATTTTAGGAATGCTGTCTTCATTTTCAGTTTTATGCTAGTTCACTTCTTTGTTTTTTAAAATAGATTTTTTTCAATCATTCCAATAAAATATTGGAATGGTTGAAAAAAATCTATTTCAAAAAAGTATTTACTTGTTCTAAGCTAAAAGTAACCCCCCCCCCAAAGTAAGGAAAACAACTTCTGTATTGTTGTTAAGAAAGATAAACCCTTTTAGCTACTGTACTACATAAACGAATTAAAGGCTCCTAGACAAGCAATAGGAGTAAATTGTTTCCTTTTAAGTTATGGTCTTTAAAGGCAACCATCCATCTGCAACCAGCTTTATCAGTTTGGTTGCTTCAGAGAATTAGATAATCAAGAGCAATATGGATGGACTAGGGTTAATATTTGCTGTTTGCCTGATTACTTTTAACACTTCAACAATACTTGGAACATAGCTAGACAATTTGCCCTCTGCATTTAGAAGGCAAATGTCTGTAAAGGTTTAAGAGTGCACCTATTGCACACTTTTTCAGACCCAGAGTCCGTTTTCATGGTCACTCTTGCTTTAGTCATATAATGCATAGACTATTACAATGTGCAGAGGCTGCCTTGAAGACTATCAAGAAGCTGCAGCTGGTTCATCCATGTAACATCTCTGTTACCTTAATATCAAGTGAGCTTCTGGTGAAATTAAAAGTGCTCTAATCTTTTTGTAATCTCTAAAACCATTTTTGAACAGAGTTCAGCTACCTGAAGAACTACCTCTATGACATCATTTCATGTCTGTGATATAGTTAGTCATATAAATGTAATTAAATAATTAAATAAATTTCTTCCTGCCCCATAAGTTCTGATTGAGTACATGCCTTTCATGTTCCATCTATTAAGTAAAATCTTTGGATGGATCTTAGAAAGTGCACCTTACCTATAATCCTATATCTGGTGTCTAGAATAATATGCCCGTGGCCTTCGAGCTTTTAGATTATTCTTAAAAAGTTGCCTTTCTCCCTTTGTAAGGTAGATTGTGACTAATTGATGTGAATTGTTTGATATAGTTGTAAAAGTGTTTTTCTTACTACATAAAGCTGCTTTTGTTATTTTATTATTTTTAGGAATTAATTGGTATTATTTGTTTGCTGGTACCATTGGTTTTTTATTTGTGGTAGTCTTATGAATCAAAATTATAATAATAAACATAAATAACCCATAGGAATTTTGGTTCTTCTCTATCCTTTTCAACAGTATTTACCTCTTTAAATAGAGTCGGTATCTCAGACTTGGGCATTTTATGGCCCTCGGGCCACATCCAGCCCTTTGACTGTCCCTGTCAGGTCTGCGGTGACGGCGGCTGGGGGAGCAGTGGCTGCGGGGGGGAGGTAGTAGCGGCCCTCCACAACAGTCTCAGTTTCTCATGTGGCCCCTTGGGAAAATTAATTGCTCCCTCCGCTCTGTCTGCAAATATACTTACTGAAAAGTGCTTTGAGGGGTTGCCTTCCTTCAGGTAAATATAATATTGTCTTGTTTTTATAACTATATTAAGTATATTTTTCAAGATCCTGATAAAAATTGAAAAAGTTCCTATGATCTTTCAATCAAATATATATATATATTTAAAGGTAGTCCTCTACTTACAACCACAACTGAGCCCAAAATTTCTGTTGCTAAATGAGACAGTTATTAAGTGAAGTTAAGGCAATTTATGACCTTTCTTGTCACACTTGATAAGTCAACCACTGCATTTGTTAAGTTAGTAACACAGTTGTTAAATGAACCTGGTTTCCCCATTGACCTGGCTTGTCAGAAGGTTGCAGAAGGTGATCATAGGAACCTGGGACACTGCAACTGCCATATATATGAATCAGTTGCCAAGCATCTGAACTTTGAACATGTTATTATGGGAATGCTGAAACTGTCATTAAGTGTGTGAAAAACAATCATCTGTCACTTTTTTCGTTGCTGTTGTAACTTTGAATGGTCATTAAATGAATTATTTTAAGTCAAGGACTACCTGTGTATATATGTGTGTGTATGTGTGAATATGTGTCTGTGTGTGTGTGTGTGTGTGTGTGTGTGTGTATACACACATACACATACACATACACTATTTTATATTATATTATATTATATTATATTATATTATATTATATTATATTATATTATATTATATTATATTATATTATATTATATTATATTATATTTATTATATTATATTTATATTATATTATATTATATTATATTATATTATATTATTATATTATATTATATTATATTATATTATATTATATTATATTATTATATTATTATATTATATTATATTATATTATATTATATTATATTAATATATTATATTATATTATAATATATTATTATATTATATTATAATATATTATACTATACTATACTATACTATACTATACTATACTATATTATTATATACATATACATATATTAAGTGAAATGAATTTAAAAAACAAAAATAATGGGTATACAATATAAACCATCATTTATATTTACATAAAAATCCAAAATGTATAAAAATATCCTTATATATTGGGATCTTCTGAGAAAATAATGTAAAATTTGTGAAAAATATTTGAAAAAACCCTTTGCTTGCATCTGAATCTGCTTCTTAAAGGTGCAACGAATCTGCTTTGAAGCCGAAGGTTTGTAGCCAGATGTATGTTCAGAAAGAAGATATTGAAGAAGCAAAGATTTGCACATCCCTAAAGTATCATTTGATTAACATCTCTTGAATTGAATGCTGAGAATAAAGAGAACAATGATCCAAATTCAGCTATTCGTTTTTATATATTCATTTATTTCTTTGGACCAAATATTTATATTCTGTTTTCTCCTTCTTAGCTGAAATGGACAGCCTTTCTGAACTATCACAACAAGGTCCCAACCATGTCAACTTTGGTCACCAGCCAGTCCCAGGAAACACTGCTGAACAGCCACCATCCCCCGTTCAGCTTTCTCATAGCAGTCAGCCATCTGTTCGGACCCCACTTCCAAACATGCATCCTGGACTTACTCCCATTAGTCCTCAGTTGGTAAACCAACAATTGGTAATGGCCCAGTTGCTAAACCAGCAGTATGCAGTGAACAGACTTCTAGCCCAACAGTCCTTAAATCAACAGTACTTGAACCATCCCCCTCCTGTCAGCAGATCCATCAACAAGCCGTTAGAACAACAGGTCTCAACTAACACAGAGGTGTCTTCCGAAATCTACCAGTGGGTGCGTGATGAATTGAAACGAGCAGGAATCTCACAGGCAGTTTTTGCACGTGTGGCATTTAACAGAACTCAGGTTAGCCTTTTTTTAAAAAAATGTATATAATTTATATAGAGCTGGTAGTTAACCACATATAGACTGTGATCCCAAACACCCTTACTTGTGCTAAGAAATTTCTCTCTTTTTTTGCTCTCTTTTCTTTATCTTTGTCTCTCTTTTCTTCATCTTTCTCTTTTCTTTATAGATCTCTTTTAATGGCAATTATTTGAGAAAGACAAAATCTTTTGCTAAGTTTTTTTAAGAATCTATTTAATAGATTTATCCCCATATTATTAAATCTTGCACATTCATCCTTCTAAGGCTGCAAGTATAGATCTATTTATCTAGATCAATTATAAAGCTACAGTAATTAAGAACTTTTTTATCCACATTATTGACTCAATTCACCTCTCTAAATTAATTACACTTTGCACATGGTGTGGTTCTGAACACATAGAAGCAGTATTTGCAAGCTGAAATCTTGAACTATATCTTTTAATATTACTTATGCAGCAGGAACTGTTGCTACCTTTATTACCTAGCCAGCAGAGCAAAGTGAATCACATAATTCTGGAAAAAGAATTATGTGGGAGGAAATAGTTGTGGCTGTTTGTTCAATTGCATCAATACACTCAACAATAGATACTGCAGATTGCAACATTCAACCCTAAGCATTGCATTTCAGACTATTACTGTGCAATTATCTCAAGCAAATGAATTAGGTAAAACTAAATAGCAATCATTAGGTTACTTCAGAGCCTGCAATAAGGTCCTATCATTTTTGATACTTGCACAAACAGAAGATAAAACCGTTCAAGGATAACAAAAGGAAATTTATCCAAAAGCAAATTTTACATATTACCGTACTTAAATACACAACTATAATCCAATTATATATTTTATAGTTGTATAAAATTATTACTTGTATAGATGGTGCTACACAGACTCTTTCAAACTGATTTTTTTCAGAGACTAAAGTATATATGATCCTTTTATTCAATGTTTTTATTTCAATTTTATTTCTAAAAGGAGACCCAGTGTTGTAAAACCAAATGAGAGCAAATTAAATAGTATAAAAATACCACTTTGAAAAATATTCTGCTAAAAATATGGCTTCAATAACTATTAAATAAATTTATTTATTTTTTAAAAAAATAATAGCTCTATAAGTGTAAATTGTGCCTAAAGTTCTGGTCTAGAAACACTCTTACTAGGTAAAATTGAATCATTTGTTCTCAGTCAGCTCACAGAATTCTTATTGTGGATAAAATAGGAATCTACACACCTTTGAGTTGTCGAGAAATATAGACAAGAATCCCTCTCTGAGGGAGATTGGTGGTTAAGAAATGAATGAATGAATGAATGAATGAATGAATGAATGAATGAATGAATATCTAATAAAAAATGAGACCATAACCTCTTGTATAATAGAGCTATAATTGACATATGACTGCTAATTGTATAACAATTCTTCATTATGAATAAGGTCAAAATTCATCTCTTAACTTTTTAACAATCAAAAATGCCAACAAAAATATGTTGAATACTTGCTTAATAATTTCTTAATCTACTGCATTACTAGCATTTCTAGGCTTCAAAATCTCCAAATATCTATTTCTATTTAAATCTTCTCCATCCTTTATATTTTTTCTTGCACAACTTAAACAGATTTTTTTTCTTTATAAAATTAATCAAGCTTGTTAGGACAATAATTCGAGTTGTCATGTATATATCAGATAAAGTTGCTTGGATTCATTCTCAGTTAGATTCTGACCTTGTCATCCTCCCAAGGAGATGTCTAGGGAAGAGTTTTACCCAGTTATCTGGAATTGGTTTGAACCTTTTGACCTGGGAAGTTGGTAGGGTCATCAAAAGCTGTGAGATTTATGACCCTCCTGGCTTGTTAAAGCAGCCTGGATAAGGTCATTTGAGTAGGTTCTGACAGTGATTAATTCCTTTTTGGAAGGAGGCATTGTTCCTATATCATTAAAGAGTCTATCCCCACCTCAAGAAGGCATTACTGTACTGGACAATTTTCTTTCACTATCTCACTTTTCTTTTGGGGGGAAGATAGTAGAGAAGGTGGTAGAGCTACAGGTTCAGAGGGCCATCGAGGAAGCAGATTATCAGGATACTTTTCAGTCAGGATTCAGACCTGGATATGGTTATGCTTTTAGATGACCGTTAGTGTGAGTAGGATAGGGGTAATCCATCCATCCTTGCTCTTCATGACATTTTGGTGACCTTTGACTATGGTATCTTTTGGGCTGGGGGTGAACAGCACAATATTGTACTGGTTCGTTTCCTTCTTTGGGGTTGATTCAAATTGATGATGATGATTGGGGAGGAGAGGTCCTGCTCTTGGCCCTTCTATGTGGCTTTCTCCTTTCCTTTTTAAGATGAAGCACTGGGTAAGTGCATCTGTTGCCATGGGTGAAATTATGCTGATAATATCCAATTTTACATCTTTACCTCTGATGAACTAAGTAATACCATGACTGTCTTATCCCAGTAACTGAAGATTGTGAAGGTCTGAATAGGAAACAACAAGCTTCAATTGTACCCTGGCAAGACTGAGTGGCTTTTGTTTGGGCATTCTGATCCAGGTTATGTCGTCATATGTGTTAGTCTTCAGTCACCTAATCATCTTTGTTGCTCTTCTAGGCACTCTTTCCAGACTCACAACATCAACACTTATATGTACTCCTAGGATAGTGCATATTACATCTCGGCTCTGTGAGTTGCACTAGCTGCCAGTTTGCTTCTGTGTCCAATTCAAGGCCCTGGTTTTAACCTGTAAAGCCTTTTAGGGCATGGGCCCAAGCTACCTGAGGAACCGCCTCTTCCCACTTATATCAGCCTACCTAATCAGATCTTGCAGATAAGGCATGCTATGTACTATTGGTCAGAGATGTACATTTGATAGGTCCTAGGAAATGTGCCTTCTTTGCTGTAATGTCTGGCTTATGGAAGATCCTTTCCCCTAAAACTAGATTGGCCCTATCCCTCTGGATATTCTGAAAGACTCTCAATATGATTGTGTGACCTGGCCTGAAACTATTATGGAACTGGATATTTGACCAGATGGCTCCATGGTTGAGGAGGTCATTTTTTTTCATTCTCTCTTTACTTTGGGTTTTTAAGATATTCATTACTACTTTTTATATTTACAATTGCTGTTTTTTATATTTTTATTTATAATTGTATGCCATCCAGAGTTGCCTTCAATAAGATGGGCGCCTATATAAATTTGATTCATGAATAAATAAAATAAACACAAACAATTGCTTGATTTTTATAATTCAGACTTCATTAGTAAAGTCCAGCAATTTAAGGTTTGAAAATGAAAAATGTGACTCTTCAAGCATTCTGAAAGAATACATTGAAATATTTGTGATCTTGGCTCTGTGACTTTTTTCACTGAATATTGGAATAATTTTCATATTTCATCTACGAACTTTTATTAAATTGAACATATTGAAACTATGATACGTATGTTCCAGCTTAGAGGGATCATGAGGGCTGTTTTCACTTCTTTCACTGATAAATTGTATGTGTTGCTATTTTATCATAAGAACAATAATTAAGTGTAATTAATAATCTTAAGATTTCATTGAAATTGCTAAAATTTATTTATGAATCAGCATGGATATGTTTGTAGCCATAATTATTGCAGCCATTTTGCTAATACAAAAAAAATCAAGTAACAAATGAAAATTGCAGTTTGATTTTAACAGCGTAGTCTTTGATTTACGAACACAATTAAGTCAGAAATTTTGTTGCTAAGCAAAATAGTTATTAAGTGAGTTTTGCCCTATTTTACAACTTTTCTTGCCACAGTTGTTAAGTTAGTAACATGGTTGTTAAGTGAATTTGGCTTCCCCACTGACTTTGCTTGTTAAAAGGTCACAAAAGGTATCATATGATCCTGGGGACATTCCAACTGTCATAAATACATGCCAGTTGCCAAGCAACCACATTTTAATCATGTGATCATGGGAATGCTGCAATGGTCGTAAGTGTGAAAAACAGTTACAAGTCACGTTTTCAGTGCTGTTGTACTTCAAACATTCACTAAACAAATGGCTATAAGTTGAGGACAACCTGTAATTAAAATTAACAGTCTTCCATTTTAATTTTATTTACTTATTAGATTGTTTGCTTCCCATCTCACCTAGACTGATTATCAGAGAAATAGTATCAAGTTCTTTTGCTGAGACAATATCATAAAGTTATACTAAATTTTTTAATTGCTACACAGGTAATCTTTGTTTAGTTAAGTGAGACTATGATTGCGCTTATGATCATATTTCAGCTTTACTTTGCTTTAGAGAACCGCAAAGATTATTAATGCAATTATTAGTTGTTAGGTTACTTTTTCATCACTATTGTAACTGTGATTGTCACTAACCAAGCAGTTGCTAAATGAGAACTAGCTGTGTTACTATTATACTTACTAGAGATTTTAGATATAATCTTCAGACAGGTTTTTCTAAAAATACAAATATGTTTACATTACATTTATCAGTGATAGATAATGAAACTAGATAAAACTTATGAAAATAATTGAATTTAGCTTCCTGTGTTTTTTCATGTCTGTCCCACTTGTTAAATAATGACCTTTTCATATTTAAGGAAAAGGCTATTATGGATCAAGTGAGAAATGAATTTAAAACTGCAGTAAAGGCCTATCCAGTTTACCACGTTTGGTGTTCATTTCTTTCTTCTTCTTTTCATTTCATGTTTGGTACCCTGTTTATTTTCCAGTAAAATGAAGGATGAAGATGGATTATTCAAAAAAGATAACAGTAATGGACCATCTTGTAATGTTTTATTGAATTTGAGTTCTGCAAATTATGTGGTAGAGTAAAATTTGCCTGCTTAAGTATAAAAGAAATTGCTACTGTGTTCATATAATTCTTCATAGTGTAATTTAAGAAAAACTCACTACCCATATTACTGTTTGAGTAAAAGGTAAAAAGGTGCTATTACACTATCATGACAGCTCTCCTCTTGCTAATAAGTGACAAAGATAAATGTGTCTGCTTATATGTTCCTTGGCAGGACTCCAGATACGCGGGTGGAGTTTGAAAATAATGTTCCACCTGGATATGAGATTTCAATCCACTGCAATGCAGATAGCATACAGTGATGTTAAGCATATTGGTATTTGGGGGCGAGGGAAAGTTTCAACATATCATAGTTTTCTTTGGAGAGCTTTGAAATTCCATGAAGCTGATAAAAATCTTTCTGAAATAGTGATTATATTTAAAGATCAGACAAACTGTGAGCCAAAAAGCTGTGCTTTAGTTCCTTCATTATGAAGAATTTGTAATTAGCACTGGAAGCCCTTGATATTTTTAAAATCATTTCTCTATTTATGATGATTTGTAAAAAATAATAATTACTTTTTGTAATGTGGTTATGATGAACATACTGCAAGGGAAAATAAGTAAATATAATTAAATATTTCCTTATTTCATACAAAAATCGAAACACAGTACAATTGTAATCAAAAATATAAAACAAAAGGGATATAGTGTTCAGGTGTGATATTCATGAAGATAAGCACCAGAATAGTAAAGTAAGATAAGTTTTAAACTCCAAATCACTATCTAAATTAAATTGTAATGATTGTATTAGTCTGTCTGAAAATAGCTTAGAAAGGGTTCTTACACAGAAAATATATTTCTCATCAAGTGGTATTGCAGCAAGAAAACATAGATGATTGTAGATCTGAACAAACATTGAATAATAACATAAATTAAGATACAAATTACATTTGGCTATCTGAACATTTGGAGAATGCCGGTCTATGTTCATTAGTTAAGATGCAAGTAAGTTAGAGTTGTCTGTTTAATTTTAGTATCAAATTCTAAATGTAGTCATGACAGCAGTGGGGATTTTTACTTAGCTGATCACCACACTATATTACTGTTGTTGTTTGTTGTTGTTGTTGTTAGTTGCAGTCAGCCAGACGTTCAGACACTTTTATCCACCTATCAATTTTTTCCTAAAGATCTGGAAAAAGCTGATATTTGATTTTTTTAGGACTGATGGCAATAATGAGCAATGGAGCTGACATTATTGGTGTATTGTAAAATGTTGGGAGGGTTGGATACAAGCTTTGGTTTGTTTTAGTTAATTTGCTTTAATTTTTAAGCAAAAAAAGTAGGTTAAGCTCCACATAGGCTTAGATTTATCAGTCCTGGAACTTTATGTGTGAAAAGAGATCCTCCTTTCATTTTTCAAAGGGCCTCCTTTTTTGTATCAAATAGAATAAATTTTCCATTAAATATAGTCTTAGGTTGTAATATAGTAATATAGGACACTCAAAAACTGCATGCAAACCACAAGAGCCAGTCCCATCCATAAAATCCTCTCCTCCCACCTTCAGTTATGATTTATTGGGGGAGAGTCATTCTTTTCAGATTAATATATTTATTTTTGCCTTTACTTTACTAAGTAGTCAATTTCAATGGTCCATATGTATGCTTACCATGATAATTGCCACAGACTTTGATGGCTGAAAGTGGCAGAAATCACAATTGCTTGTTTTTTTTTACAAAGATAATAGTAATATCAATGCATATAACATATAGCATGAAAGATAAGAGTATACACTTGTATATTGTATAAAGCTCCTCTCATTTAATAAAAATCAATTGAATTTGTTTCAGAGGAAGAATTAATGTCAGAGGCAAAAATATTGATTTGTATTATCTAGTGATGAAGTAGGTTCTAAATATGAAAATAAATAAATTTGATCCTGTGAAGTAATTAACTATCACAGGGTAAAATATAAATAGCTCCAGCATTCCATAATTATAAAATAAAGATTTTAAGGGTGCTCCCTAAAAAGAATTTAAGAACATATTTCCTTGATTGTCTGAGGTTGTTGATAGTAAAGTGCAAAATGTCTTGAATTCTAACATTTTGAATTTGAAACAATTATTCCACTGTTGCTGAAACAATTGAATTTGAACTTAGAGCCTAGCAATTTTTTTTTGCCTGAAATGATTCATTTGGAAAATATTGTTAGTTATAAGTGGTAAACCTCAACTTTAGATAATCATAACTAAATAGAAAAAGAATTCCTGGGAGAATCAACTATGAATTGAAACTTATCTAATATTATTCCATCATTTTTCATGTTTAAATAAATAAATAAATATACACACAGACAAATTTCGAATATGAAATTTTACATTAAATAAAAGGTCAGTGAAAAGAGGAGACTAATTAAGCACAATTAGTTTGTTTTATATATAAAACAGATGCTTAATAAAATTAAGAATACAGCTCAGGTTCTCTTTTGGGCTACTTAAATTCCTATTCAGAATTAATGTTTTTTTTATGTGCATTTTCTGAAGTTGCTAACAAAGGCAACTGTGGTTTTATGGTATTTTTCTGTGGCTTCTTACTATGCCTTATGGCCATTTGAGTATACTTGTGTATAAATATATACTTATTTATTCTACAGGGTTTGCTCTCAGAAATCCTGCGAAAGGAAGAAGACCCCAAGACTGCTTCGCAATCTTTATTAGTAAATCTTCGGGCAATGCAGAATTTCTTGCAGCTGCCTGAAGCAGAAAGAGATCGAATATATCAGGATGAAAGAGAAAGAAGCTTGAATGCAGCTTCTGCTATGGGCCCAACACCTCTTATAAGCACTCCACCCAGCCGACCTTCACAAGTAAACTATTTTCTACATTTTTCACACCTTTTTATACATCTATATATATTTGTAACTAAGGCAAGCTTCACAATATTTTTTACATAATAATGTAATAAAGAGCAGGAGATTTAATTCATTATTTTAACAACATCAGAACTGCTGTCTGTGTAACAACATAGTTTACTAGAGTGTTCTTTTTTTAAATAAACATCAAGTTGGAGAAGACATTTTAAAGAAATTGTCAGTTGAATCGAACAATTTAGCTCATTCCATTTCAATATTTTAAATACTAATTTTAGTGAATATTGATGCTGCTGTACTAGTTTAAGTGCAATGCTATACATATCTTGTGTAGAAGAACTGGCAACATTTATGTTTAGTTTAATCATTAAATGCCTTATAGTTTCTTATTTTTTATTTATTTTTTATTTATTTTAATTCCATTTATATCCCGCCCTTCTCCGAAGACTCAGGGCGGCTTACAAGCTTAGCAGTAGCCTTCATTCTATGTATATGCCTGCTTATTAGGGCTTTCATACACCCCCCAAGCGGCATTATTACAAAGTCAGCTTAATTGCCCCCAACAATCTGGGTCCTCATTTTACCTACCTCGGAAGGATGGAAGGCTGAGTCAACCTTGAGCCTGGTGGGATGCGAACCTGCACTAATTGCAGGCAGCTGGTGTTCAATTCAATTACATGAGAACAAGAGTTTAAGGTTTGACAGAACAATTTACAGTAAATAGTTTTTTCAACAAAAATATGTCAATAACTGGTATATCTTTTAATACATGGAAACCATCCATTTTATCATAATTATAAATCTTATTTTCATATTTTTCTATAAATCTGGCTAAAATAATAGTGTATTAAAATATCTAATGAGAGACTTTTTTGATGCACATTTCCTGTTTCTTGTTATAAGAACTGACCTTCATATTTAGAATATAAAATAATTTTGGAGACCATCTTGCTATAGCTTTTGACCGATTGTTTAAACTTTAAAAATCAAAATGGCCTTTTGTAGTTTATATGAAAAAATATAAACTATTGTCTTTTTAATGTCATTTTTAATGATATATTTGGAATAACAAAATATAATATAGAGCCTTCCATTCTTGAGAAAAATCACCATGGAGAGAGCAGTTAATAGAAATGTTAGTATGTAAATATAACTGTGTTTCTAGGCGCCACAGTAATAATGGAGTAGTAAACTTTGTCCCAATAAAAAGCTATTTGGAAAGTATGTGCACTTATTATAACTCTTGTGCATTTGTAGAAGAGGCTTGAAAAGTAGTCTGTTTTCCTTGAAATGAAATACTTCATGAATTTAAATGCACAGTATAAGATTAAAAGCTAAACAAGGATTTAAAAGTAATTTTGTTCCTAAACTAAAACAGTACTTAACAGTACTTATTTATAAAGTGTGTGTGTGTGTGTGTGTGTGCATGTGTGTGTGCACATACCTGAGAAAAATATGAACATTTATGTATATTAATATGTACTAATTTAATTGTTTCAGGTTTCATTTTTTTGGCTATATTATTTCTAGTTTTATTATCAATTAAAAGTGTGATGTGCTAGATTTTCTAGAATTTAAACATATTTAAACAGCTTCATCTGATGAGCCTAAAAGAATACGTTTTTACAAATGTTAGTGGACTTTTTCCTCCCCATGAATGAAGGCAAATGTCCCATGATTGTATTGCAGGGTCCAATCTGTGTCAGACATCAAGGACCAGAGGTTAAGTCTTCTGAACTTTCAGGCTCATACTGGAGCCCATCCTGAGGGGACTTTGTCTCACCAGAATTTTTCTTCATTACAATTAATACAGCAAATAGTATTACATTATAAATAACCAGAGTTAATGTGTTTTGTATTTAAATGTATCATTTTGGTATTTTGAAGTCTTTGTTTTGACTTTAATATTTTGAAGATTTTAATTTTATTATTTGTTCTTTAATTTTATCATTCATTCTTCACTATATTCATTTCTAACTCTTAACACTCCTTTTTAGTAATCTTAATTTTATAACCTCACTTTTTGGGGAGAACTACGTTTATAAAGTATCATACAATAAATGATGACTGATGCTTTCAGTAGAAATTATGGAGGAAAACCATAGCCTATGAAAGGTTAATTAACAATATATAATATAGTGTTCACTAGAGCCCGGCAAACTAATTCATCCATGCTATTCTTAATGGGTCAGGAGAAAATGTTAAGAAAGAAGGCTGAGGAATTCTGGGAGTTGAAGCCCACAAGTCATAAAAGGGTCAAGTTTGAAGACCCCTGACCTATACCATAATCTTGCAAATAACAAAAAATGCGTTTGGTGACTCAAAATAATCTAGCACATGTTCCTGCAATGCTGCCATTTTTTTTCTAATCAATATCAGATGTAAACCAAACCACTGCAGCAATAATTTAGAGTAACTTGGGTTCTAAGAAATGGTTGTTTTTTTACATTATTTTGTAAGACATTGGAATACTAAAATGTACTTCAGATTATCTTAAACTAGAAAGTTTTTTTGAAAAAATTCATAAAGCTATGACAAAATTAAATGTTGAATATATTTTTTTAAAGTATGTGAATGGGGACGCGGTGGCTCAGTGGGTCAGGACGCTGAGCTTGTTGATCAGAAGGTCGGCAGGTTGGCAGGTTGAATCCCGAGTGCCGCATAACAGAGTGAGCACCTGTTACTCATCCCAGCTTCTGCCAACCTAGCAGTTCGAAAGCACGTAAAAATGCAAGTAGAAAAATAGGGACCACTACGGTGGGAAGGTAACAGCGTTCTGTGTGCCTTTGGCGTCTAGTCATGCCGGCTACATGACCACGGAAATGTCCTCGGACAAGCGCTGGCTCTTCGGCTTTGAAACAGAGATGAGCACCGGCCCCTAGAGTTAGAAACGACTAGCACGCATGTGTGGGGGAACCTTTACCTTTTATAGAATATGGAACTTTGACCAGCTGACATTCTTCACCAGAAAATAGTCATACTGTAATTAGAAGTTCTATGATAAATTATAAAGTCCTGCAGTTGTACAAAAGAAAAGAGGGATATAAATTTAATAATAAACAATAAATAAATAACATATTTTATTTAATAAATTGGCAGTATTAAAAGTTTGAGATGGATTATAATGGACTGTGAGAGAAGGTTATGTTTAACATATACCTCATCAGAAATAATCCATGAATGAATTAGAATTACTCTGATGTCTTCTCAAAGTTAGACATGCTATGAGTACTTACTAGTATGTAAACCCTTTTCAATTTTCAATATTTCTGAATAAATATGACCTAAAATATTATGTGTTCTCCACACAAATCTTAAAACTAGATAAAGAAAACCCAAATAAATGAATGTCAAAAAGGTAATATTTTATTTATTGAGGAAAGTGATCAAATTTAATATATTTGTGTGTATAATAGTTATTGTGTCTTGAATTTCTTCACAACTTTAACAAGTGTCCTTTGTTAAGTACAGAAGGAAGAAATTATACCAATCACTGTCTTGAATTGGAATTTTTATTCCCTTCTTAATTTTTAGAGCCTCATTTTATTTTATTTTATCTTTTTTGTATATTCTGTGATAATTCTTGTTCATACTGTTTTCCATAATCATATCAGATTAATTTTTTTTCCAAATCCTTTTTCTAACATCTTCTGGTATAACAGCTTCTTCTGAATACAAGAACAACAACAACAACAACAACAACAACAATAGCACACAACATACCTCATAGTGCTGGCCCAGTCCAATTGTCATTCCTCAACAATAACCATTATAAGTTAATTGCATCCAATATCAAAATAATGGTTCTTTCCCCAAAAATGCATTTATTCTTTAAAATTATTTTCAAAGTCTTAATATTGAAAATCAAACATTCCTTTTCTGAGACCTTACTCCATTTAAAACTTTCTATAGCTAAAACTTTGCCTTGCTTTTCACTGTTAATTCTTAAAGCTTATAAAAATACAGTTTTATTTTCTTGTATTAACAATTATAAGCACTCACTTGGTGCTTCCAGTCTCTGCCATTTTGAAAGAGTCCAACTTTTTAAAGTAATTAATAGGTAATTTCTAAAGGCAAAGAAAGTGTGATTTTAGTCTTCTCTGAAGACTCTGCTGTGGCTAGAACAAGAATGGCAAATTCCTCATCTCCCAGTTTTCCTACCTTCCAGAGACCATAATCTTGGAGTCTTCCTCATGAGGAGCAAACATATGAAGTGCAACTTAGGCAATCTCACATTCTGTCTTTCTTCAGAGAGGGTCAAAGGAGCCAATCTATTTCTTGACTTTTGTTCTTATGGTTCTTAACCATAATTGGCATCTCTGCAAAACACAAATCTATCTTCAGTCTGCCATTTCTCCCCCAGAAAACCAGAATTCATAGTTCCATCAGTAATGGCAAACTGTCCTTTTCCAAAATCAGCAAAGCAGACTCAAATCATGATATTGCCAATACCATATTTTATAGATAGAATGAGATTTTTATGCTGGAATCCAGTGTTTGCCTTTCACCAAATATAACACCTCTCTTTTCAGCCAAAAGTCCTATTTTGCTCTTCTCTATCTACAGAAAATTCTTCCAATAGCCTTCTGGCTTATTGATGTGGCCTTTTGGAAATTGTAAGCAGGCAGCAATATGGTAGCTTTCTTGCAACTTTGTTGTACACACCATTATTGTTCACTGTTTCCCTGATGATGTCATGAACATTCACCAAACCAAGGGAGTTTTTGGTTCCATAGATATCATTCTGAGGACCTTGAGACCTCCTAGACAATTACATATCTTGTTCTTGATATGATCTTGGTTGGTCAACTATTCATGGGTAATAATAGTGATGAATATACACAATTTGTGTGACAATGGACTGGTAGAGTCCAAAGTCTTTGAAATAGTTTTATAAAGTTTTCGAACTTGATGAGCATCAACAACTGTTTCTTGGATGTTCTCAAAAATCTCCTTTGTTTGAACCATGAAACGCATTACACTGTAAAGTTTAGACTTTCATAATAAATAACCAGATTTCTCTTCTTTAAATAAAAATAACCTCTCATAGTCACACCTGATTATTATCCCATTGATTGAAACAATTGATTCTACTTTCCCCATCAAACTAAATGATGATCTTAAAGGTTCACATACTTTATCACATAAAGATATAGCTTTGGATCATATGTCTCAAGAAATATGATGAACAAATTGTATGAACAATATAATATTTTTGATTTATTTGTTTATCTTGGTTTTGGCCTTTTAGGCTTAAACCCCTTTGTGCAACTGGATTCTTGATTTTCTTACCAACAGGCCCCAATATGTGCGAGCTGGAACAAATACCTCTAATACCATTTTCTTGGGCACAGGTTCTCCTCAGGGCTGGGTCCTAAGTCTGCTGCTATTCACCCTGCTGATTCATAACTGTTGTGCTAGGTTTGCCACCAACCATATTTGCAGATGATACAACAGTAGTGGGCCTTATTCATGATGACAGTGTGGAAGCTTATCGCAAGGAGATTGAGCGGTTGATGAACTGGTGTAAGGAAAACAGCCTAGTTTTAAATATCAGAAAAACCAAAGAGATCATTGTTGATTTCAGAAAAATCAGGCACAGCCACACTTCTCTGTGCATTAATGATTCACCTGTGGAGATGGTTACCAGCATCAAATTCCTGGGTGTGCAGCTAACAAGTAGGCTGGCTTGGTCGCTCAACAGTGAGAAACTGGTGAAGTGGGCACAGCAGCGCCTGCACTTTTTGCGTCGCATGAGAAAAGCTCATCTTCCTTCCCCTGTTCTGACCACTTTCTACAGGGGAACGATTGAGAGCATCCTGTCATACAGTGTCACAGTCTGGTATGGAAGCATCACTGCTTCAGACAGGAAGACAGTGCAGAGAGTAGTGAGGATGGCCGAAAAGATCATTGGCATTTCCCTCCCTCCCATCCAGGACTTAGAAAAAAAGCATTGTTTGAACAGGGTCCGTAAGAGTATCTGGGACACTACTCATCCTCTTCACAACCTGCTTTCCTTGTTACCTTCTGGGAGGAGGCTTCGTGGTATCTGTAGCAAAACATCCAGATTCAACCATAGTTTCATTCCGTGCAGCATTAACCTTGTGACCTCTCGCTTCCTCCTTCCATTATATATTCAAGATGGACAGTATTTAATATTTTATTGTTATGTATATGTAGGGGTGTGGGTCTATAGAAATGTTTTATGTAGTATGTTTTAGATGTGTGTCATGTATGTGTTTTACTTTGAGAGTGGGCAACTAAATTTCATTTTTGATGTGTGCCGTTGTGCCCACAGTAAAAAATGACAATAAAGATTATCTTATTATCTTATTACAATTGCATGGAGAACAGATTTAGGTTTTAGGTCATAGTTACGAAGAAACATTGAAAGCTCAAATGGGTTCACCAATTTTTAAGCATCCTCAAATGGGATTAATTTATCTTGCCTTGAAATTGTGTATAAAGTTTGAATGCTTTATCTCTGATGAAGAAGCCACGTAAATATTCCTCCAACTTGTTTAGGAAAAAAATGACAAAGAAAATTGGGAAAATGTGCAGGCATTTATTAGTTTTTTATATATTTACTTATCTACAAGCATTTATTTATTTCATTTGCCATAAAAATAATTCTTAACACTGTAGGAAGAGATAAAGCACTTAAATGAAACATTCTATTTGACCACTTCTACCAGAATCTACTTAGAAATAATATTTTTTTAAAAAAAATTAAAAAATTTGAAGTTAAAAAAAACACTAAAATGAATAGGAAAAGTGTGGCAAAAAAGGCATTTTGCTTATTCTTTATGTGTTGAACATGGCGGCCAAAAAAGATTTTCACAAGTGCATTCCTGTGCTTGGGTACGACACAGAATAAAAGGATGTCTGATATATAAGGCAACTTTCATCTTCAGAGGACCTCTCTTTTTGAAGATGAAATAGGGAAGTTCACTTAAAGCTCTACTTGTCTCTTTTGGCATGTTATTTAAACATTTGGCAGTAGCTTGTTATAGGAAATATATAATTATTTTACCTTATTATTATAATTGAGTTTAAGAATAAGCCTCTTGATTTCAGTGGAACTTATTTCTAATTAAGAGCACTTAAACTCTAGTGTGTGCTGACAGTTATAGTGCCTCTTAACTGGGCATCTTTTTTATCTGTTGAATAATGATATATCATATTTCTAGGTAAAAACAACTGCTATTTCAACAGAAAGAAATGGAAAACCTGAAAATAATACCATGAATATTAATGCTTCCATTTATGATGAGATCCAACAGGAAATGAAAAGAGCTAAAGTATCTCAAGCATTATTTGCAAAGGTTGCAGCAACAAAAAGCCAGGTAAGTTTTGTGGTCATCTGGGAATTAATATTGCTATTCTTGCTTCTTTGTTGTTCAGTTTAGTTGGATGACTATATGAATAAAATCCTTTAAACGTTAAGTGTGATTAAACACAATAAGAAATTTATTGGCTTCTCTAGAGTGTAGGTCAAGATGTTTTTATCTGACTATATTTAGACTATATTTATATGACTATATTTTTTCTGATATTATAAAATATGGCATATTTATGGGCAATATGGTGAAAAACTGTTATGTTAACCAATCGTAGCCTTTTGTAGCCTTTTAATACATTCAATATATTACCACTCTGTATAGGTGAAAACCTAGATATCCTGCAATCCTTTCTGTTCCATTTCCCCAACCTAATCTTCTTTTTATTTAAAATTAGAAAGTTTAATGGTTATTCTGATATATGCCTAGAGCTTTCTGAATCATACTGAAAATAGGAGTCCAGATTTAAGAGAAAGGAATCCAAAGGTGAGAAAACATAATGCGGGGGGTGGGGGGAGTTTTTAGGGAGAAAATAATTTTATAAAGAACCTAAAATAAACAAATTTAATGTAAAGTTTGGTGGTTTAGAACTTAGGACTGCTTTATTCTAAGTAGATTCCAGCTAGTGTGACTTGTTTTATGACTTGATTGATGATCTGCTGCTAAGGGTGTCCCAATGGGGAAGCATATAAAGACCTTAATAACTAAAATAGTAAGAAAAAAGTGGTGCTTCCAAACTGTTTCTAAGATAAACCAACACAACTGTGCAGCAGTTCAGTGCACATGACATTCAAGGAGCAACTTGTTAGCAACAACTTCTCTGTTGTTGTTTTTTAAGGCTAAATGTGACCCTGAGGAACTACCATATATGTTTGGTATAGAGAAGAGTTTTCAAACTGCTTCGTGGAATCCTGGATTTCCATGAGATTCCATAAGATGGGGTTCCATGAGATAAATCGGGAAAAATGTACTTGAACTTAACTGGGTTTTTTATCATTAAAACTTTACATCTTAATCAGGAGATCCAGAGATATTTTTTGTTACCACAAGGTTCTACTCTGATGCCCCAAATATTTTTTTGAATCCCTAAAAGCCTGTCTTTCTTTAAAAGTTCAAGTCAGCATATCTATGTATTCATTTCACCCATTTTTTTCCCCTATCCAATATTTAACAAACTATGTTCAAGTAACCAGCTCAACAATACTTGGTGGTCTTTAGGGCTGAAAGTTTTAACTGGATTTCTCTAATCCTAATATACCACTCTAATGTAGGATAGGAAACTTGGTTCTTTTCATCTGTTTTGAACTCCCTCACCCATAAACCACAGCCAACATATTGTTAGTAAGTTACAATGAAATAGTCCCAAATAACTGTAAAATATCAATACAAAAATGATAGTTCAAATTATTTAGATTGAATAATTTGTGGTGTGAGTTCAGGATGCCAAAAATGAGGGCAATCAAAGACTGAATGTACAGAGCCCATATTTATTCATATTGTTTGAACATATTGTGACAGTAGTTTGGATTTTGACTTGATCAGGTTTAATAATTCACTTTGTATCTTTGATGGATTTATTTTGCCTATGCACAAACTTTAGTGCACCTTCAGTAACAAACAAGCACAATGTTGCTTTGATATAACTAAAGTATTTTTCCTAATCTTGAATTTGTCTTTGTTATTTTCTGGATATTGAATTAAACCCACAATATATGTTTAGACAGTATAAAGCTTTGACCTGGATGTTTTTATACAGTACAAAATATGATAGAGTATATTCCTTGAATATGGAATGATTTATTTTGGAATAAACATCCATTTCAAATAACTGGTTAAATGGTGAATTAGAAAAAAGTGACATTAACAACAATTTTAAAATTTTAAAATGTCATTTTAATAAATTTCATCTGTCAATGAGAGAATCCTTTTAGAGTGCTGGACTAACTTTATGAGTTTACATCTCTGAATAAACATGCAGAATTAAAATAGATGAATTGTAAGTTTTGACTTAATTTTGCTAGCTGATCACTGTTCTTGGAATATATTTGTAAATTTAAATTATTCTAAAATATTAAAAAAATTGTATATTGAATTGCAAAGTTGACCTGAAAGGTCAAATATAGTTCCCATTTTTCCCCTAAAAAAAGAAACACTTTTTCAGTCCTGGCTGAATTGACTGATGCCACCTTTCTTTAGACATGATAGACTTTAAATTATGTTATTGCAGTTTGCTTTATTATTTAAGCTGTAAGTTTGGAAATGTTTGCAGTTGGGAATTGCTCCATCTTTCATTATATAAAAAATATGTTTCTTTTTAAAGTTATATGCTGTAAGGAATACTTAAAAGGATATTTTGGAAATGTTACATCAAAATGATTAAACTCAAGCTGTGGACTGTAAAAAATTACAGCTTTACAGGCCACATGCCTGCCTACCCTTCAATCACTGTCAAAGTGATAATTTCTGCAATAATATGTTTCTTTTATTGTAGGATTCTAAACACCAAGTGCTGTTTAAACATTAAACTGAATTGTTTCTCTTAGCATTGCACTCACTGTGTCATACATCAGGCCACTACAATCTCTTGTAGAATGTAAAATTCTGTCATGAATCATGGCTTGTGTATTGGAAATTACTGTAATTTTGATTGGATATTACAGGGCTCTTGAAATGTTTCTAATTATGATAGAATGTTAACTATGACTTCAAACCTGTATGCTTTTTTGATATTTCTATTTTCAAAAGAAGGTTATACAGTGTGCATTAAGAAGAAATATCCATTGTCAGTATCTCTTTATATTACCTATCCTTAGTATTTTTTACTTTACTACAATTTATATCCACTGAATTGCATACTGAATTTGGTGGCACTGATACTAAGATTTTGTTTTCCATGAATTGCATCTGCAGTCACATATTGGATTTCTATTAATTTTAGATGTTGTATGTTTTATTTATTATTGTTATTATTATTAGGTTTTTATCTCCTTTATTATTTTTATAAATAACTCAAGGGATCAAATTCAAGGCTTCGTCTGTTAGTTGATTTCTTCAATTATTTAAAAGAAATTTAATCACTAAAAGCACTAAAAATCCCTCTTAAAAGGGCAGCAGAAATAAATAGCTCTCCATTCATTACTGTCCTAATAATATAGCGTATATATGCAATTAAAAAAAATTAAAGAAGATTTAGACCTAAGCCATCATCATTATTGGTAACAAGCTACTTAAAAATGTTGCCTCAGTTAAAATTATATTTTTCATAGGAATCATTACCTTTGATTTATAATTTATAATGATATTATATATCATCTATGTTATGTGGATACCCATTTAAATAATAGGATTTCAGGTGTCTATAATTTTAAATTAATATTTTAGAAATTTATTGAATTTATTTTTAATTGCTTTTAATCTACTGTAAACTGCCTTTAACTCTTCCCTATTTTGGGATCTCTGAAAAACCAGGTTAATATTTTTAAATAAAAAATTATAAAAAAAAATATAAAAAAGTTCCTTCCTAAGAAAAAAATATTTTATTTCATTTGAGTTTTCATCACCAAATAATACTTTTGTTCACAGACAGCACTTAAAACTTTAATTTTTGCATTCATATACCCATATAAAATGTATATTACCGTTTTATGGTAACTACTTCAAGCATTCACATTGCCTTGCCATAGATATTGTGGCATGGAAGTTTCTTATTTGCAAAGCTTTTTGTTCTCTGCAGTGTTGGACATTGATGGATGCTAAATAGAATCCAAAGACATAAGCCAAGTTTAGGCAAGTGTAATATAAAGTCTTGGTTGTACTTTATCATTGCTTCCATTAACAACAGCTATTATTGATCATTTGAACCGCATAACTCATAGAAATACAAACACAAAATTACATTGTTTTTAGTTAGTGCCATGGTATTGCTTACATTATAAAGATATATATTATCTAGTATGAATGTTGATGATACCTTTAAGTTTTTATGACGATCTATTCAGGTGACATACGAATGCTTAGAAGCACCTAAGAATATATTGCCAGTTTTTTGATACATGTAAAAATTACATTGAGTTCCAGGATTTTATACATAAAGACATCTATCTACAAGAGAGATTTTTTTATAATTTTTTGTAATTTTCAGCAATGCATTGTGATTTTATCCTGTCTTCAGGATACTGTCTTATCCTGCAGTATTATCATATTCAGTACCTGGGTTTTGTTTGGTATGGTGTTAAAAACAGCACAACATACAATATTGGCATTTTATTGGTACTTTTCTTTGTAGTTTGTATTTGCTGAACAGAATATAAATTGTGGGATCCTTGGTGCAATCTGAGCTTGGTGATTTTCATGCAAGCCCGGCATTAATTGTAAAGCATGTTGAAGCCGTATATAAGTCTATGTGCTGTTGCTATTTAGTTACCAAATGAGCTAATATCAGCAGTGCAGTTATTGATGATGTTCGGTAATGAAACATCTGCAAGAAAACCACCAAGCTCAGAGAGCATCAACGACTCCCTACTTCAAGCCTGGGCTATACATATTCTGTCAGAATAGAAATAATAGTTCAATGAAGACTTACATTGTATATCCAATACTTAGTTGTTACATGAGCATTTTAAATTGTGACTCTTCATTAGAAACATTCAATATTTTTTCTTTATATGTTGTTGTTAGTTGCGAAGTTGTGTCCGACCCATTGTGACCTTTCTCAAACATTTATTTCCTTACATAATTGTTGGAGAATGTAATTGTCCTGTACTTTTTTTCCTCCCAATTCAAAGAGTTACACGCATGCTTAGAGAGAAAGTATATTCTTACACATTTTTTTCCTTGTTTCCCCACCAATGATTCATATATATCAAACTGGAATGTACACTATCACACTAACATTTTTCTGATCATACTCCCACTTCAGGCTTTTCAGTTCATAACTCAGGTTTCAATATTCAGGATTGGAATGTTGAAAGTAATTTTGAGATATTTAGATTTAAATTTCTTTTTGGTCTGTGGGAGGTCTTGGCCAAGCAGAAATTTGCTTTGAGCACTGTGTGATGGAAGTGTGAATAAAAATGTGCAAGATAAATGTATGTGGCCCCAAAGTACTTAACAGAGATTTTTTTATTGCTCTGTCCCTTAGTCTTACCTGCTATAACAGTAATAACCTCAATGATTAATGTAATAGTAGAGAAAACAGATCAATATTGAAATTAAAACTATTAACAGTACAAGAATTGGATCTCAGATATTTCATGCTATTCTTAGTACTCTAAAGTAAAATAACATAAACAATATGATTCCCTGGTCAGCTGAGCTAATAGGATTAATTAAGATATATTAAATATATAATAGGCAGCTGCTCTGCCTTTCTGACATTACAGTAAGTCTGAATTAGAACTACCACAGATGAACAGGAAGGCAGATTTAAACTTAGCTACCATTCATCATTTGATTTTGGAATACATCAGAGCTATGCAAGAATTAGGGGAAAAATAGTGAATGAATCTAGATTGAGATCTTACATGCTTATTTGCATGTAAATAAAAAACAGATGGTGCGCTACTAGCTACTTGATTTGCAGATACTGGGTGGTGTAAGTTAGCATACAGTTTGGGGAATGCTGTGCTAACATAATGGGACAATGTCAAGATTTGGGAGAACACAATTTTCTACTGTGCTATATTCTCCTTTCTCTCACACACTTATCAATATATATATAAATCTGATTATTTTCTTTTGGTAGAGCAGTTTAAACGTTTCCCCTGTCCAGTTGTGACCAACTCAAGGGGGCAGTGCTCATCTCCGATTCTCAGTCAAGGGAGTCTCACATTATCTGAAAATGCTTCCTCATCATGTGACCAGCCTGAAAGGACGGAACGCAGTAACATTTCCCACTGAAGCAGAGTACCTATTTATCTACTCATGTTTGCATGCTCTCAAACTGTTTGGTTGGCAGGAGCTCACCTCATTGCATAGTATTTGGGTCTCGAACTCAAGCTTTCCAACTGACAAGTACAGCATCTTTAACCACTGAGCCATCATCCCATTACTGTAGAGCAATAAAAAGGTCTTTTCACAAGTCCAGTCTCTCAGCAATTTCATGATATTAAAAGAAATTGCAAATTAGAGAGAGAGAGAGAGAGAGATTAACTATAATGTGCAATGTTTGGTAACTGGAAATAAAATACTGACCTGAATAGGTCTTTGGTCTGAAGCAATATTACTTTTTAAGGTTTTTTTTCTATTAAGGAAACATATCCTTTCACCTTTATTCTTTGTATATCATTAAATATAGTGAAGCAATATTAATAGAATACAGGATGCTTCATTCATTAAGACATTGATTGTGCCTTTCTTCTCTGTCTTATAATACCGTGTGGTAAAATGAGCTCACAGAAATTCACAATGATGTACATAGTGGTTCTGTAACTCCTCAGGCTGCAATGTTGCCTCAGTACCTCTGTTTCAGAAAATCAGATCATAGGCTGCATGCTGTCATGTAATAAGGTGTCTGATCCTTATTACCAGTTTGTTGATGCACAGACTCCTTCAAATTGACCATTGCAACACATGGTTTCCCCTGAAACTAGCTGTGATAATTAGTGTGGCTCTAATGAGACAGAATGTCACTGATCTTGTGCTGAACTGTTGAGTATCGACGCTATGGATGGCAACTGTCGTAGCCTGCCATCTGTGACAGAGCCTGGCATATTCTGTTAGCAAGGTAGAGCATGCTCAGTGAGTTGATTTGAAACAAATGGTTTGTTGCCTGATCAGAAATTGCTGTGGTATGGTAAAGGGGATGATATTTTTATATTTCCTGTTTCTGTTATGCTCAATCAGTCACAAAAAATGCTAACTAATCTATTTCAATTTACAATTAGAAAAATATTTACAGATGTTGTTTCACATTTTTGCTGTTTGTAAGGCAAACAATTCAGTTGCTTATTTTCATTTTTAAGTGAAAGGATTAAGTAGACAAAAATTATTTAATAAGAGAAAAAATATCATGTTTGCCTTTTATTATTGAACCAGGTAATCTATGCTGAATTCATGATGTAAATTAATATTTTTCTTTCTTGGAGGAGGATTACCTAATTTTGTTTGTTTATATACATGCAATGTATATGATAATTTGTGATTCTACCCCTTCACTAAAGAGATAGCCAACATAGAGGTCCCAAATAAGCAGGAAATTGCCACCATGATATATACCAAATGTATCTAAGTGTCAGTGAAATAGAAAGTTTATTTCTGACAGAGAAGCCTATGCTTATTAGCTGGTGCTGTTCTTAACTGTAAACTCTGGTCACAAAATTTGTAGAAGTGGAAGTCCAGCACCATTTATCATTTCACGATGCTTTGTTGCTTCCCCCCCCCCCCCAGCTTCTTCCTCTGGCAGACCACACAGGGCTTGTTCTGAAGAACATTTTCACTAATCTGATCAGGCAGCCAAATACGCCGGGAAAACTGCTTTAATGATCCCACTAATTACCTCAAGTCAATATGAACTGTATTATTAGACTGAGGGAAAATATTCCATTAGGTCTCCCCCTTGGGAGTTTCTCCGCTTTGTGATGTCACTGAAGCCTTCGCCCTCTTGCTTGTAATTAATTTTATTTACACACACAGGCACGCACAAGGTCACACCTGCACAACCAGAGCTGGCCAGGGAGCTAGTAGCACTCAGCCTTAATCAGATCTGTCATAATTACCATTCTGCATGTTTCTGACACACGCTGTGAAATATTTCAATTTAACTGCCGCTACCAGCACAACCAGATGTAGTGCAAGTGTGGCTGCATTGGAAATATTATTCCTCAGGATAAACTCTCTCCTCCTTTTTTTCCTCCAACCCCCTCTCCCTTTTAACAGCTAATGTGGCACAGAAGCTGATGTATCCTGTAAATCTTGAATGCAGTGCTAGATTGATAACAGCAGATTAGACAGTTTAACCACAAACAGCTTGTTCATTTTTCACAAATGAAAACCACATGTGGTGCAACTAAAATTCCAGGCCTCTTTTCAGTGATATTTCTTTTTCTAGTTGCTTTATTATTTGAGGTGTATTTTTGCCACATAGGTTGTAAAATCATGACTTACACACATAGAAAATAATTGTTATCCAAGCTTCTAAAATTATTTCTTGGTAACTACATTTCATTAAACCTGTAATACAAAGTCAGTCAGTCAGCCAGACAGCCAGCGGCAAAGCAAAATATTCATGAGATACTATTTTGTGTGTGTTATCACCTTAACCTACTTTTAGAAAATATCCTGCAGGATTATTTAAAAAACAAATCTCATCAGGTTGCAACTATATTTCTTATTTGCAAAGATATAGCTTCTCAAAGGCTTGGAGAAATCTCCCAAAGTGAATTTTTACTGAAATAAAATAAAGATTGATGATGCATCCTTTGCATTTTTAGGAACTCATAAGAAACAGTAAGTTTTGTGATTCAAAAAGATAAAAGCTAAAGGTACAAGTTATCTGCCTACTTAATGTTCTCATTCCTACCACCTATTGTTTAGATTCAGCAATGCTACATAACTGCATTATATAAATATATCCCAAGATTCTATATTGCTGTGTACCCTGAAAGACAAAACTCTTCCATGTTTTCTAAATGTTTATGAGTTAAAACTCTAGCAATATATTAAATATAAAAGCATGAAAAATATTACATTGAATTCTTTTTTTAAAAAAAAACTTAAAATAGTTATTAAATTAAGAGTGGACATTATAGTATTGTCATTGCTATACTTTTTAAAAATATTTAATAGGGTTTATATCTATCTTTTTCTCCTTGAGTTGAAGCCAGTCTAAATAGTTTTCCTTCTCTCAGTTTTTCCCCATAACAGCATTAAACTGAGAGAGAATCTCAAAATCACAAAGTGAGTTTCCATGACAGAGGGTGAACTTGAACCTGGGTCTTTCCAATTGAAGTTCAACACCTTAGCACCACATTTCAGGTAATCCTTGACTTACAACTGTAATTGAGCCCAGAATTACAGTTGTAAATCGTGCTTGTCATTAAGCAGGTCATCATGTGTTGTGCTCAATTTTACACCTTTTTTACGTTAAATGAACGCAACCTTATTTTTTGGGTCCTTTATAACTAACTGACTGATCATAAGTGGAAGAGAATCCATAGTTCTCTCTCTCTCTCTCTCTCTCTCTCTCTCTCTCTCTCTCTCTCTCTCTCTCTCTCTCTCTCTGTGTGTGTGTGTGTGTGTGTGTGTGTAAAATGCCTGTATTACTTTGTTTTGAATCCCTCAGTAAACAAACAAAAAATACTTCAGTGAAGTCAAAAATAACTTGGGTGGATAAGATATGATAACTATAATATATAAGCAATATCAGAACATTTTATTCTCAGGTTCTGTTTCCAGGAAAGCTTATTGCTGGAGTGCTATTTGTATGTGTACTCCTTGTAAATTTCTCCTGGGCATTTTGTTGGCTACAGTAGGATCAGAATAGTGATCCTACGGTGTATGGAAACTAGCAAGATATCTGAAAGACCTAACTTTCCTTAAGATCAGAATACACTTTTTAGAGCTAGATTGAACATGCTCCCATCAACATTCTTGCAAAGCAGGTGTAGCAAAATCCCATAGCAAAGTGATATGTATATGTGATAATAACAAGGTTTAAAATATCTCATGTGTTTTTATGCTGCAAATTCTACAGGAATATTAGATCAATATCTACCTTTCCCTTTATAGATTTTTAAAGAGACCAGAGAATTTTTTATATGAACCATCTTCTGCAGATTTAAATCTATGCAGTAGCTAAATTTCGTACTGCTGAAATGAAAATAAGGCAAAACTGATTTATAGGAGTCCTATTGTAATTAATATCACATCTGGTTATCTTTTAGTAATTTTTGGAGGATATATATTCTGGTGTATAGTCTAAATATATAGTATTTATTAATGAATATTGTTATAATAGGAATGTTCAAAGTACCCTGTACTTGATTTATTTACACTGGCCAATATAAAGTTGTGTTTATTCATCTTACTCTGATTCTAGTTGTTACCTTTTATTCCTTTTTGTCTGTTTTATGTTGCTGGTCATTGACCTAATAAATATTACACACAGACAAGTGATCCAGCTCTTTGATCTGATTTGTATTAATGAATAAAAGTTACTTGCAGGATTATTTAAAATACAAATATAAATACTTTTACAGGGTTTGTTAGTTTGCTGGTTTATTTTGATATAGCCCTAAAGTACAGATCTGCTAGATTTACCAGTGCAAGTACATATTAGAACTTGCAAACTTGTCAAGGGATACTCCTATGCATTCTATTTGAATACTTATATTATAAATTAAGTAATGGCTTTAAGTGGCTATACTGTATATTTCCAAACCACAGATGATATCTAAAGATATATATTGCAACCAGTTTTTAAATGATAATAAAGATAAGATCCTCTTCATGGATTACTGCCTTGTCGTGGCGAAGGGGCTTGTGTAATTCAATGAAGCTATGAGCTATGCCATGCAGGGCCACCCAAGACGGACAGGTCATAGCAGAGAGTTCTGACAAAACGTGATCCACTGGAGAAGGAAATGGCAACCCACTCCAGTATCTTTGCCATGAAAAGGCATATGACACTGGAAGATGAGCCCCTCAGGTCAGAAGGCATCCAATATGCTACTGGGGAAGAGCAGAGGGCTAGTACCAGTAGCGCCAGAAATAATGAAGCAACTGGATCAAACCCGAAAGGACGCTCAGCTGTGGATGTGTCTGGTGGTGAAAGGAAAGTCTGATGCTGTAAAGATTTTTTCTCCATAGGAACCTGGAATATAAGATCCATGAATCAAGGAAAGCTGGACATGGTCAAACATGACAAGACTGAACATCGACAACTTAGGAATCAGTGAACTAAAATGGACAGGAATGGGTGAATTTAATTCAGATGACCATCAGGTATACTACTGTGGGCAAGAATCCCTCAGAAGAAATGGAGTAACTTTCATAGTCAATAAAAGAGTAGGAAAAGCCATACTGGGATACAATCCCCAAATTGACAGAATGATCTCAGTGCAAATCCAAGGCAAACCATTCAATATCACAGTAGTCCAAGTTTATGCCCCAACCACCAGTGCTGAAGAGGATGAAATTGACCAGTTCTATGAAGGCCTACAGCACCTTATAGATCTAACACCAAAAAATGATGTCCTTATCATCATGGGGGATTGGAATGCTAAAGAAGGAAGCCAAAAGATAACCAGAATAACAGGCAAGTTTGGCTTCGGAGTACAAAATGAAGAAAGGTACAGGCTAATAGAATTTTGTCAAGAGAATACGACGGTCATAGCAAACACTTTTCCAACAAACCAAGAGACGGCTCTACACATGGACATCACCAGACAGTCAACACAGAAATCAGATTGACTATGTGCTCTGCAGACAAAGATGGAGTTGAACTCCATGAGTCATAAAAGAGCCAAGGTTGCCTACCCCTGCTCTATACAGTCAGTAAAAACAAGACCAGGAGCTGACTGTGGCTCAGACCATGAGCTTCTTGTTGCAAAATTTAGATTTAAACTAAAGAAAGTAGGGAAAAGCACTAGGCCACTCAGGTATGTACTAAATCATATCCTGATGAATATACAGTAGAGGTGACAGATAGATTTAAGGAAGGTTCGCAAAATTGTACAAGAGGTAGCAACTAAAACCATCCCAAAGAAAAAGAAATGCAAGAAAGCAAAATGGCTGTCTGAGGAAGCTTTGCAAATAGCTGAGGAAAGTAGGGAAGCAAAAGGCAAGGGAGACAAAGAAAGATACACCCAATTGACTACAGAATTCCAGAGAATAGCTAGAAGAGATAAGAATGCCTTCTTAAATGAACAGTGCAAAGAAATAGAAGAAAACAATAGAATAGGGAGGACCAGAGATCTCTTCAAGAAAATTGGAGAGATGAAGGGAACATTTCATTCAAAAATGTGCATGTTAAAGGACCAAAATGGTAGGGACCTAACAGAGGCAGAAGAGATTAAGAACAGGTGGCAAAATTACACAGAAGAACTATACAAGAATGAGCTTAATGTCTCTGATAACCACGATGAGGTGATCACTGACCTCGAGCCAGACATCCTAGAATGTGAAGTGAAATAGGTCTTAGGAAAGCTGAGGAACAACAAAGCTAGTGGAGGCGACAGTATTCCAGTTGAGCTATTCAAAATCTTAAAAGACGATGCAGTAAAAGTGCTACACTCAATTTGCCAGCAAATTTGGAAAACTCAACAGTGGCCACAGGATTGGAAAAGATCAGTTTACATTCCAATTCCAAAGGAAGGCAGTGCCAAAGAATGTTCAAACTATTGCACCATTGCACTCATTTCACATCCTAGTAAAGTTATGCTTAAAATCCTACAAGCTAGACTCCAGCAGTATGTGGATTGAGAACTACCAGAAGTACAGGGAGGATTTCGAAGATGAACTAGAGATCAAATTGCCAACATACGCTGGATCATGGAGAAAGCTAGGGAGTTCCAGAAAAACATCTACTTCTGCTTCATTGAAAAGCATTTGATTGTGTGGATCAAAACAAACTGTGGCAAGTTCTTAAAGACATGGGAGTACCAGACCATCTTATTTGTCTCTTGAGAAACCTATATGCGGTCAAGAAGCAACAGTGAGAACTGGACACGGAACCACTGATTGGTTCAAAATTGGGAAAGGAGTCCGGCAAGGCCGTATATTGTCGCCCTGCTTGTTTAACTTATTTGCAGAGCACATCATGAGAAAGGCAGGGCTAGATGAATCAAAAGTTGGAATTAAGATTGCCAGGAGAAATATCAACAATTTAAGATATGCAAATGATACCACTCTAATGGCAGAAAATGAAGAGGAACTAAAGAGCCTTGTTGTGGGTGAAGAAGGAGAGTGCAAAAGTTGGCCTGAAACTTAACATTAAGAAAACCAAGATCATGGCATCCAGCCCTCTCAGTTCCTGGCAAATAGATGGGGAAGAAATGGAGGTAGTGACAGATTTTATTTTCCTGGGCTCCAAGATCACCGCAGATGGGGACTGCAGCCAAGAAATTAAAAGACGCTTGCTCCTGGGGAGGAAAGCCATGGCAAATCTAGAGAGCACACTAAAAAGCAGAGACATCACCCTGCCAACAAAAGTGCATATAGTCAAGGCTATGGTCTTCCCAGTTGCAATGTATGGCTGTGAAAGTTGGACCTTAAGAAGAAAGGCTGAGCGCCAAAGAATTGAGGCCTTTGAACTATGGTGCTAGAGAAGACTCCTGCGAGTCCCTTGGACTGCAAGGCGATCAAACTGGTCAGTCCTAGAGGAGATCAACCCTGACTGCTCTTTAGAACGCCAGATCCTGAAGTTGAAACTCAAGTACTTTGGCCACCTAATGAGAAGGAAGGACTCACTGGAGAAAAGCCTAATGCTGGGAAAGATTGAGGGCAAGAGAAGAAAGGGACGAAAGAGAATGAGGTGGCTGGATGGATTCACTGAAGCAGTAGGTTTGAGTTTAAATGGACTTCACAACTAACAACAACAAGAAAAGATAAGATAGAACTTCTTCTTCTTCAGGTTATGTTATGGTATTTTTTTTGCTAAGTTGTACAACAGAGTTGCTGTCATTACCTAGGAAAAATCTAAAGGGATGGCATGAGTATGAAACTTTGTATTTGCCAGTTGCTTAGGGTCAATGTTCCAGGTTGGGGTTTGTTTAGCATTACTTCAGCAATATTTTTCTTTTATATATATATATTCAATTTTATTTCCCATTTCTTCCACAAACAAGTCAACAAATATATCGCCATACATAAATACATACACGTAAGTTTGGGTGCTGCTCGTCCATTTCCCCTTTCACTGTATCCACCCTCCTCTCTCTTCCCTCTTCTCTACTTTCTTTCTCCCTTTCTCCTTTCTTTCCTACTTCCCTCTTCTTCCTCTCCTCTCCTCTTTCCCTCACCACTCCCCTCCTGTTTCTCCCCACTTCTCCTCTTTCCCTCCAACCTTCCTACTTCCTTCCCCCTCCTCTACTCTCTTCCCTCTCTCCTCTCCTTTCTTCCCTCCCATTCCTCTTCCGATACAATTCAGGGGTGATGCCCGAGCAGCTCCTCTCCTTGGAGAGCAATATTTTTCTTTGTGTGGAGAAATTGTTAGTAGAATTCATTGCATTCCTGAAAACTGAAGTCAGCTAAACAGATTAAAAATGAATTGCATCAGTTTTAACAATACACTAAGATCTCATGCAAAGATAACTCATAAAATCACTAGAGCAAGGAAATTCTATCATCAAAAGACTAATCAAACCTTGGAATTTTACAATAATTAGAGAAGCTATAGTTAATAAGCAGAAGTAACAGGTGATCAGAAGAGAGGTAATAATTTCATTCCATAGAAACAGATTAGTTGATAAGTGTGATAATATAAGTATTATTGTTATATGTTTAAAACATGTCAGTAAGAGTTACAATTATAGGAGGATGTATAAGCGTAACTTCTGTTTTATCAAGAACTAATTGATATTAAAGTGAATTGTGGCTGATTACATGCATAAAAGAAATTTGCTTCTCATAATAATTTACATCAGGGAAAAATCCAATAACAAAATATTTAACAATATCTGAAAAATATAAAATAAAATTTCAGTCTTGAAATGTAACATTCTTTGCTTGGTTTTAAAAATATAGTATAATATAGGCTTATTGCTGTTCTCTGTTTCTTCTTATAGAATTCTTATAGAATTCACCATAATGGTGAAGTATACTAAGATTTCTCTCATAACTAAATTTTAAGTAAAGATTTACAATACAATTAAAAACCCTGATTATGAAGGAATCTGATTAGTCTTAATACTAGAGGAGCTATTATAATATACAACATAGCCATCTGGAAGAAAGTCAGGAGGATGAGGAAACATTCATGTATTTTCTATTGTCCTAAACATTTCTAAGGGAAAAGGGGAGCTTTTTTTAATCCTGCCTTTATAAAATAAACTTAAAATGTATGTAATATTCTATGCGCAGTTACCTGAGAGAAAGCTCCATTGAGCATAAAACCTCTAAGAAAATATATGTAGGATTTTGTAATTAGTATAATAAAATAAAATAATAAAATAATTTTCTGAAAGGCTTTAATAAAATGATCAAATTGATAAATTTAATAAAAATATTTTATTTTATTATATAATAACAAAATCCTGCATATATTTTCTCAGGTGTTTCATGCTTAATGGAGCTTTTCCTCAAGTAACGGTGCATAGAATATTACATACATTTTAAGTTTATCTTAAGTGTAAATATAGCATTAAGAATATTTTTTTCACTTTACAGATTTTATTTTAAATCAAAGGAAGAGAGATGGGATATTTTCAGTGAACAAGATCTCTGAATATAAAATCACATTTAGTGTGATCAGAAAAGCCAACAATGGTTGTGTGAAAGAACAACCAAAAAAAAAAATCCCCAAGCGCTATGGGAGTGATAGTTATTTGGAATGCTGCTGATTAGAGCAGAAGAGTATTAGCCACTCTGTTGTTCTCAGTGCACACCTGGACACAATACTATTTTTTCCTTTTATAAATTTTATTTTAAATAAATTATTTTTTTGCAAATATGAATCAAAATTGATAATTTATCTATCTTGAATGAAAGGCAGCTTTTGGGGTCCATATGTGACTTATAATAATCAAATGGCTTGATTATTAATACATATTTGTTTAAACAAGGTTAATTATTATTTTTGTGCTAATGTAAAAATATTCATATTTTGCAATGTGAGGAACCTGAGTAGGATCGGGGCTTGTTAAAACAGTTCTTTTTGTGGTTGACCTTCCCAGTTCAGTTATGTGCATTCTTTGCCGTTAAATTTAAGATATGTCAATAATAAAACTTCCTTGGATTTCAAGGTTTGCAAGTGCATTCCTTTTGTTCAATGTATGAATCTCAGAGAAATGAAATTAAGCTGATATTTTATTATTTGAGTAACCACAATTCTTAGTGGTTCAGATGTGTATGTATATCAGTCAATGCATTAGGGGGATTTTCAGCCTCCCCTTCCTTTCCATATCCCATAAAGCTATCCTTTGTAAGTCAAGAGATTTTCTACAGATTGCCATCAGATGAATGGTGTTGAGTGGAAGTATTCTATTAAAAGGTAGGAGAACAAGAAGAGGTTGCTGAGGATAGGGAGATACCGTAGATGCTTCATAAAAGCATCTATCTATTTCACTGTGGAGCAAAAACTATATATAGCTGGATTGCCTGTAAACTCCATGATAGCTTTGGACTATACTCAGGCCCAAGCACTAGTGCTTCAAAGATTGATTGACACTGAATATCAGCTTGAAGTCAGCTCTCTCAGATCTCTAGAATGTACTAAATTCAGGTTCCTAGGAATTAGCAAATCTCTTGTAAGCTTCCTATAAATTGATAAAAGTATTTTTCAAGACTAGGCACCAGATGCTCTCTTCAGTCCTTTTATATGGCAGGTAGGCCAAAATCCCCACATCCCAGCATCTGTGGCCTTGCAATTCTAGGGAAGTTGAAATAACATGTCCTTCTGTAATACAAGAACCATTAAAGTAACACTATAAGTCCTTTTTATGCAAGTCCAGGAAGAATGGGCAATTTCAAATCCTAACATCACTCACAGATTAGCTAAACTTGCCATTGAAATAGTTAAAACTAGACCACATTTAACTTTAGATTAAACCTGATCTCAAAATTCTTGAACCACTTTATTTTTCTTACCCTTCTCTTATTTTCTCTCCTCCATTTATAGAACTCTGAATTATATAATAATAAATATGTTGGAACCAAGTAAATAGAATCAATTATATTCAAGGATATAATTAGATACATTGTACATGACATATCTGGGGTACTTGAAATATCAATTATATATATAGGAACGCGGTGGCTCAATGGGTTAGGACACTGAGCTTATCGATCAGAAGGTCGGCAGTTTGGCGGGTCGAATCCCGAGTGCCGCGTAACAGAGTGAGCGCCTGTTACTCGTCCCAGCTTCTGCCAACCTAGCATTTCGAAAGCACGTAAAAATGCAAGTAGAAAAATAGGGACCACTACGGTGGGAAGGTAACAGCGTTCCGTGCGCCTTTGGTGTCTAGTCATGCTGGCCACATGACCACGGAGATGTCCTCGGACAAACGCTGGCTCTTCGGCTTTGAAACGGAGATGAACACCGGACCCTAGAGTCGGAAACGACTAGCACGCATGTGCGGGGGAACCTTTACCTTTACTTTACCTATATTCAAAGTATTCCAGGTAGAACATTATTAGAGTATATTTATGTATGTTATATATTTTATTTATCTAAATGTTTTAATATATCAGCATTTTAATAGTTTACTAGATGGTCATTCGGTAATATACCGTTGTATGTACTTACAGTAATATTACTATATACTGTATGTTACAGTACTATATCTTTGTATTTACTTAGCAGTGAATTCTTGCAATTTCCACTGCCTTACATATTTAAATCAAGTCTGCAATTCCAGTTCTGAACAACTTTTCTTCCTCTTTTTTTCTCTCTTTTCAGTAAACTGTACCCTTAATTATATCCCACTCCCCTTTTCATCCTGTTACATTGTTGCTGAATTGTACCTACATCTGGTCATTGAGCATAATAAAAAATGATTTGATTTGAAACAAAAAAAGACATGCAGTGCATTGGGAGGAGCTATTCTATGACAAATTTTAATTCTTTTTGAAATGCCTAAACAAAGCTTCTCTGTCTTATTTTTCTTTCTATTTCCATCAACTTCTCCTTCAAACCTTCATATAGTTTTGTTCCTATATATTTTTCCCAATGCAGCTACCCTCTCTTCTTCCCCTTCCCCATTCCATCTCAATTTTGACTTATTCACAATTGTTTTTGCTGTTTTTCCAGAAAGGAAGGAAAGGAATATTATGTGAACTTATTTTATGTATGAAAAAGCGGGCTATGTATGTAAAAATATACCTGGTGCAATGAGGGACAGGATAAATTAATTTTATAAATAGAACATGTTATTTTACTAGCAGTTACTTTTAATTGGTGGCTATTAGAGCACATTAATATTAAAAGTTTTTTTGTTCTTAATTTGGCTTTCTTTGAAGTCATATGAGTGGGGATACATATAAAATACATGCAATTAAATTAATGTGTTATAATGATACATTTATTGGGAATACCAGAATTAGTTACAGCTGATTCTATGGGGAAGATGAATATGAAACTGGATTTTTGACTGCACTATATGTATGCTCTTTGGAGGTTGACCTTAAATTGTTTTCCTTTGAGGTAGATGCCATTCTTGTGCTAAGTGGAATATAAATTATTAAAGCTTTGAGTGCAATTTTTAGAGATTTCAGGATTTACTTGGTATATAATAATTTCTGGCATTTCTATAACACTTTCAAAACCCCCAGATATGTCATGTACAATGTATCTAATTATATCCTTGTATCAACATCAGAAAAGGAACACTGTTTCATGTATCAAAGACTGGGTATATGAGGGTCATTATCTGCCTATGACCAGCATTTATGGGAAGCTGTTTCAAATTGGATAGTTGCTGATTAATACCATTGACATTACAGTTTGACATTACATTTTGTAAAATGTTGCTCTGTTCTTAATGCACCTAAAAGTATTAGCTATACTTCTAAATATATGCACTAGCTAAATTGCAAAAAGTAGAAATAGATATATAAGGTGAAATATAAGCAGAATGCTGGGGATATTTTGATGGGAAGAATATTTAAAACATTTCACTTGTCCAATCAGGGCTGAGGATGGACAATTGCAGTTTTCTTTACTCAACAAAGACACAGAGGTTTAAATCTGCAAATCTGGTAATTTTTGCTGGTTTTGCAACATTTTTGTATATGTGTAGTTGTAATCAGAAAAGAGCAAGTGGAACAAATGCTGCAAATGTATGCAAATGAGAGAGAGAAAAAAGATTGAACAAATAAAATGGTATCTAATATAAGGGAATAGATAATTTAGGCAAACAATAGCTCAAATTTAGATAATTGGAATACAGCAAAAACTAGAAATCTCAAGTTTGACTTGTTTTTTTTAAAATCTTACTAGAAAAATAACAAAAGTTGGAATAAAGCTAATTATGAGTTTTTAGAAATACATTTTATATAACTGTTTTAAATATACTTACACATTTTTTCTTCTTCCATTCAATCAACTCTGATTCTTGGAGACTACCAAGACAAATCCATTTTCAGAAGTGGTTTTGTACTGTCTCCTTTCAAGGACCGAGTGAAGGTAGCTGGCCCAAGGTCATCCAGTTGACTTTGTTCCTGAGGTGGGACTAGAACTCACAGTCTCCTGATTTCTAAGCTGATGCCTTAACCATTACACCAAATTGACTCTCTACCCAATATTATTCTGTGTAATTTATTTCTGCATATTGTTTATAGAATCTGATCTGCAGATCATATTATAAGGTCACACTTGCCCAAATTTTGGTGAACCTAGGATTTATGTTGTAGTACACTGCAACAGTTGTAAATGTGAACCAGTTGCCAAGTGCCTGAACTGTGATCATGTGACTGCAGGGCTGGTAAGAGGGTCCTAACTTCAAGAACAGGTTGTAAGGCCATTGCAAGTTTTAACCATTGATAAACAATGGTAAGTTGAGGACTGTTTATGTTATCATATTTGCTTAATTCCTGATGAGTTCACAGACCCATCTCTGGCAGGCAAGAACTTTCCTGTCTGCTCAGACAGACTGACAGCATATTTAAATTGTCAGAAGGCACATCTTTTTGGATATGTTGGGATAAACTATTTGTTTTATTTAGATATTTATTATACTTGCTTCCTGTGTACAATTATCAATATGAAATAGATTTAAAATATCCTTTTTTTCTCATTGCCCATATTTTGGATTCTTCATTTCTAGAAACAGTAAAGAAACAATATGATATTGCAGTTATTTTGATCAAACCAAAACTTGGGAGACTCATAGTTACATTACGAAAGCCAGGTATTCTATTGAGTAGGGCCAGCCACAGCCTTCAGTGCACTGAATACATGAAGAGAAGAAGTTCCTTGTTTGAGGAAGCTATGACATACCTGCTTGAAAAAAAAATGTTAGAATTTCCTCCAGAAATGAAGCTTCAATATGATAGTACTGTAGTGATTATCTCAGCCACATACTGATAATCCTTTATCTATCTATATATCTATATCTATCTATATCTCTATATCTATCTATCTATCTATCTATCTATCTATCTATCTATCTATCTATCTATCTATCTATCTATCTATCTGGGAAAAAGTCACTATTACATTTTGGAACTCTCCAGTTATAGGAACAAACTTTATCTGGATGGCCATAGAAATATATTGTTTGTGGGAATACTCAAGCAATGAAAAAAGTCAGTATGGAGAGTCTTTCTTGGAACATAGATTTTTTTCTCTCTGAAAAAACTATGCATTTATGACACACAAATATAAGATTTGCAGTGTAATTCTGTTCATATCTCCTCAAAGGTAAATTACACTGAGTTCAGTGCAACTTTTAATTAGCGTATGTAGTTGAGATGGGTTTATATGTGCCATCTTTATGTTACTGAATTCCAACTATCAGTATCATGGATGGTTATGTTAGTTGGCTTTGATGACAATTATAGCTTAGCAACATTTGGAGGGCAAGAAATCCATAATATAAGAGATTTGATCCTGGAGATTCAGGGTTGTACAACTAATATATCTGGAAATTATCTGTTAGGACGCGGCAGGTAATTTTATGAGACACTTAGTTGGACATGCAGAGTATTTTGCAAGGTCTGCATGGTGGACTTTCTGAGATTTGGGCTTTGGGGGAGGGTTAAGAATTGTAAATGCCAGATATCCAGAGAGCTGCTTTGAATGTATTGCACATTCTAGTTCTATAGGGGAAAAGTTTACAGTTAAATATTGAAAGCAGAAATGTTTATATTTCTTTTAACTAGCATGTATTCTTCCATTATAAAGAAGTCTGTAGTAATGGAGATTGTTTTAAGAACTCTGGAATATTTAAAGGAGTTAATATAAGAGATAAAAATAAAAAAAAATCAAGGCAAACATTTTTATTTTTGGACATGAGAAAGTTGGCTATGATTAAATTACAAGTTTATTAGAATGAGATATAAGGGTGCATCTTTTCTTGCCCTCAACTTTAATGCCTTTAATCAAATAATGACCTTCTGGAAATAGTTAATTTTAAGCATTTAGAAAGATCAATACCACTTTGCCACCAAAAATTTCACCCGATGAAATTTGATGTATTTAAAGTTCTCTTTTAACCTAGTAAATAATTTAAAATGCTTTCAGTAATCTTTTGCCACCATTATGCATCTCATTGTTCAAACTATGACTCTCCTCTGTAGAACCTCCCCATCCCAATCTTTTGATCTTGGAGGTTGGAGCCCAAAGCAAGTTCAGTGTGTTTGCTTTCCATATATATTTGTGCAATCCTAAGATTTATTAGAAGGAAAGTGTGTGTGTAAGTTGTGTTTGTATGTGTGTGTTTGTGTATGTGTATGTGTGTGTAGATAGTTAGGTAGCTAGATAGCTAGACAGACAGACAGAGAGACAGAGCTTTAATCCATTTTCTCCTTTTGGTGTAAAGGTGAAGAATTAGGTGACTAATTATTTTGGAAGTCCATTTTATCCAGTTTGTAGAATACTGGTATGAAATTATGTTTGAGTGCCATCAGTTTTCTAAATGGGAAAAATTACCCTCTATTAGCATGTTTGTGGGCAGATTAAAACAGTCTTCATTAGCATAAGGAACACTTACTGATTCTTTATGAAACTAGAAAATTATTTGCTGAATGATAAATTGCTAGCTTTACAGTTAGTTGTTGTTGACAATGAGCTCATTGAAAATGCGTATTGCAGTTTAGCCTACAAGACTGAATTCCTTTTTACTCAGAACTACTGCTTAACGGATTATGTACTTAAACCCTGTTCATACTACATATGAAATGTAATTCATGCTTTTGATGAAAATATTTGTATCAAATATCATGCATATTTAAACTGATTTCTTTTAATATTCTGTGTTTCTGCGATATATTACACCACAGAGATACAACCAAATGCATTCGCATATCATTTTAGAAAAGAAAAAAACTCTCATAATACTAAGATTAGGAAGCATGAGTTAGTCTTTTGAGTTTAATGGAGAAATCTTATTATATTATTTTTTAAAAGGTTTTAAAATAGGACTGGGTACCCAAGCAGGAGAGCAATACTATGTTTAATATGCTTTGTGGCTCAACATTTTAGGGATATGTAATGAAAGTATTTGCATTCTGGTACAGAATGCAGCTGCGAGAGTTGTGTTGGGAGTCTCCTGATACTCCCATGTTACACCTCTGCTCCGTGAGCTGCATTGGTTACCAGTTGTCTTCCGGGTGAGATTCAAGGTACTAGTAATGGTGTTTAAAGCCCTACATGGCAGGGGTCCGGAGTACCTTAGGGAACACCTGCTGCCGGCATCAACTTCCCTCCGCCCTGTGCGTTCCCACAGAGAGGGCCTCCTCAGGGTGCCACCGATCAGAGAATGTCAATTGGTGGCCCCCAGGGGGAGATCCTTCTCTGTGGGCGCCCCGGAGCTATGGAATCAGTTACCGGTTGAGCTCCGGATGGCGCCCTATCTTCGCTCCTTTCGCCGCGATCTAAAAACATACTTGTTCGAACAAGCCGGCCTGGCCTGATGGGGGATTGGTGGGGTTTTTTACTGTCATTTTATTGGGGTTTTAATATGTATTGATTGTTTTTAGTGGGCATGTATTTAATCATTTTTTAATTTTTGTAATTCTGTATTTTTATTCTTGCCCTGTTCACCGCCCTCAGTCCTTCGGGAGAAGGGCGATATAGAAATATTATTAAATTAAATTAAATTAAATTAAAGTATTAAGAATTAATTTTAGCAGAAAGTGCATAGGGATAGTGATATCCCTTTGCAGTCATGTTTAGCTTGAAAATCTAGCCCCTGGACTTGTCTATCCAAATTATATTTTTATCCCTCGTTTCAGTGGACTAGCAGTTATATTCTGTGAAGAAGTCTATCACAATAAAAATTAAAATCAAAAGCTTTATTCATGTTTATTTGAACAGCATTATTCAATTCATTCTTTCAAATGCTGAGCAGCAAAATAATTTACCTAAAGTTTTTGAAATCAGAAATGTATGGCTGTCACAATAAGATGCAAAAAAGATTACAAATAACACTGCTGTATTATTTTTCAAAAAAAAATAACATCCAATATAATTTCCACTGAACTGTTTGCCAATTGATTTTTTGTTTTACAATTTTATGTTTCTTTAATAGCATTCTTAACGGAGAAAAAACTTAGTTGCCTCCCTTTCATCATTTTTTGCTAACTGTAGCAAGACTTGCATATGTCACTCAGCTACTATAAAAGTGCATAGCAGTTTTTCCTTTGTAGCAGATGGATTTTAAACTTGACTTCTCAATAAATGTAGGTTTACAATACATAACTTTACAAGATTTGTGTTGTATATAACAGGTTTGAACACATTATCTCAGAATTCATCTGCATGGCATTTTCAGCTTATCCCAGGCCCCATGCCAGTATCTTAAGTAATAGGGAGAGAGTGTAGTGATTGATAGCAGCTAAAGGCGTGATTTTGAATAGAAACAAAGGCTTTAGAACAGAAGGTGTCAAATTAAACTTTGTCAGTTTGAAAAGTAGTAACATCCTGAAAGTTCATCTACATATTTACATGTGACTAATGTTTATATTTTGCTTTGCTTTGCTCCTTCTTTATATGCAGTGCAATGCTGCCTGGCAGAGTTGCTGCACGGCAGCGAAGGATGTTCCTACTGTTGCTTTAGGATGTATTTTTTCCAAGTACGTACAAGTCCTAAGGGTAGTCTTCCATATGTGTTTTCATATATCAGTATAGAAAGGTTTTTAATGAATACGTAATTTTTATGGAGAAAAAGGCCCATGTACATTTATTTCAGCCATCGAGAGATATCTGAACCATGATGCACTTTTCATAATGTTACAAATATTACAAGTTATATATCTAAATTTTCATTTGTATTGTTTGTTTAGCTTGAATACTGTTCGCCATTTTGTTAAACAAAATATGCAAATTACAACTCGATAGAATTTTTTCATAAAAGCATCTCCCACTGTCAACAAAGGTAAGAATGGGGTGGGTTTCTCAGAAGTAGTAAAATAAATATGCTAAATAAATGTGGAGTTAGCATATTTGAGAAAAACATTACAAATACATTGTTTTACATTTAAAATGCAGAAATTCTATATTGCTTCATTAAAAATATCATTTCTAAAAGTTTAAATATTATTTTAGAATATAAGCAAGTGAGGGATAATTTACTTGTTTCGTGTTTTAAGACTACATTTAAACTTGCAATTCATCACACTATTTGGGGGGAGGGAGGGGTAAGGAATTGGAAGTATTATTTCAGGGCAAAGGTTAATAGCCAACTACTGGAAATGTTTTATCAGACATAGCTAATTAATTAGGATATGTTGAACGTAGAAGTGACAAAAAGAACCAAATACTTTCTAAATGGGTAGATTTTGTTGTGGATTTTTTTCCCCAGATTTACTTTTTGATTCATGCAAACTGCTAAGAAATTAGGTTTTGATAATTACAAAGAATATACTGAGAAGGTTTTTTATAGATAGATATATTCCATATATTTATTTGATCAAATATATTTTTGCTTTAATGTGACATCAAGATTTTAGTCCACTGAAGTTGAAGAGGGGGCAGAATCACGTATTAATTTTTTTATAACCAATTAAGTAATTCTGCCCTTCATATATATAAGAGTTAGTATGGCCTACTTCAGGAGTAGGCAACCTAAAACACTCAAAAGAGTCACTTGGACCTGTTTCCCACCGAAAAGAAAACACTGGGAGCCGCAAAACCCTTTTGACATCTAAAATGAAGATAACACTGCATATATTGTTTTTTACCTTCATGCTGTGTATAAAAAAAACTATAGTGTGCTGCATTTATGAAATCAATGCTACAAAGAAAACATTTTTTTATTTCTGCATGCAACAAAAGCATTTTGAAATCCAAAAAAAAATATGTCGGGTTGATGGTTACTTTCAAATAAAATACTCAAATATCTATTTGAGTCCTCCTCGTATTTATGAAATAAAAAGCCAGTGCAAACTATAAAAACTACAAATAGAAAAATAGAAAAGAAAAAAATTGTGGGGGGGGGGAGAAAAGGACAGGAGAAAGAGGGGGAAAACACCTTTCTCCTTCATTCCAACAGTCAAAAACAATTTTAGTAGCTTTTCTACCATCTTTAAATACAGCATAATTATTCCCATACCTCACCTCTTAATTAAAAAAAAACATCAAAATATTTCATTAAACATTCTTTACTAAAAGTCCAGTAAGAACAACCACATATATTCATATATTCTCTCTCCCCCCTCCCTCCCTTTCTCCCTCTCTCTCTTCCCTCCCTCTCTCTTTCTGCCCTTGGTCTGCCAGTCCTCTTCCCCACTCAGTGTGTTTGTGTGGTGTGCGCAAGTGTGTGTGTGCAAGTGAGACAGAGACAGAGAGAGGCACTTGCGCTTCCCTTTCTTTCTCTCTCCCTCTCCCTCTCCCTCTCTTTATGATCTTCTGCTCACCTGGCAAGCTGGCTTCACGCTGCTCTTGGACAAGCTGATACACATTCTTATTGGGCTGGCTCTCTTCTTGCTTCCTGTGGAGCAGGAGCCCCGCCCAATAAGCTCATCAGCTTTTCAGAGGACAGCAGAGAGAGGGGGGGAAGCACAAGTGCCTCTCTCTGTCTCTGTCTTTCCCTCTGCAAACTGGGAGCTGCAGGAGAAGGCTGAAAGAGCCACATGTGGCTCCAGAGCCGTGGGTTGCTGACCCGTGGCCTACTGCACCAGGGTAGAAAGCTGCACTAGGATTCCTCAGAGCAGCAACATTTTTCTTCCCAAGCTTTTACAAAAAGAACAAAAATCTTGGGTACTTTAATGAATAGCAGAGAGCTTTTAGCTTTGGGCTGACTTACTGTGCTCTTATCACCAAGAAAAAATTGCAAACAAGGCTTCTCTTCTAAACTCTATTTTCATTTTTTAGAAAACATTTTTAAGCAAAGGTGCTTGCTTACTGTATTGTAATGGGCAAAATGCTTGGCAACTATGGGACAACATGGTGATCTTTTTGTCTAAATGATACGTATATATTAAAAAAACATAATTTTTCACTGAATAATGTAACTGTCATGGATATTTGTCATTCAAGATTAACAGGAATCAGTCCAAAAGAAAACATAGATAGATAGATAGATGATAGATAGATAGATAGATAGATAGATAGATAGATAGATAGATAGATAGATAGATAGATAGATAGATAGATAGATAGATAGATGATAGATAGATAGATACAGGGCTTTTTTTCCTCAGAGAACGCTCAGAACGGAGTTCCGGCACCTTTCTTGGATGGTACCTTGTAGGGTAGGCAAGGCGGGCTGTATGACATGTGTGAGTTCCGGCACCTTTTTCTTTTACAAAAAAAGCACTGGATAGATAGATAGATAGATAGATAGATAGATAGATAGATAGATAGATAGATAGATAGATAGATAGATAGATAGATAGATAGATAACCTTTAATGTCATTTTTTACTGTGGGCACAATGGCACACATTAAAAATGAAATTTAATTGCTTGCTCTCAAAGTGTACACATACGTAACACACATTTAAACATACTATATACAACACATGTATAGACCTACAACCTTACATATAAGGAACATATAAATATTAATCTCTGTTCATGTTGAATTAATAACGCACACTGTTCTACTATTCTATGTAATGTTTCTACCCGGCAGTCTGCCACTAAAACTAAGATATTTATTTATGTTTTTAAAAACTGCATTCCATATTTATGATACTTGGCAGTTCCCAGGGTCTTTTCAGTGGTTGCCCATGCCATTTATCACTGTGTTTTATCTACAATTTACAAACATCCTAAAATGTTTTATACTATCAATAAAAAACTACACTATCAAGATTTTTTATTGATTTTTGTTAATGGTTGTTACAGTTTAATCTGTGGATTAAACAGGATTTGTTCCTGTGTTTTAATGTTTTATTACATTGTGAATTGTCTTAAAGGCTTGGTCTTCATAAATAATATTTAAAAATAGAAAGTTAATGTTAACAATACTTTTAAACTATTTTATAATTAAAGCATTCTAGCATTTAAACCTAAATTGCCGTGGACAACTATGTATCAGTTTCATCTTTGTCTTGAGGCATTAGACTGATAAAGCTAAACATTGGTGTTCTTTGTCATGTTTGCTCTATTTAAATATAAAAAATAATGCCATTGATATAATTTGGCATGTAGGCAATTGCTGAACTGTTAAGGAAAAAAAATCTGTGCATCTATTTTAGAAGCAAATTAACATTTGCCCAAGAGTTCTCTTGGGACAATCTTTTGGCATACTTTCAAGCTTGCTTTTTACTAGAATATATCTGGGCTAAAACAGGTGCTTTTATACATAGTTTACATGGATATGCAACATGATTGAAAAATATGATCTTGTTCATATAATGCTTAAAGTAATAAATTTTATTTGCATTTTTTTCAAAACCAGAAGATCTCAATTGGCTTGAACAGTATCAACAGGTTTGATTTGTCTGCAGAACCCCTCTGAGCCCTTAACAAGTGCTCTGTAAAGTTTCTCCGTAATGTTTCTTCAAATAGGTTCTGTACTATATGATTAATGTGAACTAGATCCCTACTCAGTTTAGATATAGGATACATTATCTAATTATGAAATAGAGAATAATGTCATGATTCTTTTTTAAAAAATATGTAATACAAGTATGTTTTCCCCCTTTCATACAGTTATAGACTTAGATAAAAATCAGCAGTAGAGATACTATAGTAGACTGAACTCAAATAGCATGTTTTCTTTTCTTGTATCCTTGAAATAATGAGGAGCTGCAGTTGCTTTCTCTTAACAACAATTCAAAGTTTTCTTAATCTAGATATTTGTGTACTAGGTTGGTAAAAGTTCATGATGCCAGCTTTATAAACATTTTTTCCCTATGAAATGTCTATAGGATTTTCAAGAAGAACAATGAAGTGAGACTGGGCAGAGATGTTCATCTTGTTCTCAATTTATTCAGTTTGCTTCCAAGGAAAGCGCCTTGTGGTACCTAAATTTTTTATAAAGTCACCTAATATTTTGCTGGTTATTGTCTTAAGGGCTGGCTCTGCGAACTCTTACGTTGGAAAGAAGATCCCTCGCCTGAGAACAGAACTCTGTGGGAGAATCTGTCAATGATCCGGAGGTTCCTCAGTCTTCCTCAGCCTGAACGAGATGCCATTTATGAACAAGAAAGCAATGCAGTTCATCACCATAGCGACAGACCTTCTCACATTATTCACGTTCCAGCAGAGCAAATTCAGGTTAGTTTACCTTGACCAATTCATTTTAGGAATAAGAAAACAAAACAATTTATTCTTAAGAGAAAACCCTTCTATCTCTTCTTGTTTTGTTAAATAGAAATGTTTTAGTATGAATTAAAACACTTATCTTCAGTAGAATATGTGACTTTTTTTTCAATGCAAAGGCGTTTGTAAAAATTAATTTTAGAAGCCCTCTATTAGCAGGTCTTCCATGTTGGGTTTCCAAAGTTCTTTTTAAACTTAAAAAATAATGGGTACATGCAAAAAGTGCTTAAAAGTGGGCTCACTAATAGAATATTGTGGGTGCAGTTTCCAGCACTTTTTATACCAGCAATTCGGTGAACTACTAAAAGTGATAACATTTTTTAAAAAACAAAATGGTGCATATACACACACCTCTCACATGTCATAATTCATAAATGCATAATGCTTAGCTACTGTAGGTGTCATAGCTTTAAAATAAGATCAAAGATTTATTTAAGCACAAAGAATAGGAATAGATTTGGAGCCAATTTTCTCATCCTACTTATCCTCAGTTTGAAAGTTAGGATGAGTCAATGTTTGTTTGTTTTTCCTTTAGAGCCCCTCTCCCACCACCCTTGGGAAAGGAGAGCATAGAGGCGCTTTCTTACCTGGCCTGCTGACTACTGGACCTTGGCTGGGTGCTGCTCCTCAGGTGAGCTGGCACAAGATTAATGTGTAGGAGAGATATGGAGAGGTTTTAGAACTTGATCCAGTTGTTTCCTTCCATTTATAAACAGATCAGAGTAAATTGCCTTTTTTTTAGGATGGACGAAGCTTAATTTTATTGTAACCCATCATGACAATGTCTTTAAAGGGCAAGTTTTAAATACAGATTTAAAATAAACTGTGTCTTTTTTTAAGTCCATTCTATTTAAAATGTGGGATTGGACTTTCTTTTTCTCTATGGAGATTCTCAGTCATCCAGGTCAGAGTTGTACCAAGGATGCTTTTTCATGAGGTAACTGGACTTTCTTGTTTTTCTCTGAAGATGTTTCACTTCTCATCCAAGAAGCTCTTCAGCTCTGACTGGATGGTGAAGAATGGGAATATTTTATACTTCTTGCAGACAGCTGCTCATTTGCATTCTTTCAGAGAATTATTGAGGCTATCTGTGTCCTCAGGGTCATCTGAATAATGCAAATGGATGTGGAGCCTTCTTGGAACTGTTGAAAGGACTTTGTTGTAGACTGGAGACAGATGATACAATGAGTGATGTGCAGATCTGTACATTGGGGAAACAAAACAACCACAACATAGGAGAACAAACCCATCAGAACAAGATTCAGCAGTACATCTGCATTTAAAAGACAAGGAGTATAAAAATCCTTCCATTCCATACCATCCAGTCAGAGCTGAAGAAGCTTCTTGATGAGAAGTGAAACTTCTTCAAAGGAAAAACAAGAAAGTCCAGTTGCCTTGTGAAAAAAACATGTTTTGGACTTTTTTCTCTCTCTTTTTTTACAAGTAATGGAGAGTTACCTCATTACTCTTAAGATTTTCAATCATTTATTTTATTATAAAAGCTATTTATAATGCTTATCAGAAAGTCATTTATAGTTTTTCAAAGGTTAGCATAACTGTGATATTAAAAATAAAGCAAATGAATAGATAGTAGTTGATCAAAACTGTAAAAGTGAAGTAGCTTACAATAAGTGATTTAGCCAAAGATGGTAAACAAATAATTATGCTACAAAGTGTTACTGCAAATGCCTGGGAATTACACATTTGAATACACTTACCACTTGTAGAAATAAAAGGAAATAATTATGTAGCAATGTATTTCCAAGATCTGTCCAACTGTTAGTAAAATTTTGTTGACTTTTGTAGGTAAGACTAATATCTGCAATCTCTAAATATATTTGTTTAAAATAAATCCCCACTGAAATTAGTAGCTACCAGTTCTGGTAATCATGGATGGGCACATTATTTATTTAATTATGCATTTTTATATCCCACTTTATATTCAAGGCATTCAATTTGACAATATAAATTAAAACATGAACATCAGTTAAAGTTGTAACTAATCCAACTCAAAATGCATGACAAAAAATCCAGTTTTGCTTGGTTTTGAGTACTAGCATAAAAACTAAAAAACTAAAAAAGTTGCTTATATACACAAGACCCTCATAATGTATAGTACTAGTAATTATCCCAGCAGATTTTGTTTTATACAAATAGAGATATATGTTAATGCAGAACTTTTCATCAAAAATTGGAACTTGTGATGCTTCAGCTTTTATGAGCCCCAACTGGTTCAGCCAATAGACAGCAATACTGCAACATTGAACTCAGAAGCATTAAGCCAACCACACATGTCCTGTCATGTCCTGTTCAAGAGTTATGCTATTTGTCCAAAATAAACAATTGTCTTACTTGATGCTAAATGTAGAAGAGTTCTAGAATCATTAATTTCATATAAATACTTTATATTTTATTATATATGTGTCCCAGATTTTGTCCAAGTTTCTCAAAGTAGCTTCTTAAGTACTTCTTAAGTGTAACATTGTTTTATACATACACACACACACACACACATACACAAATAGAGAGAGAGAGAGAGAGAGAGAGAGAGAGAGAGAGAGAGAGAGAGAGAGAGAGAGAGAGAGAGAGAGAGAGAGACTTTTTTTCCTTGCAGTCCTATGAGATAGATTAAACTTCATAATTGAATAGGTGTTTGGGTTTTTCTGACTCTAGCTGGCACCACCAACACTGTCATACAAGCACTTTCTTACAATTGTAAATAATAATAAATGTTAACATACAAAATATGCAACTGTCTTTTTTAAAAAATAACTTCATTTATTTAAATGTCCTTTTATTCTCTTCCCTATCACAGAATATTTTTGAGGTTATTGATTACCGGTATATTCTCATTGTTAATTGTTCAGTGTAAGACTAGTAGTATACAGAAAATATTTTTTTTTCTTTTTGGTAAAAGTGGTGTGTACTGTTTAGAGATTTAACTAGCTAAAGTTTCAGGACAATTTGCCAATTGAAGTGTAAAATACATCCAAGTATGCTTTGCTTACAGTAATTTATCCAATATATAAGGTAGAAATGAAGTTCTATTACTTTTGAAAACTATGTACCGCAGTTGTGATATGAACTAAACATCAAATTAAACAATTAGCTTACAGATACTGATTTTGGATCTTGGCAACAATTCGAATAATGATAGTTTCCATGCAAGCAAAGCCTACTCAGTGACCATGCTCTGACAATTGGCAGCTTCCTTCACTGTCAATGTTTATACATTCAGACTGAACATCTCTAGAAGAAAATAGTTATTCCTCTTTCACATAGTAGAATTGGTATTTTTTCAAACCAAACAAAAAGTCCTACTAATTTGATGTGGAGCAATTTGGAAGCTGTTTAATTTGATGGAGGTTTTGTGCTTCATGTTCATCATCTTTTTCTTTTTCTTGCATTCAGTCCTGTCCAATTCTTAAAAATTGTTTGGACAAGTCGCTAGAGTTTTCTTAATTTTTCAAAAGTGTTTGGCCATTGCCTCCTTTCAAAGATAAGCAAAAGTAACTGGCCCAATATCTCCCAGCTGGCTTTGTGCCTAAAGCAGGACTAGAACTCACAGTCTCCCAATTTCTAATCTGATACCTCTAATACTACAAATTGGCTATTTTATCAACTTAATTACTTAAGTTTTTTTTTCTTTTTTGATAAAGTGGGTTAAAATACATAGGTGCAAATTTGAAGTTTACAGTAATTCCAAAAATAAATGCAGAATTTGGTTTATACTGTGTACTAAAATTTGTTTGAATTATATTTTATTTATTTATTAAATGTATATACATTCCATCTCACTAATCCAAGTGACTCTGGACAGCTGCGATAAAATGAAAGCATAGATATAAAAAACATTACTGTAAAATCAAGATTAGAAAATCACTTACCGTAATCTTCCACATCCAGAATAGCATGCCCCTGTCAGAGCTCCAAGGCCCAGGTTTTAAGTCCAAAAGACCAGAGGCAGATATTTCCTCAGGAGACAAAATATTCCAGAAGCTGGGTGCTAAGGCAGAAAAGACTCCATCAATTGAAATGCCTTGACTGATTGAATCTGAAGAAGGCCCATTCTGTCAGCTCAAGTAAGGCAAGTCAGTTCCATTGAGGAAGACCCTGTTTTAGATAACCTAATTCCATGCCATTAAGATTTTTAAAGGTAATAACCAAACCTTGAATTGGACCCAGAAGCAAACTGCCAAATAATGCAGCTTGCATAAAGCAGTGTTATATGTGCCACCGTAGGGGCCTGCAGAACTGTCTGGGCCACTGCATTCTGTACTAGCTATAGTTTCCAAATACTCTTCAAGGGTAGCCTAATGTAGAACACATTGTGGTAATTCAACTGAGAGTTGACTAGGGAATGAGTGACGGAGTGCAGGGCCTCATGATTCATGAAAGGTGCAACTGATGCACAACACAAAGACTCTTCAAGACACAATTGCTACTTGCTCTGAGCTCTACTCATCAGTCTAGGAAAAACCCTAGATTACACATGCATATACAAATACAAAGAAGTATCTGCAACATTTTTAAAAAATCATAAATCCCTTCCTTATGTACTTAAAAAGTTATATTCTGTCCTCAATTATTTCTAAGAACACACCCAGTTCTCTCCTCATAAAAGATTATCACTGCTTCCCCATTGACTTTGCTTATCAGAAGATTACAAAATGGGATCACATGACCCTGGGACACTGCAACTGTCATAAATATGTCAGTTGCCAAGTATCTGAATTTTGATCATTTCACCATGGGGAAGTCATAAGTGTGAAAAACAGTCTAAGTCACTTTTTTAAGTGCTATTATAACTTCACATGGTAACTAAAGTGGTTGTAAGTCAAGGGCTACTACTATACTGGGATTTATTTATTTATTTTAATTGAAAAATCTTCTGATAAAATCTAAAACAGCATTTGCTTCTTAGCTGTTATTTTATACCACTAACTCATATTTAGCTTTGGACCAGAACTAATATTCCAGAATTATTTTCATATTTGGCATTAACTGAGCCAAGTATGTCCTCCACACCTCTATGTTTAACATTTATTTCCTAATTGAAAAAACTTTGAATTTGCCTTAATTTTGCCTTAATTTTTCAACTTATTTCTCCTACGTATAAGGATCATTTTGAATTTTGTTTCTCTAGTTTAATGTACTTGGTGTCTCACTCAGTGATGGGTCATCTGTATATTTGAGTATTTATCTTTACCTCTTCTTCTGTATTGTAAACAAAAAATTCCGAAGAGTACCAATCCAAAATCTAAAATACTTTGAGAAGACACTGTTGATGAGCACTCTTTCAGTATAGCTTTCAAAATGACTGTGAGTCCACATCACATATAACCCAGTCCTAGGTTATCAATCAGAATATTTTGTTACAGTTTATCAAACATCTTGATGAAGTTAATATACCTCTGTATCATTCTGATAGTATCCAATAATATGAAACAAGATTAGTCTAGGACTTTTTTTCTTGACAAATTCATGCTGATTTTTAGTAATGACTGCAATTTTTTTCCAAAGCATTAAAAGATTGGTTATGATCTGATACACAATGGTCCCCAGTAAGGATGTAAGACCAAGTTCTCTATAGTTCCTCACATTACAGAATAACAGAGTTGGAAGGGACTTGGAGGCTTCTAGTCCAATCCTCTGTTAAAGCAGGAAACCTTCTACCATTCTGGACAAATGGTTGTTCAATCACTTCTTAAAGCCTCCAGTGATGGAGCACTCACAACATCTGGAGGCAAGCCATTCCACTAATCATTCTCACTGACAGGAAATTTGTCTTAAATTCCATGTCAGATTTCTGTTAAGCTTCCATTCATTTCTTCTTGTCTTGCCTCAGGTACATTGAAGAATAGGTTAACCCCCACCCTGAAAAACTCCTTTGTTAGACTAGACATTCTCAGTTTCTGCAACCATTCATTGTATAATTTAGCTTCCAGTCCCCTAATATCTTTGTTGCTCTTCTCTGCACTCTTTCTAGAGTCTCAATATCTTTTTTTGTCTCATGCTGACCAAAACTGGATACGGTATTCCAAGTATAGTCTTACCAGTGAAGTATAAAATAGTACTAACACTTCATATGATCTTGATAGTATCCCTCTCTTGATATAACCTAGAACTGCATTGATTTTTATGGTGCCTGCAACATGTTGCTGGTTCATATTCAAGGGATTGTCCTCTAGGAATGCTAGATCTCTCTCACAGTTATGCCATTGAGGCAGGTACCATCTATTCTATATTTGTGCATTTGGTTTTTCTTGCCAAAAGTAAGTGTAAAACCTTACTTTTCTCACCACTGAATTGCATTGTGTTGAATAAGGCCTTTTTGTTGATAGGACATTTTGTCGGATAAGGATGCCCTCATTCCTCTTTTAAAATAATGTGACTCCATCCAATCATCTGGAATTCCTTGTTGGAATCAGATGACATTTTCAAGCAATACTGCTACTTCATTGGAAAATATATAGGCAGTCCTCAATTTAAATTTCATTTAACGCTGGTTCAAAGTTATAATGATGCTGAAAAAAGGGACTTACAATGTCCTCAAAATTGGAACTGTTGTACCACCCTCACAATCGTGATAATGATTTGGACACTTGGCAACCAGTGTTCATTAAAAACAATTGCAACATCTTGTGGATGAGTGACCCCAATTTGCAACCTTCCCAGCCAGCTTCCAACAAGCAAAGTCAATGAGGGAAGCCAAATTTATTTCATGGTCATGTAATTCACTTGTTGACAATGTGATTTGCTTAATTACTGCAGTGATTCACTTAACAGCCAGAATAAAAATGGCCATATAGTTGAGTCCAGTCATTTGATGACCCCCATTTCTTTACTAATCTACTACAAACACACTGCAATATATAATAGGTAAGAACCGTAATTAAAAAATCAAGCATGATATACAGACTCACATACTTTTCTCAAACTCCTTTCCCTTTTTAAACCTAAATCTCCCCTGATTCATGCGTATAAGTATAGTGTGACAAAATAGTTTAGATGAGGTTCAGTACAAATGGTGAAATGTGTCAGTACTCTTCTGTATTGCACATACTTACACTTTGATCTACTAGAATGAAGGTGCTGTTTTTTATTATTCAAACATTTAAAGTGCCTTGAACTTTTTATGTCAAAGTAAATAGCATGCATAGATATTTTATTATAATACAGTGGTTAATATTGATTTTAAAGGACTGATAATGTTTAATTAACCATCATTAGCATTAACATTTTTATCATGTGCTACCTGTATTTATTACTAAAGACTAATACTTTATTAATATTAACATAGCATTACTAATTTAATAGTATTAATCAGTATAGTATTAATACTACTCTAATAGTATTAAATGGTATTAATGCTATTAATTTAGTATTGATATTACTATTAATATCAGTAATATTACTACTTAATATTAATTAGTAATATTACTACTTAATATTAATTAGTAATATTATATTATGGACTATATAAATCAGGAAAGACAAATTTATGCAAAAAAGAAAAAAAGAAAGATGATGAAAGTGAAATCAGAAGGGCTAAGCATACCCAGAGGCATTCTATTGCAAATCAAACAGTGTTACAGTTGTTTCTAAATAATATAGGTGAAAACAATTTTTTTTAACATAAGTGTCTTTCTCAATTTGTGTTCTTAACTTTTTCTTTCATTGTCTATCAGCAACAGCAGCAGCAGCCCCAGCAACAGCCATCCCAGCAGCAGGCCCAGCAACAGCCCCCACCTCCAGGTCCCAGATTACCCCCAAGACAGCCAACAGTAGCATCACCAGCTGAATCTGAGGATGAAAATCGTCAGAAGAATCGTCCACGAACAAAAATTTCCGTAGAAGCTCTGGGCATTCTTCAGAGTTTTATCCAAGATGTAGGCCTGTATCCAGATGAAGAAGCAATCCAGACTCTGTCAGCCCAGCTCGACCTACCGAAATACACCATTATCAAGTTCTTTCAGAACCAGCGATACTATGTCAAACACCATGGAAAGCTGAAAGATAACTCAGGCTTAGAAGTAGATGTGGCAGAATATAAGGAAGATGAGTTACTTAAGGATTTGGAAGAGAGTGTCCAAGACAAAAGTACGAACACACTTTTTTCAGTTAAATTAGAAGATGAGTTATCAGTAGAAGGGAACACTGACTGTAACACTGTATTGAAAGACTGATAAAAAATAGTATTTATTCAACAGCATCTCTGCTTACTAATAAAAAGAAAAATCCATCCTGTATACTGTCATCAACCTCTTTTGTCATTGTTTGGCCTATGAATCTTCCAAAACTTGCACAAAAGTTGAAAAAAAAGGAAAATACAGACTGCACTAGATATTTTACAAACTGCTTCAGTGATAGAAATGAAGCATTGAAGATTGTTTCATATCAATTTGTGTTCACTGGGTACATCAACATGTATCCAATAAGCATGATATCTGTGGGTTGTTTTTCTTCTTATTGTTGTTATTATTCTAGAGCTTTCAGACAAGCATTACTTTGTGACTTACTGTTTTTATTTTTTCCCAGTTATTGTTAACACTCCACACTTGATCTATGAAAGCTTAACATTTATTTAAGTAAAAGATAAAAGAAGAGTTAATTACTCTTGCTCTATTGTATGTTACAAAAGAACTATAGACTGTGAAATGCAGTTTAAAGTTCACATATGCCAACAAATGCCTTGTATTATATGGCACTGCCGTAACTCAGATTTTTTTTCAAAAGTAAGAAGTCACTGTATCTTTTTCATTTTCATTTGTTATATGAATTTTTGAAAACAAAATGTGAATCATGGTTTTTCCCATTATTTATTTGTAGATCTTTAAATATCATATTGTAATTAATTTTAGAAGTTTCCGTTAAATGTAATATTGCTTCTCTTGTTACCATATTGGGTTTTTTTTTCTATTTATAAGTGTATTTTGATGGGCAGTAAAACAAAGTGTCTTAAAAGTTTTAAATAGAAAAAAATGTGCTTTACACAGTTGCCTATAAAAAGTGCTCTATGTTATCCAAGCAATTCATACTATAAGCTTCACTCTTATTGTTGTATGCAATTTTTACTATCATGCAAATAAGCTTAGGTAAATCAAACTAATAGATCACCTTAGAAACTTATGCAATTAATGTGAAAATAATTGATGTTTGCAATGTGTCTTCCTTTGGTTTACAATCAATTTTAAAGCTACAGCTGTATAAATTTTCTGTATAAAGGTGTATTTCTTTTTTATGAGTTTATTGCTATGAAAACACCAGTTATTTTGTTACAGCTGGCTGTTTTTATAAGTGTATCACAATTTTCTTTATGCAGAAATGTTCTGACTAGGAGTGGTTATTGACTGTAACTACACAATTAAAATTGTTTGTATGGTATGATATGATAGGTTGTGTGTGCATTTGTGTATCTTATAGAAAAACACCAAAAAGTGTGTTGGACTTTTTATTAATTATCTTAAAAGATCATTTTCAATCACCTTAACAACAACTTATATTCTGGATTTTTAATTATCCCAAACTATGAAACTGAAAAGATGCATTTCAGAAACTCAAGTTTTACTGTAAAAATCATAACCTGTCTCGACTTGGTTTTAAAAGTTGCCTGGGAGACAAAGATAGCAGGATGTTATTGAGTCAAAAGGCTATCAGGCAAAAACATATTTACGGTTCCTGGCAGTAATGCACTTATAATGAATGCAGCTGGTTTTGTTTTACAATATTTAAATTTATGATAACACTGATTCTTACACTAACATATACACATTTTAAGATAACCATTAGGAGGAAGGATATACAGTTCTTTGCTAGGTAAGATTTTATTTAATAAACTTTAATAATGATGTTGATAAAAAAAATTATAGGGTTTTGATTTCATGTTTCATGTTCAGGCTTGTAAAAGCTGATGTGATGATGCAAAACTACTAAGGGATGTATGACTTAAAAAAAATAAAAGCATATTAAGTCTTCATAAATTCCATTAAAACATTTAAATGGAAATTTAAAGCAATTATATTTCAAGGCTCATAATTATTACTGTGTTTATGACTACAATAATTCTTGAAGAAGTTATGTTTTTAGACTGTATACTATATTTTATAAAAGATAAGTAGTTTCCACTGCTGTTGAAACTTATTTCCAATTTACTAATTGCACTGGATTACAACTCCTACGATGTATGGCCAGCAAATTCAAATGCTTGAGCATTACATCGTGGAGAACTAGCTTAGTGTTACTAAAACAAACAACACAAAATGTCATATTAATATATTCTCCGATTTTTGACTGCCAGTACAGCTAACAGAAATGGCAAACCTCTATATGCTTTAGATGAACTACAATTTAATGTGTCACCCAGTTCTTAAACTGTGTTTGATCTTAACCATGTTTTGTTCAAACCAATTGATATCTTTTGCCAATCAAGATGAATCAGTTTGATACTGGAATGATAAGACAAATCATAAAACAAGGAAAATACATTTACAGTTGCATGTATTTTTGGCAACTTGACTGTGATAATTAAGAGATTTAATTAAGTCTATGAAGAAAAAGCTGCTAAGTAAGAAGGCTAGTTTTAGTTGTTTTTAGGAATTAGCTTCACATATATCTATATATAAGAAGTATGAATGGGAACACAATTCACCAAACTAAGTGTCTTGCTGGTTATTTGTATCAAAATGCCCCACTTATAATGCTATTTGGATGCATTCTGAGGCAACAAAAGTCAAAATGGATTGAGTGATTTGTTTGAACACATTTCAAAATCACAAGTGTCTATATTTTTTTTCCTTTGGCTAATTTTAGGCCACGACTGTTTGCATGGATTTCCATTTCATTTTCTCATACACTCCTAAGGTGAAAAATTAAGCATAGGTTTGTCTGGAGTTCCCATTGTTTCTGCAATCCACAAGTCAATCCAGTCCCAAAGCTTTAAACAAGTGGAACATCTGAAAGAATGATTCTTGAAGTGACAAAGTTTTCTTCATGCTTGTTTTCTTTTGAGATGTAAACATTTGAAAATATTTTTTGACTTCAAAAGATTTCTCATATCCTTAGAACAATTATGCACACCAATTGCCAAGTGCCTGAAATACAATCACATGTTCATGGGCTTGGGGTAGTAGTAGTAACTGCAAAAATAGATCATAAGTAGCCTTTTAAAAGTCCATCTTAATTTCAAATGGTCAGTAAACAAGCGGTCCTAAATTAAAAACTACTTGTACTTCCTTCCTCCACTTTGTGTCTCTAATGGTCAATAATTTGCCATAAAATTTTAGCATTACAGTTTGGCGGGGGGATGCTGGGAACCATTACAACATGAGGAAGGGGGTATATTCTGCAAGTTCTTTTAAGGCTGAAGGAAATGTTCTATGACTCCAAAAAAAAATCACACTGTTTGAAAACTAGTTATTAGTGCTGTGCTCTTATATAAATTGGTTGGAGGCCTCATTTATGACAATGTATTTAAGGTAAAACAAAGGTTGCATTGAACAATAAAATAAAATTATGTGTTTAATACTGACAAGACAGATCTCCTACAAAACAAATTTCAGTTCATATTTTTTTTTCTCATTTATGCCCTCGCCGTGATGTCCCGGTGCCTGGAGGCGGTCCAGGTCTGGATGGGGAGAAACAGGCTTCGTCTCAATCCCGCCAAGACTGAGTGGCTGTGCATATCGGCATCTCGGGTCAACCAGACTATTCCATCTCTAACGATGGGGGGTGAGGTGTTACCCCCCGTTGATAGGGCTCGCAACTTGGGCGTCCTCCTGGATTCATGACTCAATTTTGAAGACCATATAGGAGCCATGACCAGGGGGGCTTTTGCCCAGGGTCGCCTGTTGTGCCAGTTGCGACCCTATCTGGACCGAGATGCCCTACACACAGTCACTCATGGGCTCATGACCTCCCGTTTAGACTACTGCAACGCTCTCTACATGGGCCTGCCCTTGAGGACCACCCGGAGGCTTCAGCTGGTGCAGAATGCGGCCGCGCGAGTTGTGATGGGGGTTTCTCGATACTCCCATGTAACACCTCTACTCTGCAAGCTGCATTGGCTCCCGGTTGCCCTCCGGGTGAGATTCAAGGTGCTGGTGATGACCTATAAAGCCCTAAATGGCTTGGGTCCGGGTTATCTGAGGGAACACTTGCTGCTGGCATCAAGCACACATCAATCACTATAATCCACAGATGTGGATGCAGCGTCTGGCTTCAGCTGGTGCAGAATGCGGTGATCTTGGGTAGTGTCAGGGCTTTTTTTCTCATAGAATGCTCAGAACGGCGTTCCACCACCTTTTTTGGATGGAACCTTGTAGGGTAGGCAAGGCGGGTTGTATGACATGTGTGAGTTCCGGCACCTTTTTCTTTTACAAAAAAAGCTCTGGGTAGTGTCCAACGTGAGCAGAATCTTCAAATTGCTCGCAACTTGGGCGTCCTCCTGGATTTATGACTCAATTTTGAAGACCATATAGGAGCCGTGACCAGGGGGGCTTTTGCCCAGGTTCGCCTGGTGCGCCAGTTGCGACCCTATCTGGACCGAGATGCCCTACACACAGTCACTCATGGGCTCATGACCTCCCGTTTAGACTACTGCAACGCTCTCTACATGGGCCTGCCCTTGAGGACCACCCGGAGGCTTCAGCTGGTGCAGAATGCGGCCGCGCGAGTTGTGATGGGGGTTTCCCGATACTCCCATGTAACACCTCTACTCTGCGAGCTGCATTGGCTTCCGGTTGCCCTCCGGGTGAGATTCAAGGTGCTGGTGATGACCTATAAAGCCCTAAATGGCTTGGGTCCGGGATATCTGAGGGAACACCTGCTGCCGGCATCAAGTTCCCTTCGTCCAGTGTGCTCCCACAGGGAGGGTCTTCTCAGGGTGCCACTGGTAAGAGATTGCCGGCGGGTAACACCCAGGGATAGGGCCTTCTCAGTGGGGGCGCCTGCCCTTTGGAACCAGCTGCCAGTGGAGCTGAGGACTGCCCCCAACCTCCGTTCATTCCGCCGGGGCCTGAAGACCTGGCTCTTCGAGCTCTCTGGCCCAGGCTGAGGATTAATCTTATTTTAACTGGGGTTTTATTTATGCAAGGACAAATATAATTTTTTTAAAAATTTGTTTTTAACTTTTGTATCTTGGTTTTTTAATCACCCTGTAAACCGCCCTGAGTCCTTCGGGAAAGGGCGGTATATAAATGTAATAAAATAAATAAATAAATAAATAAATAAATAAATAAATAAATAAATAAATAAATAAATAAATAAATAAATAACTGTAGTCTATGACATCCAGGAGGAGAGAACTCCAGCTTTAAATAATTTAGAGGGGAGGGAGAGACAGATGACAGCTTAGCCAATTGTGATTGGTAAAAAACATTGCATAACACTTCAGTTAGTGGTTGACAGCCTCAAATAGAACAGAAATATTCTGTCTTGAAGGTCTGAAGGGCAAGACTTCTGTTTCTGCACTGTATTATTTGATTCAGTTTTTCAACAATTAAAATAGCAGTGACAGTTTATAAACACATTGTCAGTACAAATGTTAAATCTTTAAATTATTACTGATTTAATTTTGTCATAATACAAGTAGGTTTTAACTTTTGGCCTTCTATCGTGTTATTTCAAAAGGGTTGCATCATGTTAGATTTAACTTGAGAATATTGTCCAATGGCTGGAATCCAAATATGTTCTTGATTCCCCCACCCCTAACCTTACAGCTCTACAAAGTGGTTTTTTTTAAAAAAAAATATCCTTAGTTTAAAAAAAAGTTTACCAAGAGGTGATAAAAAAAATTTAGTATAAAATAAAATGCAATTACTTAATCAAAATTTGGACTTATGTGAAATGCTCTAAATTAAAATTCTGACCAATTTCTTACTGGACAAAATTCCCAAGTGGTTTTTTTTAAATCATTTTTATTGCTTTTAAAATAATAGGGAAAAATTAAAAGGAACAAAAGACAAAAATACATTAAAATGCTTAAGAAATGCTTTAAAAAGACGGAAAAAACTGAACAAAAAAATAAAGTACAATATGCTGTCACAGTAAACAGTTACAGTTCAATATATAATTACCTAATTCAAACATTATATAAGTGTATGTTTGTGTATGTGTATGTATTACACTTACTATCTTGCTTTTTTAGCCTGTATTTTGTATAAACAAGTCCCATAGTTTTCTAATTTGATATTACTGTTTCTGGAGATAGAAGGGAAGGGAAGCGAAGGGAAGGGAAGGGAAGGAAGAATTTTTCATGCTCAATGCCAGATTCTCATAAAGAAACTTAATGAGGAAGCTGCCAGGAAGTCAGAAGTCACTCTCACTCTTCCTGCATTTTTGCTCACCCTTGGTTCTTCTTTTTCTCTGTATAAGAAAATAACTCTGAAAGAATGACCCAGTGGTGCACAAGTTGTTTAGTGAACTATTAAATTCAGGAAAGGGTTTTACCAGTTTGGTAACAGAACCGATTTATTCTGTTACTTAAGATCTAAGAACCAAGAGACCACGAGTTCCAGTCCTGTCTTAATCATGAAAAACTTTGGGCCAATCACTCTCTATCAGCACAACCCATTTCACAGGTTTATTGTTGTGAGGAAAATAGGAAGAGTATTAGCTATATTTTCCACCTTGAGTTATTTATAAACATTAATAAAGATGGCATAAAAATAAATAAATTAGTATTGAATCACAAATGCTGTTATGACAAGAAGAACCAACTCACTAATGTGTTGATGGGTGTATATTAACATAAAAATGGAGTAATAGGCAGAGAAAAAAAATATGACCATGTATATGACATTTATGTGACATGTTTGGTATTGCTGAGTTGCCAGTACTTAACATCTAATTCCTTACCACAGTCTAACCAAAGAAGGATTGTACCTTCTACCTTGTAAAGCATTGCTTAGTTACTGGAAAGAATATGATTACAAGCCCACATGTATACTGAAATTTCCAGTGTGAGGGGCGGAGGGGTTATTCAAAAGCAGATACATAGTCTTCACATTTGGAGAGAGTTTTCCAAGTAAACTATAGGTGATCTTGGGTAGTGTCAGGGCTTTTTTTGTCATAGAATGCTCAGAACGGAGTTCCACCACCTTTTTTGGATGGAACCTTGTAGGGTAGGCAAGGCGGGTTGTATGACATGTGTGAGTTCCGGCACCTTTTTCTTTTACAAAAAAAGCTCTGGGTAGTGTCCAACGTGAGCAGAATCTTCAAATTGCTGGGTTTTTTTACCTCCCCATTTCCAGGATGAAATAGTGAAAAACAAGTCTCCAAAGATGAGAAGAATGAATCAAATTTTCTTGTTAGCCTTCCACACAACAAGAAGTGAGATGTTCTTGAGAGTGCAAGGGTTCTCAAAGTGGTAGACTAGTAGCAGTTTTAGGTTCAGGTCACCAGAAACATTGCCATTTAGAACCACAGATGATGATGATCATCATGATCATGATCATGATCACAATCATGATGATGATGATGATGATGATGATGATCATGATGATCATGATTATGATCATGATCATGATATCTATTCAGTCATGTCTGACCCTTGGCAATTCTATGGGCCAGGTCTCTCCACATCTTTCGATCTTTCACTTGAACCACAGCCTATCCTTTGTAGCTTTGAAGCCTAGCATCATCATCTTCTTGCTGGTAAACTGCCTAGCATTTTCTTCCAATAAAGCCCTATTTATCCACAGTGGATATTTCCATGTACTGAAATTGAAGGAGAAGGTGCAGCATAACCAGATTTGCAAGATTATAGCTAATCTTAATAAAATAGTTTTAGCCTTCTTATGAAGGCTAAATTTCCTAGTCTACTTTACCTAGTGGGTTTGACAGGTCATTTAGCAGTTGAATCCAGTATGAGAGATAAATTTCATATTTCTGCTAGGTCGGCAATTGAAGTTCTTTAACAACTCTCAGATGGGTATATCATGATGTTGCTAGGTAATTCCTCAAGAAATCATAGAATATCTTCTTTTATTACTTCCACTTACTGTGTCAAATCCAAATTACAATTTTTCATTGACAAGTATGGAAAATATAGTATTAGTCCACAACATTTGCCTGTCAGTCTAGAACACAATATCAGAATCATCTTCTAGGATTAAATCTAAACTTACCTCCCTTCTGATTGTCCTAAAGACAGATTGTTCAAGGGACAATTTAGACTATTTGGTATTGAATTTTTTTCTTGACTTAATCAGAATGTACCATAATAACTGAAGTCACTTATTATTAAAACAACTACGCCTTTATCTGCCTCCCTCATTTCTTGCGCCATATAAAGATCCACCTGGCTTTTTGATCAGATAGTGATAGCATATTACTAAATCTAATTTACCTTTGTGGCCTGATATTACTACCCATTGCAGTTCAGTGGGAAAATCCAGTCTTCCAATATTTGTCAGTATACTATTGTCTTTATATTGTCATCTCTCCCACGTAAACTATCCTTTCTGTAGAGGTTGTAATAAGAAATAACTATTCATTCTACTCCATCATGTTTTTGGTATACCATTGTATCTATATACTTGATCATAATCAAGTCTAAATCCCTAAACACTGGAACTATTCTAACATTGTCCCAGTTTTCAAGAAAGGTACAGCACAGATCACTCTAACTACCATCTAATTAGTGTCCTAAGCATTTTCAATAAATTATATGCACACTTTGTTTTATGAGTTTCTAGATTGGCCACAACATGAAAAATTTATATTTAACAAACAAGCAGTCTTTAAGGACAGCAAGTCAATGATGGACTAAAGTGTTATAGAATATTACACTTTTTAGCAAAAAGATGCAGGCATGATTATTACCATTATCTATATATCGCATTCATTGAGTTAATATCAGCCTTTAATTCACTTCTTGGGGAAGAATCTAGTAGAAATTACTAGAATTAACATTTCCAGCAGCTAGGGGATATAGTTTTGTACATCTTAGCTAATCGAGCTAGAGGGAGATGCCACCGGTAGAACATTTTATATGAATTTTCTTTATAAGCTGAGGCCAGCATCCAATATCTCAGGGGCTACCACAAAGAAGAGGGAGTCAAGCTATTCTCCAAAGCACCTGAAAGCAGGACAAGAAGCAACGGATGGAAACTAGTCAAGGAGAGAAGCAACCTAGAAGTAAGGAGAAACTTCCTGACAGTTAGAACAATTAACCAGTGGAACAACCTGCCTCCAGAGGTGGTGAATGCTCCAACACTAGAAGTTTTTAAGAAGAGACTGGACAGCCATTTGCCTGAAATGGTATAGGGTTTCCTGCCTGAGCAGGGGGTTGGACTAGATGACCTCCAAGGTCCCTTCCAACTTTATATTATTATTATTATTATTATTATTATTATTATTATTATTATTATTATTATTATTATTATTATTATTATTATTATTATTATTATTATTATCTTTTTATTTCTATCCCAGAGAGTTTTCCATATATCAAGATCGATACCGTGTCCCAAATTTTTAACCCATATCAGCATTGGTTCTTTAACTTGTTCCTCAATCATTTTATACCCCAACAGCAGACTGCACAATTTCCTTATTTGTTTCTCATCTGGCCCCAGTAAGATTTTATCCAATGCAGTTTCTTGAATATTTATCCCCCACTCTTTCTTATCTTTCCCATATCGTGTTTGTATCTGTAAGTAAGCCCACCATTCCAAATGGAGCTTATAAAAATCTTCTGCCTTGTCTATCTAATCTAATCTATACCTTCTATCTTGCCACATGACTAAGATGCCTTCTGGAGTTAGCTATCTAAAGTTCACATTGTATCTAATCAGTTTCGATGTCAAAAATTGGTACCCTCGTCTCAAGTTTCTCATTCTTTTAGGTATTTGTTTGAGAATTACTATTTGTTGTCCTCCATAATCTAGTGGCACCTCTCTTGATCTATGTAGTAGTTCACCCCAGGAAATGTACTTCTTTTGGAAGATTATGTCTCCTCGCATAATTAGTTTAGACCCTATATGTCTCATCTATTTCTGCCAACATTTCATCTTTTCCTATGCCTAATGCTTTCGCCATTAAGTCCGCCATCATGTCTGGCAAGTCTTCACCTTTTTTTTCCTTAACATTTTGAAAGTGCAGATAGTGGGCGGTTTTCTCCACTTCCAGGAAGATCACTGTTGTTTCGAGCTCTCTGTTTGCCTGGATTAAAGTTTCACTTAAGTCCTCTACTTTCTTCTCCTCCTTCTCTATTCTTACTTCCATTTCCTGTAATCTTTGCTCATTTTTTATTAATTGTTGTTGAATCACCTCAAATTTACCGTCAATTGCTTGTATTTTTTCCTTGAGCTCACCAGTATCATATCTCACTTGGCCTATCTCTTTCTTTATTTCTTTTTTCATCTCTTCATGGTTCCTAGTCATAGCTTCCTGCATATTTTGCAAAAGTGCTTGTACATTTTAAGGGAGTTTGACCTTTCCCTTTGTAGCATGTTGTCAATGGACTTCTGACTAGAAGGGCTTGAGGACATCCCTAAACCCTGTGGCACTGCCCTCTTTCCAGCGCTGATCTTCGTTAAGTTCAGTATGCTTGTCATATTTAACCAGATTTTTATAAAAATACTCTTTATGGGGTATTTCCATCTTCTTTTCTCCCCTCTATCTCCCTCCACCACAACCTCCTTATCTATTTCCTAATTTGGGGCAGATATGTCAAAATCAACAGCCACCCTATCCTCTATCTCTACCCTATTGTAACTCATATAATATTGATAAATTCAACCAAACCCCTAAGACATTACTCAGTTAATATCACTCTTTAAAAATACTTGATTCCTTTAACCTTAAATCTTTATCAATATATCAATTAAATATACATATATATATATAACAGTCTCACTATCCGAACTGCAGTCCTAAAGTTGCTGTGTCACTTTCTCCATCTTGGATCCATTATACTCCCATGTGTTATAAGTCAAAAGTTCAAAGTTTGTCCAAACAATTCACTTTCCTTCTACTTATAGTCCACACTCGTTTATCCAAAAATTCAGTCTCCAAGACTCAAAAACTTGTCTTTTCCCATTACCTTTCTGTCCGTTCGCCTGGTCTCATGGCTAGTTTACGATCTTCTAACTTCCTGGGTTCCTCTTCTTGTCGCTCTCGCCTTGCCACCTTATCCTTCGTCACTTCTCTCGCCACTTGCTCCCTCTCGGTAAGGCACCCTCTTCTAACCAGCATCTATTTCAAAAGCACACCCTTTCACTTTTTAAAATATAAAATCTTTGAATTACATTTCATCAGATCTGATACACTGTTGTTCCACTAGGTTGATGCTAGTTCCGTCCCTCTGTCAGGTCTTCCTGTCAGCCATTACTGGCCTCCTTCTCCCCAGTCCACTTGCATTGGGTTTTCTCTGGATCTCCAACATGGGCCGCCACTCATGTAGGTTCTCTGGGATGCCTGCAACTTCAGCTGTCCCTCCAGGACCTCCTGTGGCTCTGAGCAGCCCCTGCGGACACTGGGTGAGAGGCTGTGCAATACAGAGAAGCCCATTCACACAGCCGCCTGCTCTGACAGCTGGCCCCGCTCCCTCCAAAAATTTTCTATTCTTTTTAACCATATTCAAACAAATGTTTAATCTTTAAATATTGCATCTAAGAAATCCAATCATCTAATCTTTTAAATCTATTCAAAACATTTTTATCAATTGAAATTTTCTCAGAATCAGTTACATTTAAGTATCTAAAACATTTCCCTCATTTAAACCATCCCAAAATTTTTATATTTCTCATATCATAAAAAATATGTTATTTGAGGGGCCCATCCCTCTTAAACTAAAATTTATTTATATACTGAATTTTTCTATTTTCTTAAGCATATTCAAACAAGTGTTTAATCTTTAAATATTTCATCTGATAAATCCAATCATCTAATCTCTTAATTTTAATTTTAGCCTTTTTTTTGCCAAACGTCTTTCCTAATCAGTATGCTCCACTGGACCAGAAGGTCTTCCAATAGTCTTGTATATATTATTGTAGGTGCAAGAGACAAGTCAAGTAAGATGTTTTTGTAGGAATGTTTTGCCCCTTTGTATTCATTGAAGATCTTTTTCTTTCTTTCTCTCTTAATTTTTCTTATTATTTTTTATCTCTCAAGTTGTTATAGTTCTCTTGACAGCTCTATAATCCATTTTTTCAAATCTTTTTCTTGTCCTCAGATTTATTTTGCAATCTTGAAGTGTAATCTTTTCCATGTCCAATATTTCCTGCAAGTTTTTCTCTGCTTGGGCTAAGTCATAATTGCTTCCATTGTTGGGTTCCCTCTTTAAATCTCTTTCCTCTGGTTTATGTTCAGTTGTCTGCTTTATTTGATCACTCTCTTTTTTTATTTTCTGAGGTTTTTTGTTGTGAGGTTAAATTGAAAATGTGTTCATTTATATTTTCAAAGTTGTTTTTAATTTCCTCGTGGTTTGAAGTCATTGTCATTTGTATTAGTTGCAATATAGCATACATTTCCTCCTGGAAAGTATTTGTTTTTCCTTGATATGTTCTTTCTGCAGATCTCTGGTGTTCCATGATAGTAAAAAATCAAAGTTTTTCTTTCTCTGCAGACAGCTTTAGTAGTTTTTCTTTCTCTGCAGACAGCTTTAGTGTCACAGTTCAATAGGTATTTATAATTCAGGAAGATCAGGTTTTTCCCCCTAAGGTTTATAGTTCTCACTTTGAAGATAGCCAAAATGTTTTCTTTTCTTTGTTGAAGCTGTTCTCTGTTTAGTTAAAATATTGAAGGTCACAAAAACAAGTTATCTTTTTCTGGGCTTTCTGCCAATTCCTGTATCAGAATAACTACAATTGTATATTTTTATCCACCACTAGATGACAGAACCAGTTCATTTTTCAGTTTTTAAAGAAAGCAATTACTTTCTTCTGTTTTCATCAATAATCTTTTGAGAAGAAAATCTTAACTAATTCCACCAATTTCAAACTTATCCAGATTTAAGTCTTATATTCATTTCATTTCAATATATTTCTGTCCCCCATAAAATTTTAATTCGCTACTTCCATCTGTGGGAGGGTGGAGCAAAAGTCTCCCTCCTTCTTACTTTCAGAGGATTTTTGCTTCTTGGGTTTTTTCCCCAGGAAATCAATTATCAAGTAGAAGAGAAAGAATCAGTATTCTTACCCAGTTCCAAACACATTGTTTATGATCACACTTAAATTAGTGCTTTTTGGCTTCAGCTGGTTGTAGCTTAGGCTAGACTTTGGAGTGAAGCTAGCCTTTCTTCTACTGGTTTCCGGAGGGCTTCACTCAGACAAATGGATTAACTGCCATCTCTCCACAGTCAGAAGAACACCCCTCCTTCTCTTTTGCTTCTACAGGGCAAGTTTAGGCCCATTTAGGGTGCCCAAACAAAAAAGAATTGTCTGTAGGATGAGGGATCCCATGATCCCTCAGCTGCTATGCTACTGCATAAAACCAGATGCCTGATTTGTCTTGTCTTATTGCTTGTGATTTCATCACTGTTATCAGCCACCCACAATTGTGTGCAAGTAGGTGGCAAAGATAGAGATACAGATAGCTGAGAGAGAGAGAGATGGATAGATAGATAGATGATAGATAGATAGATAGATAGATAGATAGATAGATAGATAGATAGAAGAGAGAGAGAGAGAGAGAGAGAGAGAGAGAGAGAGAGAGAGAGAGAGAGAGAGAGAGAAAAGGAGATGGAGTCCTTAATGTTGAATCATTCTCTCAGATATTATAAAGCCCTCAGATATGTACTTAGAATAACCTAAAGCACTTAAATATTATCTATTTCAAACATATTACTTCTCAAACAAAACCCTCTTCACCATGGGTTTACCAGGAAGCAGAGATGCAGTCCACTAGCAGCTATCTGGCATAGCTCTCCAGATCAGATGAATCAGGCCACTAATTCTGGCAGAATATAAAGAAGACATTTTTCACTTCAGCAAATGACCTCTAGTATCCTAGTGTCCTTTTTTTTATAACTTCACTTGCAAATGAAGGTTGCTGTGGTATTGAGAATAACTTGTTTCCTACTGTTGGAGCTTAACATCTTAGGACAGTCACATTTCTTTCAGATGTTTTATGCAGGAAATTTGTCCTTTAACTCCACCAATATATCAGTTTACATCTCATCAGTCACTATTTATAAATGTTTACGTCTGTACACATGCACACACATATGTACTTGCTATGAAGCTTAATGCTTAGTAAGCAGGCTTTTTAATACTCTATTCATGAAGTAATTTTATGGTCCTGCTATTAGTTTTTAATATTTAGCTTTTCTTTTTATTAGTAGTTTTTATTAGTATTCTATTTTCATTTACATTACAGTGAACTCTTTCTTTTAGTATTCCTGATTTTTAAAACTTTTATCCTTTTTAATTTAATCTTGTAACTTTTTATAATAATTGAACAAAATACTGGTCTGTGTCCATAGCAATAAAGATTATGATTACACATTATTACAAAGATAATGATTACAAATTTCACTGATAATATTATCATCATGAAACCTGCAATTAGAAAAGAAAAAAAATTGAATCTTGGCAATAATTTAAAGTAATGGATTTTACTTTTAACTTGTGTATATAATATATCTATTCCAGTTCTTTCACATTACTTCCTTCTCTCACTCTTTTTCTTTTTCTCTGCTACTGACCTAGATCTCAAATAGCTTTGAATTTCATGAAGGAAACTATTCAGTCCCATTCATGTGGTCTTGTGCCACGTTTAATACATTTTCTACACTTTTTTTACTATATTTTCATTTCTATGCTACTTTGGTGTAGCAGCTAAAAGTATTGCACTAGAAGCTAAAAAATAGTGGGTTTTAGTCCTCCCTTAGGACAAAAGCAAACAGGTGACTTTGGACCAGTTCTCTTTCTCAGCCCTAGACTAGGAAATTGGAAAAAAAAATATTTATCTACTAATTCACACTGGACTAGCATGAGTCCATAACCTTCAGTGAAGACGTTTCAACTGTGCAACCAATTGATTCAAGAGAGAAAAATAGAAAAGAGAATGAGATTTGAAAAACAAGGAAATAGCTCTGCCCAGTTTTAATATTCCTGTTCTCTGCCCAAGGGTTGTACACCTGGTGATTTTCAAGGGATAGATTTAAAAGTGATTGTGAAATATATTAACTAACACATGAGAATATACTTAGTTTCATGTGTAGATAAGATAATATGGGCATGCTTTGATGTAGTGAGATGGAACGCATAAACACACCTTCTATTGTTTACTCTGTATATCCTGGAACATGCAAAAATGACTTGCTCTGAATCTTAAACTCTTCTTCAGAATTATTTCTTTAAGCATTGCAAAGTAGAGCATTTTTCATGTCTAAAAGCAAAGCAGAGAAACAGCTGCTTAATCTGGTACTGATGTTTAATACCCTGAATGAAACTGAAATCTTTTGTTTGGAATTGTTCTGATTTTTTGTTTTTGTTTTTTTTTTAATTTCTATACGGCATGATTGTGGTTTATCTCTACAGAGCTTCCTTTTATAAGTTTCTAAATTGCTAAGATCATGACCAACAGCTAGAAATATTGATAATGTATTTATAATATATATTTTAACTTCCTAGTCATTTTAAAGCTATCACTCCTATTGATTAAACCCTAATACAAAATTCACTTAATTTATACTGAAACTGGTATAGCATTACTCATGACCAAATAACAAACCTTGATTGTAAAGGGGTTCATATTTCTAATTCAAAACTAAAATGAAACAAAAAAAACACAGTTACAAGTATTTTCTATAATACACTTCAATCAGGAATACTAAAAGTGGAGTTTCTCAACTGTATGATGTCTGGAAGAGACAAGATGAACCTGTGACACCACTGAAGCTCACTGTATAATTTCTCAAATTCCATTTTGATACTTCACTCTAGAGAAGTAGTTGATAAAAACTCACTGATGGGAGTTTTGAGTATAGTTTTTGAATAAGGTTTATATCCACTGAATTGCCATGCCATCCAGGTTACCCTTAACTAGCAAGATAATCAGAAAATTGTGGGGTATTTTATCAAGTACATTACTAAAATACTATTAAATCTACAGTGTTATCATAATCTATTAAGGAAATTGCCTGATTTTTTTTTAAAAAAATGACCCAAATTATCTGGCAAGATTTGTTTTTGATTAATCTGTGCTGTCATAATTACCACATTATTTTCAAAGGTACTTTCAAATTGATTGCTTTTGTAATATGTTTTGGATCATGCTACATGCAATTTTGAGTAATAAAACTATAACAATAAAGGGCTTATTTTTTCCAAAATTTGATATACTATAGACATAAACCTTGAATAATTACAACTCTGCTGATATAGTGTATTATTAAAACTCTTGTGTCTGTAACCTGGATGAAATAGTGCACCATAGGGTAAAATATTTTCAACCAAAATACCTCAAATGGACTAACTTATAGAATGTGCCCAACATTTAGGACCATGACTACTATTGAACTGAAATTTGGCAAATTGTATAAAACATTTTATGATACAAAAGTTTTAAAAGTTTTAAAATGTTTTATGACATAACACAAAATGTCATAAAATGTTTCTTGTGGTCAACTGGTAATGTTCAACTATGCTATACAGTTCAATATGGGCCGCTTTCAAAGCAGATACATTTCTGGATATCACCTTGAATTGTTAAGAACTTTACTAGTCCTTTAGAAACTCTGCCATTGTTGATGACGCTGAGGAAATATTCCTGAAAAAGTGACCCAACAAATCACAGGTTGTATAATATTTTAAAAAACTTCAGAATCCATGGTCAGGTGATACTCAATCATTGTCATGATCAAATTATATGCATGAATAATTCTTTAAATAAGCATGGAGATTTGGAATATACTCCTAAGTATTTACAAAATAGTAATATTTGATAATAAGGCTCAGGACAATAGCATGAGACTGTATTGAAAATCAAGTAGCCAATATGTCTAAGCCCATTCCAAGGATTACTAAAGATCAGTATGCAGTTTACAGACATTTATAAATGAACCACTGAAGTGTAAATTGTAGTATTTTTTTTCTATTTTTTTAACAAAGTGATGAGAGTAGTATAAGTCTAGGAAAAAAATGGTTAAAAATTTAAACATGGTAAAACAATGATAACCCACCACAATTTTCTTATACCAACATATGAATAATAATTTATAAATGCTTTCTCAAATCTCTTTCACTCTCTCTCTTTCTCTCTCTCTTTCTTTCTTTTATACTTCCAAAAATTATTCCCATGTCTGGTGAAGCTTTGCCAGCTCATTATTCAGTTGGAAATGCAGCTTCAAAACAGAATCTATTTTTATCTATATGCATTGAAAACCAGTCTTTTAATTTAGGTGGGTTGGCATTCTGTTGTGACCCTTTTCAATACATGAGCCTCTTGTCATTGAATTTAAATCATCAGTGGGGAAAAAGAAGGATGGACTTTGATTTGGCAAAGAAGTGGCAGTGCTCATTTGTCTCTCTCTCCCTTTTCTTATACTATCATAGGCACCCAAATATCACAATGATTAGCACAACGGAATAAAAACATAGTCTTTGAATACTTTTCATATTTTTCTGGCTTTGTATATTTTTAAGTTTAGGAAATGCAGGCCTCTCCAAAAATTCTTGGGCTGCAACTTTCAATCTCTCTACTACAAAACAGCAATCTGGGCCAACAAGCAGCGGCTTTTTCCTTTACACAAACTCATCAACAAGTATAAATGTTTTTGCAATAATCAGGAAATTATTGACCAAAGACAACACCCCTTTCTGATAAATGATAGAAATGTTAATACTCTTGGCAAAATTGTTTTTGCACTAATTACTGTATCCATCTGCTCCGAAAGATTGATTAGATTAAAAATGTTTGTTCTCCTTTTCTCAGCAATGATGGGCTTCTTCTTGACATTAGGTTAGTCCTGCTAGTGTCTCTGCAGAGATGGATATGCAGTTTTAATCAAACCAAAGTAAAGGTTCATTTCAAATGGAAATAAGTCACTTTTCTTTCTTAAGGAAGTTTAGAGGAAAAAAGCCATATTTGTTTGGACGCTGAATTATAAAACTGATATGGCTTGGCTGATACAGCTAGTGTTTGTAGTCTTATCTATTGCTTTGTCCAGTTTCTCACTTGCAGACAACTTATTGCAATTGTATGATTTTTTTCCCTTGAACTATGAAAAGCCAGATTAACTCCTACTCAAAAGACAAAGCAATGGAAGCATGGACAGTTGACTTAGTTTTTCTAATTCATTTCAGTGTTTGGATGGAAACTATTATTTTACAAAAAGAAAGGTTGTGTGTGTTAAATATTTGGTTCTTGAAGGCATTAAGCGAGACAAGGTGTTCAAACAGCAACAAGTTTATTCTAACTCAGAACACAACAGAACAAGCTAATAGCTGCTGTGCAGCTATTTATACGGTTGGCCTCTAGGTGGCGACCAATAGGTTTAAAGTACCAGTTTCCCACCCCAATCCTACTGGAGACAGCAAGTCTAGCTCAGCCCAGCAACCATTACATAACACACAGAAAGTAGGTCAGCCATTAAGCAAGCAGGTAGACATAAAGCAAGTGAATTACACAGATAAGGCCAATAGATTACAGTGTGTGTGTGTGTGTGTGTGTGTGTCTGTGTGTCTGTGCGTCTGTGTCTGTGTGCATACATGCGCATGTGTGCGTGTATGTCTGTGTGTTTTTTTGTATTTTTTTTAAAAAATCTGCTTTATATTTCTGTTCTATTAGTCTATACTTTTTTTTTATTTTTTCTTTGTTTGTTCCTGGCTGACCACTTGATCCTACTCATGTTCTTCCAAATGTTTATTGGAAATTGGATGGAAATTGTTAGAAGAACTTTTACTTCATACTAGTCCTGAGGGAAAGAAACACTTCTTCTTTCCCATTTTCTCAGCTGCTGTCTCCTGTACTGTTCCCTCTTCTCATCAGAACTGACAGTATTCAAATTTGTGTCTTTAACACCCATTTTTGGGCTCTCTTTATTCAAACTTTTCTTCATGAGGTCTGTGGCTGCGGAGCAATCGGGTTACCATCTCACCTCCTGCTCAAAACCTCTTTTATTTGGCAGTTAGGTCATCTTGATGAAGTAGGAGGGCCAAAAAAAGGGAGGAAGGAAAGCTTGGTTTTTACTTATAAACTTTTTTTTTACCTTCTCCATTTGGCAATTACTAACTTCTTCCACCCATTCCCTGTTTTCTTATTGGGTAGCCTTCTCCTCCCTCTGCCAACATTTGTTACTATTGCTTTGCAGTTCTCTCAGAAATGCAGCTCCACATTAATTGTGTTAGATTGCAGGTAATTCCCAACCACCTTTCTTTTTTCTTGTATTCTACAAGCGTTCTTTGTTCCATTCTGATTTTATACGTTCCTTTTGCATTCAATACCAAATAACCATAGAGATTTTCTGGCAAATATGTAGATTTTGTATAATATTAGCTCTGGCTACCACTGCTTGCGAAATATAACTCCCATCTGTTGGAAAGGTGGCATTTGGACTTAGAACAAGTGAGAGTCCAGGGCGGGTCAGACAAGACATAGTGGAAATGCTGCTGCCTTCCATTCTGAATGGTACACAATCATTGCTTTAAAAGGGTCATAACTCTACTTTCCATATTGATAGGATTTGGAGGGAACAAGAAAAGGAGATTAGAGCCACCATCAAGGAACTAGTGAATATTATTTGGAATTCAGAACCATACTAATCTCAGAGGTTTTAGCTTAAGAGCTAAAATAAAATAAGACAAAATAATGTTCTGCACTATTAGTTAATTCTCATTACATGAGAGTTTTTGTTTTGTTTTTAAGGTTAAGAAAAGACTGATCCTATTGTGGCAACCTCCATTTAGCCATTTAGCTCTCACTCATAATTTTACAATGAGAGCACTATTATTAACAGCTTTGTTGTGATATTCTACTTTTTAATATGTACTGTAACTGATAAATGTAGCAGAATATCTATAAATATATACTTGTTGGATGGGGGAAGGATGTTAGTGTAATAGAATCTAGATTATTTCAGGGATTGGTGGGATTCATAACTCCTGGATTAGACTATGAAAGAGTACAAATGCCCACAAAGTCTTTCTTGTGCTTAAGTTCAGCTGTAGAAATACAACCTGTTTACCTTTCCATCTCTTGGCAATGTATCTTCCTAGTGAAGAGCTTCATGTCGATTAGCTCTCTGCATCCACCAGCACCTGCAAAGATGGTTGGCCTGTGATTGGAATATGAATGCCAGCCAACTAGTAAATCCCTTAAAGAGGCACAGAAGAAAAACATCCTTTCCTCCAATTAAGCTGAAATCACTGTCTGACTCACCGGACTGTTACTTGCACTAAGCCCAAATGCCACCTCTCCAACAGATGGGAAATACACTTTTCAAGCAGTGGCAGGTAGGGCTAATATTATATAAAACCTACATATTTACCAGAAAATCTTTATCACTATTTGGTGTCGAATCTAAAGGGAATGTATAAAGTCAGAATGGAAAAAAAAACCTTGTAGAATACAAGAAAAAGAAAGGTGGTGGGAAATACCTGCAATCTAATACAATAAATCTGGAACTGTATTTCTGAAAGAATTGCAAAGTAATAGTAACAAATGTTGGCAGAAGGCGGGGAAGATTACCCAATAGGAGAACAGAGAATGGGTGGAAGAAGTAATTGACAAATTGAGACAGTAAAAAAAAATACAAGTAAAATCCAAAGTTTATCTTGGAATTAATTTTTAGTTCATTGGAAACTCTTTTTTCTATATATTCAATAATTGTCAGTATTCTGGACATTTCTGAATTGGTCAGATACAGGCAATAATAATAAGCTGACTTGGAAAATGGTCTCTAGATTAGAGTTCCTAACTTGTACAGGATAGTGCTTCCGCTAATGATTTTTAATTGCACTTGTGACAATTGGAGAAAATGGATCAAAATTGATCCTTAGTATCCATAGCATTAACAGGGAATAACTAAGAGTACTAATTCAGGCCACATAATTTATTCGCCTAACAAGCATTTATATGAAGTACTTAATTTACCCAAACCTGGATGACTTTCTTATGGAGCATCTGTTTGACTTGTTTAATACATTTACAAATGTTCCCTTTGTGTCTAACATATGAAAGAACACTCTTAACATTCTACTATACTAGAATTAATTTGTTAAATGTTTCCTGGGAAGTTATTCCTGGCATAATTCTGATCAAAAGGTACAAGATGTGACACTGAGCAAAATTGGGATATACCCTGCTGGGCAGGTCCTTGACAAATGCATAAATGTGGAAGAATTTATTGTTTGTGGATTGAAATATCAAGTTCATTGTATTTGCCAAGGAAAATAAAACAATAACAAGTTGTATGTAAATAGTGTAAAGCTAGAACAACTATATACATATTGGCCTTTGAGCTAAGAGCAAATTTAATACTTGTGTAGGATGTTTAATAAAGGTAAAAAATAAATGGAGAAATGTTAAGTTAATATATACAAATGGTGGTTGAAAGATGGCGGGAAGTACATTTTCTATTGTGAGGAGTGAATAACAAAAGAAATGAAAACCTTTGTGCATATCTTCAGTACATGTTTCTATTTATTATACTGAAGTAGGAATTTGGTATAGCAGGAGAAATATAAAAAGTTGGACTGGGACTAGTTTAAGTGTGTGATGAACAAGATGAGCTAATCAATGAGTAATGAATGACTGTAGATTGACTACAAAAATTAGTGACCTCAGTGAAAGAAATAAAGTGGACACAAATGATTTGGTCATAAAGAGAGAATGAATCAGGATTAAACTGCAAAACAAATATATGAGAGAAGACTGAATTGGTTGAAAAGAAGGGAGATCAGAGAACGTTATGACTGGATAAAGTTGCTGAGATCCTTAAAAGGAGGTAGGAAGTTAAAAGAATAAAAGGCAGGGTACCAATCACTGCATGAACATGATTCAAAAGTTTTTAAAGTTTTTCTAATTAAGCCATGGGTGCATGATTATATGTTACAGTATATATTATTCTTGTCTATACTTATTTGACTGCTGGTATGATTTACCTTAAGATTGGTCTTCCAAGTATTGGTCTTGTCAGTATTGGTCTTACCAGAATAACAAAATAACAGAATTGGGAGGGACCTTTGTGGTCTTCTAGTCCAACCTCTGCTCAGGCAGGAAACCCTATACCATTTCAGACAAATAGTTGTCCACCTCTTCTTAAAAACTTCCATTGTTGGAGCATTCCAAACTTCTGAAAGCAAGTTGAACTTCTGGAGGCAGCCACTCAGATATATTTCTCCAGCTGAGCTGATATTAGCTTTCAAGGGAGATCTAGATTATTTGGTGATGCTTTTTTCAAGAAACTTCCCAAATAAGTTACTTTTGATTGACATGAGTCTGCCAGCTGCTCTCTCTTTCCATAAACATATAACTCAATGGTATTAAGCTATTAAAACCAGGACTTCTCTCTAGCTATTCCAGTATTCCTTAAGTGATACACATTGTGGCAGATTGCCAATAGTGCAACTGTTCTTATCTTGATAGAACAAGAAGTGGCTTACAAACTAGTTATTTTGAGTCTGATTAAACACTGGAACTATCCTAGCTACATCTCTGAATTGTCCTTTGGTTGCCTTTATCAAAATATTTTCACCTTTTGATTCCCATAAGCCAAGACTCCTTTACTTAAAGAAAACTGACAGATTTCTCTACTTATGCCTGAGTAAGTAGGGCCAAGAAGCTACTAAGCTACTCCGTAGTTATTTCAAAGAGCAGATTTCAGCTGGAACACACAACAGCTTGGGAGGGTCAAAGCAGTCTCCACAGGGTCTAAATTTCAGTATGAAGAATATCCAGAGTTATGCTCCCTGGATAACCCCTTTTTCTTTCTGTTAGAGCTTCATTTTTTAATAATTACAATGTATCCATTTTAAAAAGCTAAAACATTGCAATTTCATGATGTCAGGTTACAAGTGATGATAAACATTTTTTACAAAGCACAATGCTTCCCAAATTCTCGTGGTGAGGCAAAGAAATTAGGAATTTGCAGAGTTGGTAAGGTTAAATTTAAATATTATTAATATTTTAACATAGTTAAAAGAAAAGCCATATATTGTAAATTATACAGAAAAGGAAAATAAGGTTTATTTACTTTATATAACACAACCTCTCCCTATGTCCCATGCTGACTATAAACTGGAGAAGATTGGTCTAAAACATATCCCTACTTTCACAGCATGTATCTTAGCCCAAGAAATTCAAGCTAACTTTCTCACTGTAAAAAGGAATTCTAAATTAAATATAAAAGAAACAGACAAGACTGTGAATATATGATGTTTGTAATATTTCAATAATCCATTACTCTTTAGGATGTTAAGGGCAAAGGCAAATAAGAAACTACACACTTGCAGGTCTCTTCATTTTTATTTTTATTTTTTTTAGTTGGTTTTGGGCATACAATATTTTGAATTTTAAGAAAATGCCATTTCCCCATTTATGTAAATTTATGCATTTTTCATATTATTTTTCTTTAAAAATACCCAGCTAAAATAAGGCTTTTGTAGTTGGCAAAGGAGATGTCTGTGGCAATTGGTGCCTATGGAGATCAGTTTGGAGGCAGCAGTGCTGAAAAATAAATATTTTCAAGGATGGGAACTCTGCTCAATCACAACCACATTTCATTTCCTTAAAATATGGCTCTTATAAATCCACTGAAAAATTTGAATTAGCAATGAATTGTGCTTGTAAAAAATCCTTGTATAACTACCACTTGCAAATGATTTGTAAAATAATTAATTGGCTGGAGTAGAAATGCATGATTTACAATAATCGACTTCAAAAAAATAATTGCCGTTCCCTATAGAGCAGCCCCCAATTTTTGAGCAGAATTTTAGTTATCTGCCAAGAACTGTTAACCCTCAAGTTACATGGCCAGATAAAAGTCATCTTCCAATGCTCAGTCAGTTTCAACATTCTTCCTTGAATGGCTCTACAACAGGTATATCAAACTCACGACATCATGTGACATCGTGTGATGTATCAGGGCTTTTTCCCCATTGCCAGCAATGGGATGGGTGCAGTTTTGGTGTGATGCATCTGGCCTGCGGGCCAGCAGTTTAACATGCCTGCTCTACAAGATCACAAATTGCTGGGCCTATGCACAGAAAACTTTTCATAGTCACCTTTTATTATAGAGTTTTCTCTCTCTCTCCCTCCCTCCCTCCCTCCCTCCCTCCCTCCCTCCCTTCCTTCCTTCCTTCTTTCCGAATGCTATCATTGTTATATAACATTTAAAAAAAACAATGCTATGATAAGAACTGCATAATTCTAGTCACAATGACTGTCATTGATAACCAAATGGAGGTTTATTTCTGAATTGCCCTTGTATGTTTATTGGGGGCATCAAAACAGCTTTCAACCAGACATCTGGTACTGCACAGCAGTGCAGCAGTCGAGGGGTTCGGGACTCCTTATCCTTCGGCTGAGTTTCTTCCTGTTAGGGGATCCTAAATGGGCCACAAGCCACCCCAAAGAGGCGGCAAAGAAGGAAGTAAGTCCTGGGGACATCGGAGAGATGGTGGCCGACCCGATCAGTCCAGGAGAAGCCTTCCAGAAACCAACTTCAGTCTAGCCCAAGCTGCAAGCAACCAAAGTCAAAAGCTCTATTTTAAGCTGATTGTAAACAGTACATTTGAATCTGGGTAAGAACATTGATTTTCTCTATCCTACTTATCAACTTTCCTGAAGGAAAAAAAACCAAGATGCAAAAAACCTCTGAAAGTGAAGGAGGGGAATTTTTGCCCCACCCTTTTACTAATGGAAGTGGCAAATTAAACCTTTTATGGAGGACCAAAATGTATTGAAGTGAAATGAAATGAGTATGAAACCTAAATTTGGATAAGTTAGAAGTTACTGAATGGTTAATATTCTCATTTTAAAGGCAATTTGTTCAATTTGAAAATTTGAAAAATAAACCAGTGCTGACATCTAGTGGTGGATGAAGACCACAACAGCTATGGCTTTCATGCTGGACTTGGCAAAATCTGGAAAAAACTAATCTCTATTTGTGCCCTTCAGAGCTCTAATAATAGAGAACAGCTGTGACAAAAAAGAAAACTATCTGGGCTGCAGATAAAGTGAGACTTACAAACTTCAGGGAACAAAAAAATTTTTTTTGAACTTTCTAGATTACAAGTATCTATTTAATCAGATCCCAAAGCTATTTGCAGAGAAAAGAAAATTTGGATTCTTGGTCATCATGGAAAATCAGACATTTATAGAAAGAACCTATCAAGAAAAAATAAATGCTTTTCAAGAGGAGACATATGATATGTTGCAACTAATTCAAATAACAATGATTTCAAACCACAAAGAAATCCAAAATAACTTTGAAAATATAAACCAATTCATCGCCAATTTAACTTTACAACAAAAAATCCCAGGAAACAACAACAGAGAAAGAACAGATAAAACAGACAACTGAATACAAATGTGAGGATAGAGACTTAAAGATGGAACCTAACAAAACAAAGAAGTATTTAACCCAAGTGGAAAAAAATTACAAGAAATACTGGATTTGGAAAAGACAACTTATACTTTAACACGACAAAACAAATTTGAGGAAATGGACTGCAGAGATGCCAGGAAAAACATTAGAACTGGAAAGACAAAAAATGATAAGAGAAGCAGAGAGAAAAAGAAAGAAAAAGTTTTTCAAAAAAAATGAATGGGCAAATGCCTCTGACAAAGATATTGTATTTGATTTACCTTTTATATCTACAGTAACACCTACAAGAATATGGAAAGATTCTTTGACTCAGCGGAACATATTGATTAAGAAAGATACTGGGCAAAAGAAAAAGCCTAAAATGAAAATTAAGAAAATAGAAGATGGGGCTATCAGAGAGAATATTTAAAAAAGAAATGCCCATTTGAATATTGTTAAAGAAATAGAAAAAATTTGGATGTGAATTTGACTTTTAGAGGGAAGAGCCCCTCAAGTAACATAGTACGTTCTTTTTCTTCTTTTTTTATTTTATTTCTTGATATGAGTAATAGAAAAGAGTTGGAATGGCTTATATAAAGGAAATGTTTTAGATATCTAAAGATGATTGACTTTAAGCAAATTACAATGGATTAAAAACATTTTGAATAAGAGTTAAAAGACTAGAGGACTAGATTTATTAAATGAAATATTTAAAGATTAAATATATTTTTAATTATTGTAAAAATGAACGAAAAAATTGGAAATAAATATGTATTAGCTTATAAGAAATAGGGATTTTAAGTAGCATACTATCTTTTTATTTTTTTATTCTTATTCTTCTTTTTTAGTCTTATTTATTCCTTAAGAAAGGTAAAAGTATTGGATTGGTTTACATAACAAAAGATTGACTTAAATATTTAAATGTAATTAACTTTGAGAAAATCTTAAGCAGTAAGAATGTTTTGAATATTGTGGGGAAAACAAATGTAAACAACAACTATAAATAGGATCTATGATGAGACAATCAGAATGACTAGATAGAAAAGAAATATTATATTGATGTGATTATTATCTGTAGAAATATTAGAAAACTTTTATACTCAATCATTCTTTAAAGCAATATGAATTGAATTAACTTAAGGTTGGTTAAGAGAACATTATAGGAAAAAAGGAAATCAAGTAAAGTTATTATGTGGATTATAGATTATAGAAATCAACTGTTAGTGAATGTTTCTTAAATATAAACACAGGCAACACACTGTTTACCGAATATTAAGTGATTATGTTAAAAAATTAATAAAACATTTTTTTTAAAAAAACAACAAAATAATTTCAACTTTAAGGATTACTTGTAAAGGAAGAAAAATATCTGATCCAGATACAGGTAGTTCTCAGATTACAAGTTCATTTAGTGACTGTTCTAAGTTAAAACAGCACTAAATAAAGTGACTTATGACCATTTTTAACTTACAAGAGTTGTAGCATTTCCAGGGTCACATGATCAAAATTCAGCAGCTTGGCAACAGATTCATATTTATGCTAGTTGCAGTGGTCACCTTTTACAACTTCTGACAAGCAAAATCAATGAGAAGGCCAGAGTCATTTAACAACCACATCACCAACTTAACAACTACAGTGATTATTTAACAACAGTGGCAAGAAAGGTTGTAAAATGGGTAAAATTCATTTAAAAACTGTTTTGCTTAGTAAGAGAAATTTTGGACTCTGTGTCGTAAGTCAAGGGCAACTTGTTATCTCAGAGTAAGAAGTTCTGGAAGGTAACAATAGTCAATTGGGCAAAATTTGGAATCTTCTTGTACAGAGCATCACAGCATCCTATTCTCTTCTGCTTCACAAATCCAAGTCTTTCCTACATAGATGCCTGGTTTACATCTTTGCCTTCTAATATCAGTACAATATTTCAGCTAGTCTGCCCTCTTGCAGGAACAAGGTAGGTGAATTTAATTTAAATTTTAATTAATTTGTTTAAAGTTTAATTCATTGGATTTTGAGGCTATCGAGCTCTAAAAGACTATGGGCGGCTTACAATGTTTAAAATACATACCGTATTTTCCGGCGTATAAGACGACTGGGCGTATAAGACGACCCCCTACATTTCCTGTTAAATTATAGGGTTTGGGCTATACTCGCCGTATAAGACTACCCCTCTTCCAACGCACACCAAATAAAAATTAAAAAACATCAGATTTGATTTTAATATGGTAATTTTAATTCAAATGCTTATGACATGCAGGTACTTAGTAGGAAAACTGTCACTTATAAACATAAGGCTGTTTGTCATCAAACATGTAAACATAAAACAGTGCAAGTGGATTAAACATAATAATAATAATAATAATAATAATAATAATAATAATAATAATAATAATAATAATAATAATAATTTGGAAGGGACCTTGGAGGTCATCTAGTCCAACCCCCTGCTAAGGCAGGAAACCCTATACCATTTCAGACAAATGGCTGTCCAGTCTCTTCTTAAAAACTTCCAGTGTTGAAGCATTTACCACTTCTGGAGACAGGTTGTTCCACTGGTTAATTGTTCTAACTGTCAGGAAGTTTTCCTTAGTTCTAGGTTGCTTCTCTCCTTGACTAGTTTCCATCCATTGCTTCTTGTCCTGCTTTCAGGTGCTTTGGAGAATAGCTTGGCTCCCTCTTCTTTGTGGCAGCCCCTGATCACTGCTATCATGTCGCCCCTCACCCTTCTCTTCATTAAACTACACATACCCAATTCCAGCAACCATTTCCTATTTTCCTAATTCACTTTTTCACTTTTCCTAATTCACTCTAAAGCTTTCCCTGCGCAGAGCCTTAACTAACACCAGCTGCCTGCAATTAGTGCAGGTTCGCATCCCACCAGGCTCAAGGTTGACTCAGCCTTCCATCTTTCCGAGGTAGGTAAAATGAGGACCCAGATTGTTGGGAGCCATAAGCTGACTTTGTAATAATGCTGCTTGTGGGGGGGGGTGAAAGCTCTAATAAGCAGGCATATACATAGAATGAAGGCTATTGCTAAGCACATTGATTTGTGCTTTAAATTGTAAGCCGCCCTGAGTCTTCGGAGAAGGGCGGGATATAAATGGGATTAAAAAAAAAAGACCAAATGGGAGATCCGCTCCAGGTTTTCCAGCCAGCTCGCCCAGTTCCTGAGTCAAATGTGTCCTTAGAGCTAAGCAGCTGCTCTGGCTGCGGCATTCCCCACCTGCCTTTCAAGTTGGGATAGACTACAGCTGCTCTTCAACTTTAGAAGGAAAGACGCCCAGACCCCAGCCTGTAAAAAATCACAGACTGCAGCTTCTACTCCAATTGGTCCCGCTTTCCCTGCGCAGACTAAATGGGAGATCCGCTCCAGGTTTTCCAGCCAGCCCTGTCCCTAAAGTTTCAGCACCCGGCGTATAAGACAACCCCTGACTTTTGAGAAGATTTTCATGGGTTAAAAAGTCATCTTATACGCCGGAAAATACAGTATTTAAAAAACCAGAATGAAAGCCTGTTCCAACTCTGCAGGGCTTCTTCTGCAGCTTTCAATATCCAAAGGTCTCTGTTAAGTGTGGTTCTGTTACAGGATTGCCTTGGTGTTTGGCATCCAGCCATTTTTCCCTTTGTCTTTGACAATGTTGTGATGAAATTTTTGTTAAAGGGGCCTAGTTTTTCCCCCACCTGAATGTTGCAAGTTATTTTAATAATCAGTACTGTATTCTGAAATAGAAAAATGCAAATTAAAAAGTTGTAATTTTCTTTGCTTTCCTTTTTCCAAAGCTTCCTAATTTGTGAAAACCACAAAGAATGGAAATGCGTCTATTTGAAACAGAATTCTGAAACCGCAGCCTGTCAATGTGTCTTCTGTAAGGAATGAAAAGACAATCTTTGTTGTTGTTAGTTGCAAAGTCGTGTCCGAACCATCACGACCCCATGGACAATGTTCCTCCAGGCCTTCCTGTCCTCTACCATCTTCTGAAGTCCATTTAGGTTCACGCCTACTGCTTCAGTGACTCCATCCAGCCACCTCATTCTCTGTTGTCCCCTTCTTCTCTTGCCCTCAACGTTTCCCAGCATTAGGCTCTTCTCCAGTGAGTCCTTCCTTCTCATTAGGTGGACAAACTATTTGAGTTTCAACTTCAGGATCTGGCCTTCTAAAGAGCAGTCAGGGTTGATCTCCTCTAGGACTGACCAGTTTGATCACCTTGCAGTCCAAGGGACTCGCAGGAGTCTTCTCCAGCACCATAGTTCAAAGGCTTTAATTCTTTGGCGCTCAGCCTTTCTTGTGGTCCAACTTTCACAACCATACATTGCAACTGGGAAGACCATAGCCTTGACTATATGCACTTTTGTTGGCAGGGTGATGTCTCTGCTTTTTAGTGTGCTCTCTAGATTTGCCATGGCTTTCTTCCCCAGGAGCAAGCGTCTTTTAATTTCTTGGCTGTAGTCCTCATCTGCAGTGATCTCGGAGCCCAGGAAAATAAAATCTGTCACTACCTCCATTTCTTCCCCATCTATTTGACAGGAATTGAGAGGGCCAGATGCCATGATCTTGGTTTTCTTAATGTTTAGTTTCAACCCAACCTTTTCACTCTCCTTCTTCACTCGCAACAAGAGGCTCTTTAGTTCCTCTTTATTTTCTACCATTAGAGTGGTATCATCTGCATATCTTAGGTTGTTGATATTTCTTCTGGCAATCTTAATTCCAACTTTTGATTCATCTAGCCCTGCCTTTCTCATGATGTGCTCTGCATATAAGTTAAACAGGCAGGGTGACAGTATACAGCCTTGCCAGACTCCTTTCCCAATTTTGAACCAATCAGTGGTTCCGTGTCCAGTTCTCACTGTTGCTTCTTGACCCACATATAGGTTTCTCAAGAGACAATTAAGATGGTCTGGTACTCCCATCTCTTTAAGAACTTACCACAGTTTGTTGTGATCCACACAATCAAATGCTTTAGCATGGTCAATGAAGCAGAAGTAGATGTTTTTCTGGAACTCCCTAGCTTTCTCCATGATCCAGTGTATGTTCACAATTTGTTCTCTAGTTCCTCTGCCTCTTTGAAATCCTGCCTGTACTTCTAGTATTTTTCGATCCACATATTGCTGAAGTCTAGCTTGTAGGATTTTAAGCATAACTTTACTAGCATGTGAAATGAGTGCAATGGTGCGATAGTTTGAACATTCTTTGGCACTGCCTTTCTTGGAATTGGAATGTAAACTGATCCTTTCCAATCCTGTGTTAGTTCTATAAGGTGCTGTAGGGCTTCATAGAACTGGTCAATTTCATCCTCTTCAGCACCGGTGGTTGGGGCATAGACTTGGACTACTGTGATATTGAATGGTTTGCCTTGGATTCAAACTGAGATTATTCTGTCATTTTGGGGATTGTATCCCAGTATTGCTTTTCCTACTTTTTTATTGACTATGAAGGCTACTCCATTTCTTTTGAGGGATTCTTGCCCGCAGTAGTATACCTGATGGTCATCTGAATTAAATTCACCCATTCCTGTCCATTTTAGTTCACTAATTCCTAAGATGTTGATGTTCAGTGTTGTCATCTCTAGTTTGACCATGTCCAGCTTTCCTTGATTCATGGATCTTACATTCCAGGTTCCTATGGAGAAAAATCTTTACAGCATCGGACTTTCCTTTCACCACCAGACACATCCACAGCTGAGCGTCATTTTTGCTTTGGCTCAGTCACTTCATTCTTTTTGGCGCCACTAGTAATAGCCCTCTGCTCTTCCCCAGTAGCATATTGGACACCTTCTGACCTGAGGGGCTCATCTTCCAGTGTCACATCTTTTTTTCCTTTTGGTACTGTCCATAGGGTTTTCATGGCAAAGATACTGCAGTGGGTTGCCATTTCCTTCTCCAATGGATTACATTTTGTCAGAACTCTCTATTATAACCTGTCCGTGTTGGGTGGCCCTGCACGGCATAGCTCATAGCTTCATTGAATTATGCAAGCCCCTTCACCACAACAAGGCAGTAATCCATGAATGGGTGACAATCTTTACTTATGGATAAAACAATATTCTTATGCAAGAAGAGACCAGTTCTGATCACTATACTGAGTCGAGGTATAATCTCACCATATAAAGACTTTTTAGACTATTAATTAATCTTTTAGTGGCAAAATATTACCCTAATTTCTAAATTAGAATTTAGGTTTATAGGCTTAACAACAAGAGGCCTGAAACTGAATGTCCACCAACTTAAAATGTAAGATAGATGTAAGAAAAATGTCTTTAAATTTCTTTTTACTTTTACGGTATTTATTTGGCAGCATTAATTTTAAAATGTGTTCCTCATTGAAAAGGTGCCAGGAGTGACTGACAATCCAAGAAGATAGGGCATCAAAAGAAAACAAAATATGGGGAAAGAAAATAAAGTTCATCAATTTTTAATGTACAACAGCCCTCACAGCAAAACCAGCAGTGAAGAACTGAATACCACAGTTGGGAGAATACACACTATTTCTTTTAGACTTAGTGAAAAATGGCTTATATTGGTTCTAGCTGACTCATTCAAGAACAAGTACTCAATATTTTAAACAACAACATGTAATATTGTAATTATAATATTCATTTCTTTATAAATCAAGGTCATTTTTCCATTTCCTTTTTTTCTCATGGAGAAGATCCCCTGATCTCCTAGTAGTTGAAAATGATGGTTTATGGTTATCATCATCAATCTTTCTTTTTTCACAGAAACAATTGTTCTTTTAAAAAACATAATTGTGGATTCAATGCAGCTAGGTGTTCTGGGATATGAGTATAGATACATATTCATACTTGCTTTTCTTATTGATAGGCCCCAGGTTGTGCAAGTTGGAAAGAAAGTTTCTAATTCCATCTCCTTGAGCACAGATTCTCCATAGGGCTGTATCCTGAGTTGGCTAATGTTCACCTTGATGACCCACAACTGCTGTGCAAAATCTGCCACCAATCATATTGTGAAGTATGCAGACATCATAGCAGTGGTGAGTCTTATCCAGGATGACAATGAAGATGCTTAGAGGGAAGATTGGATTGGTGGATTGATGCAATAAAAGTAACCTGATTCTAAATATTAATAAAACAAAGGAGATCATTGTAGATTTCAGTAAGAGCTGGCATAGTCATACTCCACTCAGTATCAAGGATGCAGCTGTGGAGGTGGTTAACAGTATTAAGTATCCGGGGGTGCAGATAACTAACAATCTGAATTGGTCTCTCCATTAGTGAAGTGTGCAAATCAGCATCTGCATTTCCTGCATCAGATGAGAAGAGCAATCTTTTTCCTTTTGTCCTGGCTACTTTTTTACAGAGGCACGATTGAAAGCATTTTAACAAACTGCATCACTGTCTGGTTTGGTGGCAGCAGTGCCTCAGATAGAAATTCCATACAGAGAATGGTAAGGACAGCTGAGAAGATCATAGGAAGCTCACTCCCTGGTATTCAGGATGCTGCTTATAAGCACTATGTGCTTAGAGCTCAAAACATTGTTAGAGATGCCACACACCCACTTTACAGTCTGTTTCTATTGCTCCCCTCTAGGAAGAGGTATCAAAGTATTTCTAGCAGGACTACCCAATTCTGTTATAGCTTTGCTCCCTACGCCATTCATCTGGTAAACTCACAGGATTCGTTTTTTTCACCATGCACATGTAGATATAACCTGAACTAGAGTGTTGTTTCTCTGTGTCATATAATATATGGGCGTATGCATACGGTAATTCTGTATTTATTTATTTTTTATCATATTTATGTTGTTTATATCAAGGGTGGTGACCCTTTTATAGCTGAATGCAATGAAATTTCATTTTAATGTATGCTGATTGATGTACATTAAAGTGACAATAAAGTTATTATTCTATTCTATACACACCCAGTATCAGACCACAGTTAATGCCTCACCAAGAAGCATAACTGATTGTTTTATAACTACTTTTACAACTAATATACCTACCCAAAAGGAAGAAAAGTAGAGAGCAGTCAGAGTTCTTTTTCTTTCATGGGCCAAATAGATGAAAAGAAAAGAAAGAATTCTAGAGGGCTCTTACTGAGACAATCCCAGCTTTTCCAGTGCCATGCTTCCATCTTTTACAGATCACAGTGGAGAGCTTACTAGGATTCAGAGATAATGTAGTAGAAAAATATGAAGAATACAATAAAGAATGAAGATATGTGTGATATTATCTAGAGAATGTGTTTCGCATCAAGGAAACTAATTCAAGGGCAGATCTCCAAACTGCTGTTTGTTCTGTTTGCTTCCAATCTCCTTAACTTGTCCACTGGATAGTAGCTGAAGGAGAAGCAAGGATGAAAAAGTTTGAACAATGTTCCTATTTTCCTTTTCAGCATGATGGATGATAAATGTGATTAGCTAGATAACGGCTATGTTTATGTCAATGAGCAAATGAGGTGCAATGTGTCCTGGTGTAACTTGCTCTTGGCAAATTTTGACCTTCAATCTTATCCATGGATAGATAGCATAGATAGATAGCTCTGAAGCAACAATAAAATACTTTATCAATAAGGGGGGGGGGAGTTTGTTTATGCAAACCAGCTCAATGAAGTAATAAGCACTTGGTTGAAATCTCTTAGATGATGTTCTTGTGTGAAAGGAATATAATAAAATGTTATCTAGATTAACATTCTGGATTTGAAAAGATGCCTCTCCATAAAGCCCTTTCTCACAAAATGGTGGTTAAAGAAGGAGAGAAAGAGAAACAGGGAGAGGGAGAGGGAGAGAGGGAGAGAGGGAGAGAGGGAGAGAGAAAGAGAGAGAGTTTAAACACACGATTGAGCAGAAAAAACAATGAGACTTAACTAGGTATAAGCAAACTAGTAGGTTGAAATTTATTTTCTGTTTAAGGGCCAATTACTAAAGCAATAGTTGGGAAGAATAGAAGGAGAGATCTAGCAGAGCCCTGCCTCTCTTATTTCTTCTGCTTCTCATGTTCCTAAGTACTCTGCTAAGCCATTTTTATAAAACTTGGTTGAAGGTGTTGTTCAGTCTGGAAAAAAAATCCAACACACCCTTTCTAAAACCATATTTAATATATTTTTTATGTGGAACAGGCTGTACTGTAACCCCAGAAATAAATCTGCTGATAATCATCCTATTTCACTGCTTATGATTACATTCTATGTAGATGATAACCATAATCAAAATCTGATAAGAGGGCTTATTTATTAATTAAATGCATAATTAAAAATATTTTCAAAGAACTTGGCAAAGAGCTGTTTACTAGGTCAAGTCATTACATGTGTTATAAGCAGTGCATAACTTGTATCTCTTATTTACAATTAAATAGCAAGACAGTGAGCACATCAAAATAATTTTTGCTTCAATGGATATGTTATCTAACACTTTGCCTGGGAGCAGCTAGGTTTTTTTATGCATTTATGTAAAGGTATGTCCATATTTCACCATCTTGTGGAATCAGGATTTTAAACCGCTGTTGAAACAGTAATAAGCTTCAGGCTGATAGATGTGCCATCAGCTCAAAATGCAGATTTTCTTGGTGACAGTTGCTATGTGAAATGTTATGAGATAGAAATTACTGTCATAATTAATAATAAGCAAAGGTTTACCCTTTGATGTGTTAAATTCCATGATACTTGATTGAGACTATATGGTTGTGTTTATTACTATAAATTTCTCTTTTATCTTATTGATTTCATTGCTATCCATAATCAAAATTATCAGACAAAACTATTAATACTTTAATTGTTCATCTCTGTCTTTCTTACCCAGTAAGAAAAAATCTTAATAAAATTATTAATATACCTTTAATTTCCTTTATAACAAAAAACTTATCAATTTAGGACACAGTCAACTTTATTTGAAGACATAGATAATAATGGTATTTGACATTCTTCTTCAGGAAATATTACAATAATGTACATTAATAATATTTTTAAAAAAGAATATAGGAAGCCACCATCACAATGTGCAATGGCAATAAAGAAAAAACTGGCAAAACATTCCTTTTAAATATGATATATGCTCTGAATTATTGAGAATATGAAACAAAGATTCCATGCGTGAAGGCAAAGATTGCATGTGAGTAGGACAAAGGCCATAAGTCCTTTTCTCAACCTGCTTACTTTTAGATGTGTTGGAGTTCCATTCTAATAATCACTAACCAATATACAGTAGTGAAGATTCTACCAGCTAGAGACCATGGGAATTAAACTCCAACACATTGGGAAGGTACCAGACTGAGAAAGCCATCAGATGTTTTGGAAAGCAAAACACACTCTACATGAAATGGGATCAAAATGATTAGCTATCTGATTCCCAGGCATCATCATAATAATAATAATAATAATAATAATAATAATAATAATAATAATAATAATAATAATAATAATAATAATAATAATAATAACAACAACAACAACAACAACAACAAGTTGGAAGTGACCTTGGAGGTCATCTAATCCAACCCCCTGCTCAGGCAGGAAACCCTATACCATTTCAGACAAGTGGCTGGCCAGTATCTTCTTAAAAACTTCCAGTGTTGGAGAATTCACCACTTCTGGAGGCAGGTTGTTCCAGTGGTTAATTGTTCTAACTGTCAGGAAATTTCTCCTTAGTTGTAGGTTGCTACTCTCCTTGACTAGTTTCCATCTGTTGCTTCTTGTCCTGATTTCAAGTGCTTTAGAGAATAGCTTGACTCCCTCTTCTTTGTGGCAGCCCCTGAGATATTGGAACACTGCTATCATGCCACCCCTCACCCTTCTCTTCGTTAAAATACACATACCTAGTTCCAGCAACCGTTCCCTATATGTTTTAGCCTCCAGTCCCCCAATCATCTTTGTTGCTCTTCTCTGTACTCTTTCTAGAGTCTCGACATCTTTTTTACATTGTGGTGACCAAAACTGGATGCAGTATTCCAGGTGTGGCCTTACCAAGGTATTGTAAAGTCGTATTAGTACTTCACACGATCTTGATTCTATCCCTCTGTTAATGCAGCCTAGCACTGTGTTGACTTTTTTGGCAGCTGCAGCGCACTGCTGGCTCATATTTAAGTGATTGTCCACTAGGTGAGATCTCTCTCACAGTTGCTACTATTGAGCAAGGTACCACCTATACTATACCTGTGCATTTGATTTTTCCTGCCTAAATATAGAACCTGACTTTTTTCACTATTGAATTTCATTTTGTTAGATAGTGCCCAGTGTTTGAGTCTGTCCAGATCCTCCTGTATCTTAAGCCTATCTTCTGGAGTATTGGTTATTCCTGCCAGCTTGGTGTCGTCTGCAAATTTGATGAGTTCCCCATCTATTCCCTCATCCAAATCGTTGATGAAGATGTCGAAGAGCACTGGACCCAGAACAGAGCCCTGGGGCACCACACTACACACTTCCTTCCATGTAGATGCAGTTCCATTGAGGACCACATGCTGAGTACGGCCTGTCAGCCAGCTACAAATCCATCTGGTGGTGATGCAGTCTAACCCACATTTTTCTATCTTATGAAGTAGTAGGTTGTGATCTACTTTATCAAATGCCTTACTGAAGTCCAAGTAAATTATATCCACAGCATTCCTCTGGTCCACTAGTTTTGTCACTTGGTCAAAGAATGCAATAAGGTTTGTCTGGCATGATCTGTTTTTGACAAACCCATGTTGGCTTTTAGTGATAACTTTGTTCACATCAAGGTGTTCACTGATTTGTTGTTTGATTATCTTTTCCAGAATCTTCCCAGGTATTGAGGTCAGGCTGATAGGTCTGAGGTTTCCTAGTTCTATTTTTTTCCCTTTTTTGAATATGGGAACTACATCAGCTCTCTTCCAGTCCTCTGGTAGTTCCCCAGTGCTCCAGGATCTTTGAAAAATATAGTTCAGTGGCTCTGAGATCACGTCTGCCAGTTCCTTGAGAACCTTGGGGTGTAATCCATCTGGTCCTGGTGATTTGAACTCGTCTAGGCTGGACAGGTGCTCACTTACCATTTTCTTGCCTATCTTAACTTGCGTTTCTATTCTGTTTTTTATGGCACTGGTTTTGGTAGGTTGGACTGTTTTTTCCCTTTGTGTAAAGACAGATGCAAAAAACGAGTTAAATAGTTCTGCTTTCTCCCTGTTGCTTGTCACCTTCTTGCCACTTTCCCCCACTAATGGACCAATCATTTCCTTAACTTTTTTCTTTTTTCTTATATGTTGAAAGAAGCTTTTTTTGTTATTTTTGACTTTGGTCACAAGCCTTAGTTCATTTTGAGCCTTAGCTTCTCTCACTTCATCTTTGCAGGCATGGGCTGTTTGCTAATATTCTGCCTTAGTTATGTGCCCCTCTTTCCACTTCTTATACTTCTCCTTTTTATCTTTCAGTTTATCAGAGAGTTCTTCATGCAGCCATGCTGGTTTCTTTTGAAAGCTGTTATTTTTCTTCTTTGTTGGTATTGTGCTAGACTGGGCCTTTATTATCTCACTTTTCAAAATTTCCCAAGCTTCTTGAGTTGTTTTCCCCTTTAGGATTCTCATCCATGGAATTCTTCCCAAGGTCTCTCTAAGTTTATTGAAATTAGCTCTTTTAAAGTCCAAGACTCTAGTTTGGCTGTATTCTATTGCTTGTGCTTCCATAATGTTGAATTCCAATATTGCACGATCACTTCCACCCAAGGTTCCTGTGGCTTTGACACTTTCTATCATTTCATCTCTGTTAGTGAGAATTAAATCCAATATGGCTAATCCCCTAGTTCTCTTCTCTACTTTTTGGGAGAGAAAGTTGTCTGCTAGGTTTGTCAGGAATCTGTTAGATCTTCCACTTGCTGCAGAATTTGTCTCCCAGTTGATATCAGGGTAATTAAAGTCCCCCATTACTATTGTGATGTGCTTCTTACATACCTTAGTTAACTGACTAGCAAAAAGTTCATCTATTTCCTCTGCTTGGTTGGGTGGCCTATAGCAATGTCATTTTTCCCCTTTTATATTGACCCAAATACATTCAAGTTTACAGTTTTCATCATTGTTGTGCTCTATTTCTGTAGAGATAAAGTTATTTCTTATATAGAGAGCAACTCCACCTTCTCTTTTGTTTAGTCTGTTTCTTTTAAATAATTTAAATCCCTCTAGCTGTGTGTTCCATTTGTGGGTTTTGTCCCACCATGTTTCTGTAATGGCAACAATATCATATCCTCCCTCATTTACCTGAATTTCTAGTTCACCCTGCTTACTGTTCATACTCTGTGCATTGGTGTATAGACATTTGAGTCCTTTATGACTGACCCTGTGTTTACTTGCTACATAACTTGTGTGGTGCCTGACTTCCCCTATTTTCTTAGATTGCCGGGGACAGTGATGTTCTGTATCAATTAACTCACTGTCCCCGTTGTTTAGTTTAAATATTTCTCCAGAAAATCTGTGAATTTATTGCCAAGTAACTCAGTCCCTTTCTTGGATGGATGCAGACCATCTCTTTTGTACAATTTTTCATTGGACCAGCTACAGACATCGTGACTAATATAACCAAAGCCTTCTCGCATAACATCTATTGACTGCCTAGTCTCTCATCTGTATGTCTATGTATGTTTCCACCATTTCTAAATCTTTGATATTCCATCCAGTACCTATATTTTCTATTCCAGCGTCAGAAAAATATACTGTATAATGTATTGTTAAATAGCAGGTTCTTTGGCGCAGGAAAGAAGATGTGTAGCTGAGTAGAAGGTAACTCATAGTTTATTTCGTGCAGAATCTGTACTGGGGAAATGGCTGCAACTAGCCACAATATATAGTATAGCCCCTAGGCGGCAGCCAATAGGTTTGAATCACCCATTGCCACCTGGATATAGCCAATTGCAGCACAGGAGAGTTGTAGTCTGGCTTGCTGGAGAGCTGTTAGCTGCTCCAGCAACCCACGTGGTATTTCTCAAGAGCCCAGTACATAACACCATAGTGGCACTTTATTTGGTGAATGTTGGATTTATTCACTACAAATAAGGTGCTTAGCTAGGACATAGTGTAAATCTTAGTATAAATCTTGCTACAGATATGCTGTGAATTGATCCTAGGGCCATGTCTAATATTAATGTGACTTGGGAGGGGGAGCTAAATTCATAATGGCTTCTTATTATCTAATATGACCTCTGTGTGTGTGTTTGTGTGTGTGTGTGTGTGTGTGTGTGTGTGATCCTGTAAATTAAACTAATAATAATCCTGGGTTGTTCTTGCAAATCAGGAGCAGGTTAAAAAAAGTAAAGGAATCCTTGAGGATTTTACTCGACCAGTCATTGCCAAATATAGGGGGCAGTGCTCATCTCCATTTCAAGGCCATTGAACCAGCATTGTAGGAAGGTCTTCCCTTGGTCATGTGGCCAGCGTAATGTCACGGAACAGTGTTATCTTCCCACCAAAGTGGTATCTATTTATCTACTTGCATCTGCATGCTTTTGAAATGCTAGGTTGGCAGGAACTGAGATGAGGACAGGATCTTACTCGGTCAAGTAGTGCTCATATCTTGAACCTGGGCTGCCAGCTTTCCAGCCAACAAGCCCAATCAGGACCAACACTAAGCAGAGTATAAAAGCAATCTGTAGTAGTGATGCTAGGGAAAGGAAAGTGGTGGCAACATAGTGATTAAGAAATATATATAAAGTTCACACTGCCAGCTCTGTGCCTTCAAAACTTCAAACTTAAATGCAATATCTGGCTGAAATGTCAAAATTTATTTTCCAGTCCAGCTTCTATACATGGAATGGAATGATGAACAATGGTATCCTTTATTCCAGACATATCCAACCTGTGGCCAAGTGCCACATGCAACCCTGAACACTTAATCATGTGGTCCCACAAGATCATAAACTTTTAACATCCTTATATGATTTTTATACATTAACTATATTATATATTTTAGGCAAGTGCTCTCTGCACTACCCTGTAAAACACAGCTTCTATCAGTTGATGGATGTTCATCTTTGTTTCAGTTTTGATGTGATGAAAACAGTGTATTCTTGGCTTGTCCCTTCTTTTTCCACTAACCATTCCTAACATCATTGATTTGACTAATGAATTTGCACCGAGTCAGACACAACTGAATAGCTAAAACAAACAAAATATTATATACGGTATTCTAAATGTGGCCCAACACAATTCCTCTTCACTCATTGTGGGCCATGAAAGCCAAATGGTTGGCCACCCATGCTTTATTCTCTACTCAAGAAGCAAAACACAGTGGGTCAATCCAGGTACCAACTAAAGTTTCAGTAAATCCCAAAGGTGCGTTTTTGCTTCTAATCCAAGAAGCTTCTTCAGCTGTGACTGTATGGTGGGGAATGGAAGGATTTATATTCCTTGCAGACAGCTGGTCAAATTCCATTCTTTTAGAGAGTCACTGAGACCATTTGGAAATTTACCTGTGTTCTCAGGATCACTTGAGCAATGCAAATATGTGTGGAGTCTTCTTGGCTGCAGGATATTTTTTTGCCCTGTGTCCCTTCACTGTTGAAGATAGGTGCAGGCTGTTGGGCTCTGCATCTCAAACTGAAATGCAAATGGTTCCTATAGTCTGCAATATTTTCTGGAAATTCATTCATACTCCTGCACCATTCGAAGGTTGTTCATCACAAAGTGCATAGCTAAATGTCTATGGAGATTCTCAGTCATCCAGGTTGTGCTTATCCCAAAGATAAGAGAATGCAAATGACCAGCTCTCTGCAAGGAATATAAATCCTTCCATTCCCCACTATCCAGTCAGAGCTGAAGAAACTTCTTGAATGAGAAATGAAACATCTTCAAAGAAAAACAAGAAAGTCCAGTTGCCCATGAAAAAGCACCCACATCAGTGACAGCTCATATTTGTGTAAATTTATATCAGGAGTTCTGCTGTGAGGATCAAGTCAGACTCACAGAAGAAAAAAGTGATATACTTTTGAGCATCAGTAGATTGTACCTTCCTTCTTAGTTGGCTTGTGTCAGTCATTTCAGACATGCTATTTACCTACTGCAAAGTAACTGGATTACCAAATTAAAGCACAGACAGAATACACACACACACACACACACACACACACACAAACACAAACACAAAGTTTAACTTGCAGGTTGTTCTTAACCTGCATAGTCAGCACGAATGCTTTAAAGTGCTGTGAAGCCACATTTTACAGTAAATAGAGCCCATGTACAAGAAATTGCAAAGCAGATAGGCAGGATAAAAGAGCAAAGTAGCAGAGCATTTTTAGGTGTGGAGTTGGCATTAGTAGCTGGCCAAAGGATTGTCCATAACAAAGTTAGTTAGTTGGCCAAAGGATTGTCCATAACAAAGATAAAAGGTAAAGGTAAAGGTTCCCCCGCACATTCGTGCTAGTCGTTTCCGACTCTAGGGGCCAGTGCTCATCTCCGTTTCAAAGCCGAAGAGCCAGCGCTTGTCCGAGGACGTCTCCGTGGTCATGTGGCCGGCATGACTAGACGCCAAAGGCGCACGGAACGCTGTTACCTTCCCACCGTAGTGGTCCCTATTTTTCTACTTGCATTTTTATGCTTTTGAACTGCTAGGTTGGCAGAAGCTGGGACGCGTAACAGGCGCTCACTCTGTTATGCGGCACTCGGGATTCGACCCGCCAAACTGCCGACCTTCCGATCGACAAGCTCAGCGTCCTAACCCACTGAGCCACCGCGTCCCTATAACAAAGATACCTATCCCCAATTATCATTTAGAAGAAAGATAGCATCCATTACTACATTTCTATGAGCTCTGGCACAATGAAACAGATCCTAGATATGGAGGAGAGCTAGTAAATGCAACTGAGCATCAACAGCACAATACAATAGAATAAAATCAGTTTGAAAATGAGTCTATTGAAGAATCTCAGGAAAGCACTACAAAAGATCATGTAGGGATTTGACCTATTTCAGGAAACATTGCAAAGAAGGTTCTTTGTGTATTATGAAAGTAACCACTTCTTCTACAATTTGCTAATGCTGTATTTATTTCTTGTGCTGTTTATATTACCTTCAAACTGATGCAGAATACAGCTGCATTTATTTTAACTGTTATAACCTTCAGGATCAAGTGCAGCAGATCCATTTATAACATTAGCAGATTATACATTTATAAATGAATCTGCTGCACTTGACCCTGAAGATACAAATACTCATTCCTTTGAAGTAAATTATACTAAGAGGACAATATCTGGAGAACCAGAGGCTGCAACTTTGCTTCCTGCCTTTCCATAGGACTGCAGGAGGCCATCTCAAAATATGATAGTATTACAAAAAAAATGGCTTTATTGCTTTTTTATTTTTTGCTTGTTGATTTTCAGAGTTTTAAAGACAAATATAGCACAGGAGATCACTGGTAGGTAAACTTCTTCTATCCCTTAAATCATTCATAACTGGGGGGAAAAGTTGCAAATACAAATTTAGCAAACTTGCTGACAACATTTGACAGTGCAAAGTCAGGAAGCTGGGTTACGGTAGTCTAAATGAGAGGCTACAATGGAATGAATTACTGTGAGCAGGGACTTTGGTCCAAGTATGTATATAACTGGCCCACCACCCAAAGATGTGCAAAGACCCTTCTAGCCATAGCTGTCACCAGCTCTTTGAGCAGGAGGCACAAGTCCAGGAAGACACCCAGGTTGTGTACAGGTCTGTCTGGGGTTGTGCAATCCCATCCAAAACTAAAGATGGAAGAATCTTTTCTATGGAGGGTCCAAATACCCATAGTCATTCCATCTTGCTCCTGTTGAGTTGGAATCTGGTTTGCCATTCAGACCCCAACAGCCTCCCCAACAGACACTGGAAATGTTATTATGCATGGAATATCTATTAACAAAAATATTTACATAAACAGGATTTTCATACCACTAAAGTACCCCTACAGGTAGCTCTCAGCTTACAGCCATTCAATATAGCAGTTGTTCAAATGGCCTTGAAAAAAGTGACTTATGACAAGCCCTCATACTTACAATTGTTGTAGCATCCCAATAGGCACATGATCAAAATTTGGATCCATGGCAGAGGGTATGTATTCCCAATGGTTGCAGTATCCTGGTGTCATTTCTGACCTTTCTAGCCATATTTTGTTACTATTTGTGACCTTCCCAGCCATGTTCTGACAAGCAAATGACTGCCTGGTTCACTTAAGAACTGCAGTAGTACACTTAACAACCACGGAAAAAAGGTCATAAAATTGTCCACAGCTCACTTCACAACTGCCTTACTTAGCAATGGAAATTCTTGTCCCAAACGTGATTATAAGTTGAAGACCACACATAAGGTTTCCTTGTGGTGTTAAAATCTGTATATAAACAATTCACTCTACAATAAAACAATAAATACAATAAAAACTCCATGGTGAGCTATGAATTTGTTAGTAGTATTGTTTCACATGTTTATTTTCATGCCTGTGCAACAATTATTCATCATAGTAATTATTATAATGTGATATCTCCATGTGAAGATGGAAAAGGTTTAAAATAACCTTTTCCAACCTGATGTCTTCTACGTGTAATGGAGCTCCAACTTCAGTTGCATTAACTAGGAATTCTGAAAAGCACTATTCCATTGAATCTGAAGAGTACCTAAATCTGAGTTGCATTGTAGTCATGTTTTAGAATGTCTCGTAACATTCTAGACCTCCAACTAGGTGTTATTCAAGCAAGATTTTTCCACCTGTGCTAAAAAACATGCCTCCCCCTCTCCTTTTAATCTTTCTGCATCAGTCTAGACATTTAAGCATAGCAACTCAACAGTAAGAATTATAAATCTCAATATTCCTCATTGTCAGAAATTGCATTGTTTTCAGGTATTAGGGTGGACTCAGGAGTCTAGTTTTTATTTGCAGCAGAGACTTTCAGTTTTGGTGGCTGGTGGACATGTCTCTTGTAACTGTATCAAATAATTTCCATGCCAGGGCATGGTCACTCATAAAATGGCTGCCATGATGGATATATCCAATTATGACATACTGATTTATGAAAAGATATTAATCACTGTCCTTACTCTTTAGCAGATTTAGTTTCCTTTAAAATATTAATTTTAATTCAATTGACTAAGGAATTGAATGGGAAGCTAGCATACTGCACAACTCTAGAAACTCTAGAATTACAGGTTTGTTTTTATACCAAATCCTGTCTCAACTTCTGTAGTAATATGATCCACGAAGGGCTCTATCTTGTTCTTTTGGAGAATATCGAGATTTGCTTGGGAAAAAAATTACAAGAAAACAACTGTGCTGTTGAATTAAACATGCCCAGGAGGCAGAATCACTAAAATTATGCAAGAAATTATTATAAAACCCATGCACAGATATATGGTTATGCTATGCTTACATAATGTGAGAATAACCCCCATTGCCCTGATCTGTGGATCAAGCTGTTCACATTCTATGAATAAAGGCTTGAATGTAAGAGAGAGGAAAGGACAAAAGAAAACCCAAATTATTTATAACTATCATTAGAGTATAAATAAATACAGAAATATTAATATGAATAATATGAGAGTTTTATCAAGATTGCTTTTATCTCCTGATGTGAAACAATAGTTACCTAAGGGAAGATGATTCAGGAGCTTTGAAAGCTGAACATCAGCCACAACTTTACAGTCAATTTCAGAGTGTAACCTGCCAGGTTGCCCTATTTTATGGGCCACCAACTGTTGTTAGAAGATGGGAACAGACATTGTCATATTCTATCATTCTATTGCAAATCCAGTCTTAGCCTGTGTTTTATCAGTACAAAATATGGTTTTACTTATTAATTCATTTAAAACCTTTATGTAACCATCCATTTATGTAAAATTCTGGACAGCTCCCCAACCAACAGTTAAAACAACATCAGTATATACAACTATCTATTAAAACCACAAAATTAGACCCTTTAACATTCATTGCTAAATCCTCTTGTCCATTTCATCTATTCCATTGCTTGGGGGCGGGGGGGGGGAGGGAAGGTCAGGTGTTTTTCAGAAACACCTGCATTTTTCAGAATGTTAGGAGGGTAACTTCCTACCAAACATGAGGAAGAAGAGCGTTCCCTAGGGCAGAGGCTGTCACAGAAAAGAACTCATGGCAATGTTTAAGCAAAAGGACAAGACCTTATCTGATCTGGCAGGATGGGGGAGGCAGTCCTGTAGATACCCTGGCCCACTGATATATAATGCCATAAATGTAATAATGAACACCTTGAATTGCATCTGGAAGTCAGGAGCCAATGCAGCTTGCATGGGTAAACATCTATGGGCACCCTCCATTACCAGCATCACTGCATTCTGGACCAGTAGTAGCTTCTGGTGGTCTTCAAGAGCAGTTCAATGTAGAGGAGAAAGAGAGGGAGGGAGAGAGATGCTTAGGATAGGAAAAAATAAAAAGCGCAGATTTCAAACTGAGTACATTAAGTTGATCAGAGCATAGAAGAGTATCCAGTGTTTGAAAATATAGCATAAAAAGGATAGGTTAAAAACAGTTTCTTGAACTTCATATGGGCATATTCATACAAAGTAGCAATATTTCTATACTTTTTAATAGCACTAATATTTTCTAATTTAATTACCAGTGGGTTAGGACGCTGAGCTTTTCGATCAGAAGGTCGGCAGTTTGGCGGGTCGAATCCCAAGTGCCGCGTAACAGAGTGAGCGCCTGTTACTTGTCCCAGCTTCTGCCAACCTAGCAGTTCGAAAGCATGTAAAAATGCAAGTAGAAAAATAGGGACCACTATGTTGGGAAGGTAACAGCGTTCCGTGCGCCTTTGGTGTCTAGTCATGCCGGCCACATGACCACAGAGACATCCTTGGACAAGCATTGGCTCTTTGGCTTTGAAACGGAGATGAGCACCGGCCCCTAGAGTTGGAGACGACTAGCACGCATGTGTGGGGGAACCTTTACCTTTACCTTTTAAAGCCCTATTAAAACTGTCTTCAGAAGGAAGCTCTCCAATTTATTTTGCCATCTTTCAGAAAGAGAGGGCACAGAGCATGATGTTTTTTGAAGCCTTTATGTAAAATATTTTTATTATTCCAGTTATCACACCTCAGGGTTTTTTGTGTTTTTTTAAAAAAAAACTAGTTCAAGAAACCGCATTGACAAATATAAATCTCTGTTTGGGTTAAGTTAAAATTATTAAAGACATTTCCATCTTGGATTTTGGATTTTCCGAAAACTAACAGAATAACATCATCAAGAAAAAAGTTATTTTTTTGGATAACTTTTTTATTGTTTTTAACATTTTTTTTGTACTTTAAAGTTTTATCTAAACTACATGAAAATATAAATAAAGTGGCATGATTCTTAGATACAGATTTATTTATTTACAATAGAGTTCCTGAGACTAACAGAATTTATAACTAAAGTCTCATTGACTTGAAATCTTACTTTTACTTTAAAAAGGCCAAGGCTCCTGCAATGCCAGCTCTTTCCTTTGGCTCAGGACTCCGTTCTCTTCCCACTCCTGTTTAGCATCTACGTAAGGCCACTAAGTAAGGTCATCCATCAGTATGGTTTAGTAATATCAGTATGGTGATGGCCCCGAATTTTACGCTTCAGATCATGCTGTCTAGCTGATGCCATCAAAGTTCTGTCCCAAAGTCTGGAAATTAGAAAGGTTGGAAAGAAAAGAACAGATTTAGATTCAACCTTATTAATACCAAGTGGCTGTAAATCTGGAGATTTTCCATCTCTAGTTCTATATAGGATTGTACTATCATGGACAAAGCCAGAATACAATCTCCAACTCCTACACTCATGACTCCTCTCAAAGAGGAAGTGGGATCTGTGGTTAAAACAGTCTTTGTATCGATATATCTTGTTCACCAGTTACGCTCTTTCCTGCATCAAGGCATTACTTATAGTTACTTATGCCTTGATAAGTAATCTTTCATCTGGATTACTGTAATGTGTTGTATGAGGGACTGCCCTTGAAGACCATTTAGAAATTACAGCTGGCCCATAATGCAGCCACACAGGTATTTATGGGCACACCTCAGCACACTCATGTAACATCAAGCTGCACTGGCTGCCAGCAGTCTTCCAGGTACAATTCAAAGTGATAGCTATTGTTATGTACTGGGCTTATTGAGGGAATACCACGTAGATTGCTGGAGCAGCTAATGGCTCTCCAGCAACCCGGACTATCAATCTCCTGTGCCACAATTGGCTATCCCTAGGCGGCAATGGTTGATTAAAACCTATTGGCTGCCACCTAGGGGCCAGACTATATATTGCGGCTGGTTGCAGCCATTTCCCTTAGTACAGTCACAGCACGAAATAAAGTATGAGTTACCTGTACTCTGTTCGCGTCTTCATTCCTGCGTCAAAGAACCCGCTATTTAACAGCTATCACTTTTATTTAATTGAAAAGTTTTATAAACGTTACAATATAATCCCATCCCCAACCCACCCCTAAACCCCCCTCCCCCTCCCCCACTTCCCAAAGCTGAATACAGGGTTACAAATATATAATAATCATAATCTAACTAACATTAACCAGCTATATAAATAACCAAATACATAATGCACTTTAACCCGCCTATAACATAATTACAAACAATCTAAAAATATCCAACTTATACTAATACAATAATAATATCATATAATATATATATTATTATAACTAATAATAATAATAAAAAAGGTGTAAGTTATAACAATCTAGAATTTAGTCATAAGCTAAATGGAACTTTTTAGTCCCATATTTTTTCTGAATATAATCTATCCATCTTCTCCAAACCGAAATGTATCTTTCTTGTGAATGATCCTTCAAGTAAGCAGAAATCTTAGCCATTTCTGCTAAATTTGACACTTTAAGCGTCCATTCCTCTATAGTAGGAAGGCAATCCTTCTTCCAATATTGCCCTACCAATAGCCTTGCAGCTGTTATCAAATTCAACATCAAGTTAATTTCTTTAGTATCACCATCTGTAATAACACCCAATAAAAATAATTGTGGGGTCAACTTTATATTTGAGGCTTCGTCTCAATCCCGCCAAGACTGAGTGGCTGTGCATATCGGCATCTCGGGCTAACCAGACTATTCCACCTCTAATGATGGGGGGTGAGGTGTTACCCCCCGTTGATAGGGCTCACAACTTGGGCGTCCTCCTGGATTCACGACTCAATTTTGAAGACCATATAGGAGCCATGACCAGGGGGGCTTTTGCCCAGGGTCGCCTGTTGTGCCAGTTGCGACCCTATCTGGACCGAGATGCCCTACACACAGTCACTCATGGGCTCATGACCTCCCGTTTAGACTACTGCAACACTCTCTACATGGGCCTGCCCTTGAGGACCACCCGGAGGCTTCAGCTGGTGCAGAATGCGGCCGCGCGAGTTGTGATGGGGGTTTCCCGATACTCCCATGTAACACCTCTACTCTGCAAGCTGCATTGGCTCCCGGTTGCCCTCCGGGTGAGATTCAAGGTGCTGGTGATGACCTATAAAGCCCTAAATGGCTTGGGTCCGGGTTATCTGAGGGAACACTTGCTGCTGGCATCAAGCACACATAAATCACTATAATCCACAGATGTGGATGCAGCGTCTGGCTTCTCTCCTGCGCGGAGAGAAGGCGTCCTGGACTCGGAGAAAGCCTCGGACTCCGTGGGGACTCTCATCCTCCGACCCCCAGATAATTCTGGGAGGTCTTAGGGAGCTCTGCCACTATCCGAGAAAACTCACCTCCCCCTCTTCTCCCGAAGGGGAATTTTACGAGCCGCGGAACCGCTGATTGTCACTGTCTCCGCAGCTCCAACGAAGCCTCAGGGCGGGCGGCCAGGGAAAAGCCGCCATTCGGCGCGGTGTAGCCACTGGAAGCCCCACAGCTATCACTTTTAAAGTTATTTATAACAAAAAGATGGGTTACAGTGCTTGTGGAAACATCTGTTTCTATGCCTCTATATTTACTGAACATCTTTGATTACCATCCAATAAGAGTTGTAGGATCAATATGCTCTGCATCCTTTCTTTTAAGCAATATCATCTTGCTTGGATTCAAGAGATTTGCCTTCTTTGTTGCTAGGCCTGCCCTATGGAACATCATTTCTCCTGAAATATAGGTGGCCCAAACCTGCCTGACTTTTGTAAAGTCTTAAAAACCTGTTTTTTCCCTAGACCCGTGGTGGCAAACCTATGACACGCATGCTACAGGTCCATGCAGAACCCTGTCTGTGGGCATGCACACTGTAGCCCCAGTCCTAGGCCTTCAGTTGGGTTTTATAAAATGTTTTCACTTCAGGCCTCCACCGCTGTGTGCAAAAAATAATAATTCAATCAATCAATTTCAACTTCTTGCAGGAAAAAAAGATCTCGCAAAGTTGGAATTGATTGATTGAACTTTATTTTTAGTCCCACACAGTGGCGAAGGAAGTGATGCATTTGAGTTAGAAAGAAGGTGCTGTGTGGGGGTGGGGGGAGCGGTGGGAGCAGGGTGCTCCATGTGAGGGGTGGGACAGGGCCTAAGCATGGGGTGGAGAAGCAATGTGACGGTGCTAGCCTGGTGGTAGACCAGTTGCTTCCCTCCCACTGCCAGATACCTGCTGAAGCCACGCAGGGTAAGTTGCCACCCCCACCTACACCCACATGCCCTCGCCACACCTAAGCATTTTTTTTACTAATCTGCCTTTCAGCTTCATTCTGTTTCTCCGTTCACTTCTCAGCCTTCGCCACATGTTTGTGAGATCTCAAGAAGTTAGAAAGTCTGATGGAACTTTTTTTTTAACCTATAGTCCCACAAACACAGCATAGGCTGAGAAGTGAATGGAGAAACGGAATGCAGCTAAAAGGCAGGTTAGTAAAAAAAAATGCATGGGGAAGGCGAGGGCATCTGGACGGGGGCGGGCCAGGCAAACCTACCCTGCATGGTGGTGGGAGAAGGGCGCTCTGCAAAGGTTGGGTCAGAGCGGAGGTAAGGAACTGAGTCGGGGCTCTGTGAGGGTTGGGTCAAAGTGGCAGGATAAGGGCGCTCTGTGAGGGCTTGGGTCAGAGAAGCATTAGGCACAATATGTGAGGCAGCAAACAGCTATGCCATGCCAAAACTGGCTGTTTTCCGCCTCCTGCCCAATGCCGCTGCCATGAGGCCATGGAACAAGCTGAGCAGAGGTAAGGAACCAGGTCTGGGCTCTATGAGAGTTGGGTTGGAGTGGCATTGGGCGCAATGCGTGAGGCGGCAAACAGCCACACCACACCAAGACTGGCGATTTGCCACCTCCTGCCCAATTCCGCTGCCATGGGCCTGCGGAACAAGCCAGGCGGAGGTAAGGAACTGGGTCAGGGCTCTGTGAGGGTTGGGTCAAAGTGGCAGGATAAGGGCGCTCTGTGAGGGTTGGGTCGGGGTGGCGGGAGAACGGAGCTCTGCAAGGGTTGGGTCGGATGCACGTGGGCCTGCTGCCTCACTTTCCATGCCATGTCAGGGCTGGCTGGACTGGGCGCGGAGCCTCCAAGCCACTTCTTCCCCTGCGAACATTGGGAGCACCGACCTCACTTGTCCCGGGGTAGCTGCCACTGTCCTGCACTTTCCAGCCCATTGCCGGGCAGCCAGGCACACTACGGCAGATGGAGGGGAGTGAGAGGCATGGCTGCCTGGTTCCTCTGCCTGAGGATAGGTGCGGGGAGAGGTCCTACCCAGCTTGGTAAGCCATGGTCTGCTTGCAGAAGGAGGAGGAGGACTGGCTGGTGACAGACGCAGTGCTGCCCACAGGGGAAATCTGATCAGCCCCAGCCTGGAGGGGGGGAGAAGCCAAGGGAGCCCAAAGTGAGGCATCCCGGCACACCTGGCTGGCCAGTGACAGGCTGAAGAGCGCTGGGATGAGCAGTAGGTTGGGTGGGCACTCCTGATGTCCATGGGGGAAGAAGCAGCGAGGAGGCTCCACACCCAGCCCAGTCTAGCCCAGCCCTGGCACAGCATGGAATGTGAAGCAGCAGCCCATGTGCGCCCCCATGCATCAGTGTGCCCCCGCTCTGCCAGGCAAGTGGAGCCATGATATCTGCAGCAAAAGAGCGCAGGCGGGCAGGCATGGCTCTTGCTCTCCTCTGGCCTCAATCCACCCGTGGCCCAAGCTCAACTTGCCCAGCTGGCCGGCAATGGGCTGGAGAGTGCCGGACAGCAGCAGCTGCCCCAAGAAGCGGTGAGGAGGCTACATGCCCAGCCAAGTCCAGCCCAGCCCCAGCATGGCAAGCGAGGCAGCAGCCCCATGTGCGTCCCCGAGCATGAGTGCACTCGTGCCCTGCCAGGCAAGCAGAGCCATGGTATCTGCAGCAGAAGAGCTCAGGTGGACAGTGGAAGGCACAAGGAGCCCTGATCTCAGCACAGCCCCTCCCCACTCTTCTCCTCCCCCCCAGGAAGAGCTGCAGGGCTCAGTAGCCTTCCCCCATGCCCCCCACCCCCCAGGGAAGAAAACCATCACGAAACACTCTACTGTTTTAACTTTTTTCATTGTTGCTTTTTGGAGTTTTCATCCTGCTTTTGTGTAGCTACCCCCTTCCCCTCCAAACCATCAGCTGAGCAAGACACCCTCCTGCCCACTGCCCCATCCACCAGAGATCCTCTGGATCTCCCCCAACCCTGCCTGGCCCCACAGGCATCCCTCCCCAGGACCAACATTCAGCTGGCCATGCCCACCCTGGCCATGCCCACCCAGTCTGCCATGCCCACTGTGGCCATGCCCACCCAGTGGGTCATGCCCACCCAGCAGACCACGCCCACCCAGCACCCAGTGATATATAAGTGGATTTTGGGTTGCAGTTTGGGCACTCAGTCTCTAAAAGTTTTGCCACCACTGCCCTAGACCTTTGGTCAGTACAGTTTATGTTTCTGTTCAATATAATTCCTTTGTTTGTTGAATTATATATTTAGAATGGTTTACTTTTTAGTTAATTGTGTACTACTTTAAGTTGTTTTTGAGACAGCAGTATACAAATTAACTACATAAATAAATAAGTATTGAATCTATTCATCTTAATTCTTCAATCAAGCCAAATGCAAGCAATATATGCATCACTTTCATACCTTAAAACTTTCTTTAATGCTTATTTATTTCTAAACTTAGTTCTAACTTTTAAAAAGAAAAAAAGAAAGGGAAAGAAAGTCTGATCAGATTTTGACTCATAGATTAGTCCCATTTCAACACAGTCCTGTTTATACACCTGTGATGGTGAACCTATAACAAGCATATAACAAGTGACATGCTATGTCATTTTTGGTGACACACTTAGAGGCTACATGAAAATATGCTGAACTCTTGAGTAGCTTCTGGACTCCCTGGAATTCAGTCAAGAGAACCTGCTTTCATGCAGCCTCTGAATCCTCCCCAAAGTGTATAAGAACAGGGCATGCTTTCCTGCTTATTTCAGTGGCTGCTAGGCCACACAAGGGTATTGTCCAAACTTTCTAGAGTGAAGGCCTTATGTGACCTAGAACTGCCTCAGATAATATTTGTTTTTTCTAGGTGGTACCTAGGGCTGGGGCAGGATATTTGTTTCACAAAATATTTAAAGGTATTTTTTAAATGACATGACAGTATTCCAGAAAGAGAGAGAGAGAGAAAAAAACCATCAGAATCAAGTTAGGTATTTTCTGAATTTTTACCATGCCAGTCCCAAAAGGTTTGCTCTCGCTGTTATAAAGCATTGTCCTGAGATAACTCTTTAATATAGTTGCTATAAATGTTCATAAATTATATTTTTTGTTGTTGTTCTCTATAAATACTCCTTGGAGAGAATCCATCATTAATCATCATTCTAGAAACTATTGACAAGGATAAAAAAAGGGGGCCATTGAAAAGTTACCCTAAAGATAGTGATAGAATAATTTGTCTTGTTTTCACTACAACCAACTTGCTCCCTCAAACTCCCCTCAATTTTCTCTCTCTTTAGTCAGACTCAAACTTGTTAAAATACAGCAAAAAGGAGCTTATTTTCCTACAGTTCGAGTTAGAAAATGTAAATGTCTTTAATAATTCTCAGATAAATAACCCTGTAATGTATCGCTTTTAAGTGCTTCATTTATTTTAATGAAAGACTTCTTAAAGAAGTGCTCAGTGTCAGGCCAGAGAGAGCACTTTATAAAAAGATATTAATTATATCCTGAAACTTACTAGTGTCATTTGGTAAGAGTCCTGCTGTATAAAATACCAATATACCATTCTTACTTTTCATGACTAATTTCGGCTAGTCCAAATCCTGAATTTCCAGCTGAGAACTGGAATTATTTAGCAATTATTTAGTGGAACATAAATATTTAGAGACAGTTTGTACTAACAAATCTTGTCTCCAGGAGCCGGGCCCACAACAATATTCGCAGTGTAACTTTCTCTCCTATAAATCAAGGCTGTAACTTCACACCTTCCTTATTTCATCTTGAATATTTATGCCCTGCCTTGCTAAAGTTTTATACAATGCCAGAATTTGGGATATAACCCTGAGTCTATAGACATGCCGGCAAAAATAAAACACAGAGGGAAGAAAGAACCGGGAATATTATGGCAGTCCTGCTATGGTTTCCAGCCTGAACTTTACAAAAGATGCTTAGGCTAAAGATGGTCACTCTCATACTTTTCTACAGAAGCACTTTGGCCTGGAGTCACAGTCAGAGTTGTTCTCCCCTTTCTCATCTTTTGAGGCTAAAATCTAGGAAAAGGAAAATACAGAAACCCTTGTGATGAGTTTGAGTGGACACTCATGTGGAGACTTTCAGAAGATTTGTGTTGCATACTGAAATTCTCCCGGCCGCAGAAGAACAAGGAAACTCCTCGCGGCCGCGTTTGACAGTTGACAGCTGTCAAAAGGCCGCCAGAACCAAACACGCATGCGCGCCAGCAGCCGCTGACACTGACAGCTGTCAGAAGCCGCGCAGGCGCATTAACCAACAGACTGACAGCCGCGAGCTGTCAGAATGGCGGCCGGGGATGCAAGCGCTACTCAGCTGGTGCAGCAGCCAGCTGACGGATTCCCCTCGGCCGAGCTGCGCATGCGTGATCACCAGGGAGCTGTCAAAGCTGCCAGCTGGCCATTGGACGCGGGTCTCACGGCGGGAGAATATGAGTTCCTGATTTGTTGTTGACGTTTACAGTTTACTATATAAAGGCATGTTTTGCCGCTGTCAGCTCATCCGGAGCTGAAGCGAATAAATCGTTGAACCCAAGACGTCTCCTCTCTCTCTCTGATTACCGTCTGGACCATTGCAATTTGTGAGCGTAGAAAGAAGAACAACTCTTTTATCAATACTCAGAGAGGTTTTGAATATGTTCCCGTATGTTATAAAGCACTGGCTTTGAAATATTTGCAGAGCCTAAGTGCTACAAAACAAACACTTGCATCACATTCAGTTCATGGTTTCCATGTGAAAGACTTGGAAACTCAGCTCTTAACCAAAAGCTAGTTAGGTCTTTCCCCACTAACAGGTTTCCTTGAATCAGCAGGAAACTAACTACAGGAGCACAAAATTTGCTCTTTCTCTCTTGTCCATTTCTATACTAATATATCTATTCTGAGACACTGCTAAATATTGATATTACATGAGCTGAAAGAGAAAAGGCAAAGCAAGCGTTCAAGCTTTGTTTATCTTCGTATTCAATGCATTACCAGCTAGTGGGGAAACATCTCACAGTGATCATAGTTGGATTGAATAGTCTAGTGCTATCACTCAGTTCTGGCTGGTTGACTGGCTAAGAGCAATAGAAGATTGGAACTAGAGAGGTCAGGTCATCAGTGTGTGTAAAACAAAGAATCAGATTCTAAATGGAAAGATTTTAAGGTATATATTAACATTTGCCTTCTTTGGAGAGTTTATTTTTTGATTGATTTACCCTATGCCCAGTGGTGGGATTCAAATATGGGAAAACTGGTACTCTGTGTGGATGCCGCTTCTGGAAGTCCATTCTGGGCCTGGGTAACAAAAAATTAGCTACAGGTTCTGATGAAGTGGTGCGAACCGGCTGAATCCCACCACTGCCTATGCCTCATACTTTTGGTCAAAAACATTGCTCGTTTCTTACTGAATGTACTGCAACTGAGGAGCATTTCTTTAAAGAAGAAAAAAGCAAACTTGACAACTCTGTCATTTCTTTTAGTTAATTCTTTAAGAGAAAAACCAATTTGAATAGATTAGCATTTCTCCTATGCCTACTCTGACCCATTATTGAGATTTTTCTTTTCAGTTCTTTTCAGGAAATAATTTGAGACAGGGGAGCACAGAGGAAACATGTCCGCATAGACTTCAATTATATTTCTTGGCACAGAGTCCAACCCCCCAAATCACATTTACATCTGGTCATCTAATGTCCTCTTATTTAATACATAGCAAAGCATGATGGATCTTAAATATCTTAAGTCTTGCCCTTTGACATGGAAAAACTACTGTCAGGCCCATTCAGCTAAGAACAAATTATGCCTGGCAAACTCATAAGCTGGGGTTGTATAAGCATGCACAGCAGAGGAAGAGGGCAAGTATTTTAGTAGGATTGTAGCTAACTGCTGTCACCTATGGCTAGGAAAAAGATAATGCAGTGTTATGAAGATGAAAGAAAGAAGGGGGAATTTCTGTCATCAAGAGGTGAAAGCAATTAGACAGACTCATGGTGAAATCCTTCTCACTATCCTGAGTTGTAAAGTTCCTAACAAGTCTTTTATTTATTTGAATATACATTCAATTTCTCCCCATAGGGCACTGAAGGCAGCCAAGAGTTAAAAATAGAAATATAAACCTTATTTTAAAATAACAAAAAATAATTAGGACTATAACTGGCACAATTTAAAATATCCAGCTGAAAAGAAAGATTTAAACTAAAGCAAGAAAAGGGGAGTGAGGACTAAAAGAAGGTTATTCATCATACATCAGCTGAATTCTATATATCTGGTATACCATAAAGAACCCAGATTGATATGGTATTTTTCTTACTGCTGATATGTCAGGAACACATATGGCATATATGCTATACCTAAAGCACTGGTAACTTCCAATCCACACTTGGTATCTTAGTTCTTTGTGCAGAAGTGAAGGCATCACAGAAAAAAGCTCTTCTACTATGTTGGCAAGCTAGCATTCTCTTCTTCCTAAACATGTTAATGGGAAAGCCACAAAGTTCTGGCTGAAGACTGGCCATTAAAATGTGCTAAACAAACAAACAAATAAATAAATGATGATGCAACAAATGGCAAAATGACTGAAATGTGTTGAAGGGATACTAGCCTTGCAAGTGCTTGTGGTTGTTCAAATTCAGCAGTTACACTGCTGTAAATATAAATATCACTTTTATTTAAAATTTCTTTTCTTCAAGTAGCCAGCGAAGCTCAGAAGGTTCTCCATGCTGACACCTTTCTCACAATTAGATGATTTAGGCCAAGGAAGGGTAACCATTCCCAGGTCATCCAGTGAACTTCACAGTGTGCATTGGGAAAGGGACTTGGAAATTTAAAGCATGGCATATGTATTTACAGTATTTCCACGGCAACACTCTCACCACTATAACTTATTTGTTCTTCATAATGAAAGAGCTTATTTCTGATTCTATCTTGGTTTAGGCCACTATCAGTGTATCTGGCAAAACTGTGCTGGGTAAAAAAAAACCTGTCCATTACGAATGGGGTGTTCTGGGGAAAAGGAAAATATTTTCCATTTGTATGCCTTATATTATCAAACCAGAGCTCTGTTCCCCAACCTTGGAAACTTTAAGATGTGTGGACTCCCATCCCTGGAATCCTGAGAGTTGAGGTCCACAGGTCTTGAACTTGCTAAGGCTGGAGAACACACTGAACTAGAGCCGTTAAATGTAAGAGCATTATAAACAGCAAGTCTTTCCTAGTGAATAGCAAAATGAGTTAAATCTTAGCTCTAAACATATAAGATTCATAAAATTTACCAATCAAGGAAAATAATGTTCTGGAGAATTCTCCAGATTGTTACATCCTAGATCAATACATTCTGTACATCCCTACTAGCAATGTTAGATCCAAGAGGTTGAACCCAAGCCTGCAGCTGGCTAAATATTTACTGCTTCAGTACTATCCAAATATTGTAGAGCCTTCTCCCAGGCTGATTTTAATGTCTTCCCATCTGGTCTATTGGAATGACTCTTTTACAAGGAACTTATGTGCCCTTGGCTATCAGAGGGATTGCAAAAGTTGAAAAAGTCTGTTACTATTTATATTATAGCTAGCTTTTAAATGGCAGCATGAAGTGTGCAGCCACAGATCCTCAGGAGATGCCAATTGTAATCCATAATCTTTTTAGCTTTATGCTACTTTCATTTTATTGTGTATTCTGTTATTATTAGGGTTGGTTGTGCAGTCAGCCAGATGTTTAAATTGTATTTGACATTTTCATCCACCTGTAAAGGTGCTTCCCAAGGACTTGGGATGCTAGGATGAGCAGATGATGATGATGATGATGCCTATGAGTTAATGTTAACTCAAAATGGACAAGGCCCTGCAGTTTCCTTCGTCAGATTTTGAAGATGGGTTTGCCACTGCTTCCTTCCTAGGACTGAGAGAGAGTGACTGGCTCAAGATCATCCAGTTGTATTCATGCTTAAGGATAGAGTAGAACTGATGGTCTCCTGATTTCTACCTTGATTCCTTAAGCACTGCAGCAAACCAGCTCTAAAGTGACTCTAGTTTTATTACATATCCTACTATAGTTTGGATTTTGTATACCATTTTGTATGCCATTTTGATTTGTTTTCCCTGTGTCTATCCATTCATTCATTTATCCATAAACATCCTGTTTTGTTTCCATTTAATTTAGTTTAATTTTCTGTAGCAAAAATTGAGAATATTTCTTTCTCCAGGAGTTCTTGAGTTAGAAATACCAGCATTTGTCACCTCTGTTCGTGTTGTTTAAAACTTCTGAACTTATAGTTCAGTAATATCTGGAAGGCCGCAGGCTATCTAGTCTTGCATTAGCACCTAGAAAGCAGCTTTTTGTAACCTTGCAAACTTCCAAATTGGTTGTTAGCCATGCTGACTGAGAATGCTGGTTCTTAGTAGACCTCAAATTTCTCGAAGGTTTCTGGTTGGTACAGTCTACAATATTATCAGTACCATTCTCAAAATATTACCTTCAGTCCTGGATTATTATTATTTTTTTAAAAAGTACAAAAATGCATAGCATGAGCCGTTAATGAATTATAAAGTTACAACAAGTCATTGCATGCCAATATGCACCATGAATGATGTGCCTAGTGAAATTTCAGCCATTAGTTGAAAATTGTATTCAAGTAAGAAGCATCTTAAATCTTTATTAGACAACGATATTAAAGCTTCACTGATACAGAAATATATCCCATCTGGGTCCTCTTTCATTGTTGTTGTTATTATTGCTGCGAAATGTCTATTTCCCAAAGGAATACAGCCCATTTTAACCTGCTGTGGGACAGAACACCTGTTCCACATATCACTTCATATGGATAATGTAGAGTTCCACCATTATCATGCAAAGCAGCTTGAGGAAATGAAACAATGGTTTCATGGAATGTGCAAGATTTAAAAGCAGATATACTTCCTTGACTAGTATAACTGAGTCACCTTTCCCACCTCACACATGTCTCCCAGCCTGCTAGGAAACTTTATAACAAGAATTGTTATTTTCTGCTTCTCTTAACAAAAGTGTAGAGGTGTGTCTGTATGTATGTGCAATAATATTTTTCAAAAAAATCTTCCAGTGTGAACGCAGATTCATTTCTGCCTTATTAGAAATCTGTTTGCAACACCAGTCTGTAATATGAGCCAACTGTATCTTGGCTGCCAGTTACATATGATAATGTATGGCCCCAAAGTGGATAGAGGGCAGTAATTTACTTGAGGGACTCTGCTTATGTCATAAAGTGCTGGAGCAGTTTATGAATAGCAACAGAACCTTGAGAATGAATTACAACCTTGCATTCACTCTGAGGACATCTGTTGTTGTTATTGTTGTTGTTAAATACAGGGTATACCATTTTTTAAAAAAATAAACATGCACGCAAATGTAAAACATCTTCCTTTCAGTAAGTCTTTATTTTCCAAAAATAAAATACTGTGCATTGCTCTTATATGTCCATAACAATTTTAATTTGCAAGTGATCCTTATTGAAGGATTCAGAATATGCAAAGATCCACCACTCAGTATAACCCCCTTTAAGGAATGGGTCTCTAGTCTCAAGGTGACAATTCCATCTGCAATGAACTAGCATGGTTTTATAAAGAAACTGCATTTCATGTGATGTTATCCTGCCAACCCAGGCTGATTAATTGGTAGGCTAATTATACAATATAATTGAACTGAACTAAGAGTGGAGAATGATTTCCTTATGCCTGGGATAGAGTTTACTGGGATCTCAAAGTTGTATCAATTCTATAAACAGATTAATTTAATTTCAAACCTCCATTTCCCACTCCCCCATATCCAGAAAAGTCTTGGGATCAAAATTTTCAAGGAAGCTAGAGAGCTTATACAGAACTTTAGCGCTATAGTCAAAAGAGTATACACATGCTAGTACCTTTAAAATCTAGTTTTCATCTTAACAAATCACCAATTATTAGAAAGATATTTTTTGCCTTAACCATTCAACAATTATTAAAATACTATCTTGTGTATATAAAATTCTAGATTCTATAATATAGTTCAAAAGTAACAACTAATATATTCTATAAGTCATCTTAACCATACATCAATTGTTAAAATACTATCTTTCGATATATCATCTAAAACCTAAATGTAAAGTCAGTTATATTTTTTAGAGATTCCGCTTAATCCATTGAAAGGTATTTTTATAGTCTATCTTTAAATGTAAAGGTTCCCCCACACATGCGTGCTAGTTGCTTCCAACTCTAGGGGCCAGTGCTCATCTCCGTTTCAAAGCCGAAGAGCCAGCACTTGTCCAAGGACGTCTCCGTGGTCATGTGGCTGGCATGACTAGATGCCAAAGGCTCACGGAACGCTGTTACCTTCCCACCGTAGTGGTCCCTATTTTTCTACTTGCATTTTTACATGCTTTCGAACTGCTAGGTTGGCAGAAGCTGGGACGAGTAACAGGCGCTCACTCTGTTACGTGGCACTCGGGATTCAACCCGCCAAACTGCTGACCTTCTGATCAACAAGTCTTTCTTTAGGAATCCCCAAAAAGAAACACGTTCAGTTTTTTAAATCTAACTCTTGCCTTCCTTTTGTGCCAATCAGGCTTCCCTTTTGGTGTCTTTAAATTCTCAAATGTATCTCCCTTTCTTCCTATACCCCTTATTTGAATCCAGGGAGAGTATCCAAATGTCAGTTTTGCAAAGAAAGTGTCCCCTTTGTAACCATTGAAGTTTTGCTTTAATAATTCAGTTTTTGATGACTGATGTAATATAGTTGTCATTAAATCAGGCATGTCTTTTTCTTCTTCTATCTGGATTGGGTAGAAAGTAGTAGCTGGTGTGATGGTTGTCATTTGATTAGTTGAATTCTCAATAAAGTATATTTGAAGGCCTTTAATGTCTTCACTCTTAATATTGCTTTCTTCAGGTGCTATTGCTTTTTGAGTTGTAAGTTTTGTAGTTGACATTGAAGTTTGGACTTTAAGATTCTCTGTAGGTTGCATTTGTTGTTCTTTGAAATCTCCTATTTTAGTGTTAGTTTCCACTTCTTCTATTTGCTCTTAGATTATTATTTCCTCATTTAAGGTCAGAATTTGATTTAGTGGGTTTAGGTTATCAGATTTTTCTTGCAGTTTGGCTTTAATTTGCTCTGTCATTGCCAAAACCATCGGAGAACAAGTGGCTGCTCTGGCCACCAAAGAGGGTCTGATGATGGGGGCCTGACCAAAAAGCAGGATAATCCAGACAGGAAGCTGATGCCTCAAGAGGGGACTGCCATCCTTGTGGACCTCTATCAATCAGAACTGATCTTTCAGCATAGAGGTACCCCTAAGCCTGCCGAAGAGGAGTCAATGTTCCTCGAGCGGCCGCCAGGACTCCCCTCAAATGCTTCTGATGTGGGCAGCAGGGCCATCATGCTGCTGAGTGCTGAGTCCCTGCCCCCCAAGCAAAAGCCATACCAGTTTCAACTGTTAAGTCAAGAAAACCACTGCCATGAGTAGGACAGGAGAAGTCCAATTGGGGCAAACAGGAGCAAGCTTCCCAAATCTCCTCCCCCCCCGACAGGAAGAAGCAGAAGCCTCACCTAAACATCTGCCCCTACCGGTGCCTTATGATAGTGATGAGGATGATGAAGACAACCCGATGGTGTCGACCCATCCCACCTTTCGCTGTTTCCACCAAAATTATGGAGCCAAAGAAAGGGGCCCAAACTGATTTAGATGTTTTAATAGACTCAATTTGCACCAGATGCTTAATTAACTTGCCACAGTTCTTAAGTTGGGGATTCATGCTGAACTGTTGCCCCTGGCCATGAAGTTTGAACAGGCAGATGGGTCACTTATTGGAGATTCCCCAGCAACTCACCTAACAGAGTCATTGCATCTGGAAATGGGACAACACTGGGAGATCATTTGCTTTATGGTGGTCCTTAAGATGAAAGAGACTATGATTCTAGGCTTGGCTTGGTTTGACAAGTGGCATCCCAATATTTGGTGGGAGAATGGCATGCAAACTGTGAGACTAACCACCAGACCGCTCCCACCAACCGACCTCAGTGAGATAAAGGAGGCTGCTGCAATTGGAATTCAGGGGAAGGCTATCGAGACATTAAAGGCTGCTGTGGAATGATTGCCAGGGATCCAACTTATCCCCAGCAAGTATGGCAATTTGGCAGAAATTTTTAGTGAAAGGAAATTTGACACCCTTCCCTCTCATCGGGCTACAGATTGTGCAATAGAAATACTGCCAGGAGCCAAGCTCCCAAAGCCAAAAATGTACTCTATGATGTCTAGGGAGATGGAGGAACTGCGGGACTATATTGACAAAAATCTGGCCAAAGGTTTCATCCAACCAGCAAAATTGTACATGACTGCCCCAGCATTGTTTAAAGAGAAGAAAGATGGGTCTTTGATTTTAAGGGGATTTTAAGGGGTTAAATGCTGTCAGCATAGAAAATATGTACCCCTTCCCCCTGATGAAAGACATGTTACCTCAGCTGGCCAAAAGCAAAATTTTCACAAAACGAAATAGGGAAGCCTATTACCAAGTGTGAATTAGGCTGGGGGATGAATGGAAGACAACTTTCAATTTCCCCTTAGGGAGTTTCCAATTCAAAGTTATGCCTTTTGGACTCCAAGCAGCTCTTGCTGTGTTTATTCAATTGATAAATCAAGTGCTGCATGATCACCTATACAAAGGGTTTTGATTTACCTTGATCACGGGTTGGCAACTGACTGCCCTGGAGCTGCATGTGGCTCTTTCAGCATTCTCCTGCAGCTCCCAGTCCTCCTACACCATTTGCAGAGAGAGAGAGAGAGACAGAGAGAGGCACTTGTTTAAATTTAAGTTTAAGTTTAAGTTTATTATATTTGTATACCGCCCTTCTCCCGAAGGACTCAGGGCGGTGAACAGGGCATATATAAAAATACAAATTACAAAAATTAAAAAGAGAATTAAACACGAGCCCAAACTAAAAACAGTAGAAAAATGTAAAAAATCCCCAATAAAAACCCCAATGCATCCCCCATCAGGCCAGGCCGGCCTGTTCAAACAGGTAGGTCTTCAAGTCGCGTCGGAAGGAGCGAAGGTCAGGTGCCATCCGGAGCTCAACCGGCAGCTGATTCCATAAAGCCGGGGCACCCACAGAGAAGGCCCTCCCCCTGGGGGCCACCAGCCGACATTCTCTGACCGGTGGCACCCTGAGGAGGCCCTCTCTGTGGGAACGCACAGGGCGGAGGGAAGTTGACGCCGGCAGCAGGTGGTCCCCGAGGTACTCCGGACCCATGCCATGTAGGGCTTTGAAAACCATTACCAAAACCTTGAACCTCACCCGGAAGACAACTGGCAGCCAATGCAGCTCGCGGAGCAAAGGTGTAACATGGGAGTACCGGGAGACTCCCAAGACAACTCTCGCGGCTGCATTCTGTACCAGCTGGAGCCTCCGAGTGGTCTTCAAGGGAAGCCCCATGTAGAGAGCGTTGCAGTAGTCCAGACGAGAGGTCACGAGTGCATGAGTGACTGTACACAGGGCATCCCGGTCTAGATAAGGCCGCAACTGGTGCACCAGGCGAACCTGGGCGAAAGCCCCCCTAGTCACAGCCACTATATGATCTTCAAAGTGAGCCGTGAATCTAGGAGGACTCCCAAGTTGCGAGCCCTATCTACGGGGGGTAAAAACTCACCCCCCATAGAAAGAAGTGGAATATTCTGAATATCCCGGGATGCTGGTATGCACAGCCACTCAGTCTTGTCGGGGTTGAGTTGAAGTCTGTTCCTCCCCATCCAGACCCGAACCGCCTCCAGGCAACGGGACATCACGTCGAGGGCATCACTGGGGTGGTTTGAGGTCGAAATGAAAAGCTGGGTATCATCAGCATACTGATGGTACCCAACTCCAAAACCACGAATGATCTCACCCAGCGGTTTCATGTAGATGTTGAACAGGAGAGGCGAGAGGACCGACCCCTGAGGAACTCCACAAACGAGAGACCTCGGGGTCGACCTCTGCCCCCCTGCCAACACCAACTGCGAACGTCCCAGGAGATAGGAGGAGAACCACTGAAGAACTGTGCCTCCCACTCCCAATCCCCTGAGACACCGCAGCAGGATACCATGGTTGATGGTATCGAAAGCTGCTGAGAGGTCTAATAGGACTAGGACAGAGGAATGTCCCCTGTCCCGGGCCCTCCAGAGATCATTCACCAGAGCGACCAATGCCGTCTCCGTGCTGTACCCGGGCCTGAAACCCGATTGGCACTTGTGCTTCCCTTCTCTCTCTCTCTCTTTCTTCATGCGGGCTTGCCCCCTCGTGGAGCTCCTGATTGGTCCTGCTTCCAGGAGCCCTGTCCTCTGGGAAAAGCACGGCCAGGAAGTCTCTTTCCTGGGCTGGCCCCATCTGAGGTGCACGTGCCCGAGGAGCCATTCAGGGCAGCCCTGGGATCCCCCCTTGGAGTTGCCCACTGGAGCCTCCACTGAGTGGGCCAGCCCCTCCACAAGCCGCAGCCCCGAGGGAGCACAGCTCCTGTGATTCCCAGCTGGTGCTACCATTGGCCTCGCTGACCAGGAAGGTGCACCAGTGTCCCGGCTGCCAGGAAGGAAGAGAGAGACACAGCAAGGGCAGGAGAGGAGAGCTGATTTAAAGTTAGTCCAATCATCTTGTTGGAGAAGAACATGAGGTGAGCATAAGATCGGGAGAGAGAGAAAGAGAGAGAGAGAGAGAGAGAGAGAGAGAAAGGAAGTGCAAGTGACTCTCTCTCTCTCTCTCTCTCTCTCTCTGACTTTGTCTCTGTCTCTCTGTCTCTGTCTCTCTCTCTCTCTCTCTCTCTCACACACACACACACACACACACACACACAAACAAACAAACACACAAACACACTGAGTGGGAGAAGAGGACTGACAGATCAAGGGCAGAAAGAGAGAGAGAGAGAGAGAGAGAGAGAGAGAAGAGAAACACAAGTGCCTCTCTCTTTCTCTCTCTCTGTGTGTCTCTCTGTCTGTCTCTGTCTCTCTCTGAATGTGATCGCAAGTTCACTACCTGCCCAGGCTCTCAGGTCCCCTTCCAGGATATCGTCCCCAGGAGTTTCCTTCCTGGCCAGGCCAAGGGTTACCCAGAAAGACCGAAGTAGTGGCATTGGGGTCGGCGGGCAGGGCACCAGCAGGAGACAAGTCAGGTGGGTGTTGCATCACCTCGGCTCTTGCCAGCAGCTCATTTGGAAAGAGAATTTGGGGAGGGGGAGATGCTGTTTTCCTCCTGGGAAGGCAGAAGGGAGGACTTTCATCTGATGCACCTCAACTACTTCAGTTACCAAATCTCTAGTGAGGGAGTAGAAATGGACCCTGCCAAAGTCAAAGCCATGCTAGAATGGCAGCCTCCACAGACCCACATAGAACTTCAAAGCTTTTTGGGGTTTCTATCGGCAATTCATCTCCTCCTTTGCAAAAATTGCCATGCCTATTACTGAATTATTAAAAACCGAAAAAGGGGGGGAAGCCCCAACCTAGTCAGCCCTTACAATGGACTATAGAATGCCAGGCAGCCATTTGAGTAGTTAAAGAGATTATTTGCAGCAGAACCAGTTCTTAAACACCCTAATCCCAAGGAAACTTTCATCATCCAAGCCAATGCCAGTGATGTTGCTGTGGGCATAGTCCTCCTATAGAAAAACCTTAGAGGGGATCTAAAACCCTGCACCTACACCTCACAAAAAGTTTCAGAAACAGAGAGTTGATGGAATGTTTGGGAGAAGGAGGCTTTTGCAGTAAGATGGGCTTTACTAACTTGGTGCCATTTCTTGGAAGGGAGTAAAGTGCCTTTTGAGGTATGGACTGAAAACCCCTTGAAAGTTCGTCTCTTAAGCAAGTTAGGTGGGCATAGTACTTCAACCATTTTAATTTCACTCTCAAATACCTTCCTGGGGGGAAGAACTTTCTGGCAGATGCTTTGTCTAGAAAGCCCCAATATAAAAGCTGCTGGGAGGAGGTCATTAATTCCATAATTCCTCTGCCCCAGTCAGCTTCTCAGATAATAATGAGAGATCAAACTCAGAGGAGATCCAACGAACATGATAGCCAATTAATAAAAAAGCTCAAAGAGGAACTAAAAACAGACTCTTGGTTCAATGATAATAAATCGCTATTGACCTACTGAGATGGTCTAGCTTGGAAGGGCTCCAAGCTGTACCTTCCAGCCTCCCTCAGAATTCAAGCTCTACAACATAGTCATGATGCAAAGCAAGCTGGTCATTTTGGATTTTTAAAAACTTTGCATTTGGTGCAGCAGCAGTTTTGGTGGCCAGGCATGAAAAAGGACATTCAAAGTTATGTACAAAGCTGTGCTGCCTGTGCTGCTATGAAAACGCATCCTGGAAAGCTCCTGGTCTATTACAACAAGTTTCAGATCCTTTCCAGCCTTGGAACAAAATAGTCATGGACTTTATTGTCAAATTACCAGAAAGTGTGTGGGGTGGTACAGTGATCTGGACTGTCATCAATCTTTTCTTGAAGCAAGCTTGCTTCATTGCTTGTTTGGGACTCCTGTCTGCCCCAAAGCTACCCAGGTTAAATACATCTATCAACTCCATGGGGCACTGAAATGGATTATATCAGATAGAGGGGTTCAATTTACTGCAAACCTCTAGAGGGAGTTTGTGAAACTCAATGCATCTACCCAGGGGCTTTCATCTGCTTTTCATCTGAGTACAAATGGATCGGCTTAACATACAAATATAATGGTGGAACAATACCTCGGATGTTATGTTAATTACCAACAGACTAATTGGGCGAACCTCCTGCCTTTCACTGAGGTGGTGTACAACAATACTGTACACAGTAGCACTGGACTTATGCCATTTAAAATAGCTACTGGTCAGAATTTTGTCCCTATGCTTGAATATCCCCAGGAACCTCCTGCTTCACAAATCTTAGATCAGTGGGTGACCTCTTTGCAAGCAGTTTGGGTCAATGTGAAAAAGGCTTTAACCCAGGCTGAAAAAAACATACAAGGAACAGGCTGATAAGAAGCAATCTCCCCAGAAGCCATTTCATGTGGGGGAGAAGTTTTATCCTATTACTAAATATCTAAGATTAAAATTACCAAGTAAAAAATTGGGACCTAAGTTCCTTGGACCTTTTCCCATAGTCAAAATCATAAATCCTGTCACAGTTCAGTTGCAACTCCCACAACTATTAGGGAAAGTTCACCCTATTTTCCACTGCAGTTTGTTAAAACCAGTCACAGAATCATCCTTGCAGCCAATTCCCAAAAAAGCGCCTGATCCCATTCTGGTAGAGGGAGAAACTCATTATGAAATAAAATGTATTCTTGATTCCAAATTGTATAAGGGAAAATTACAATATTTGGTCCAATGGAAGGGCTACCCCTTATTGGAGGCTACCTGGGTAAAAGGTACTGACATGAAAGGTAAAAAGTACTGACAGATTGATTCAGAGATTTTATGACAAACATCCACAGAAGCCCAGAGGGGATTCTTAACTTGCATTTTGTTTCATTTATAGGAGTTGCTTTCTTCCTAGTGGGGCTCCGACTGTCAACTCTACAACAAACCTGGCTGCAGCCATTTTGCTCATTGTAGGTTGCCACAGGAATGGGAGGGGATGAAGAGGATTTTTACTAGTCTAAATATTTTACTATCCCATGGGAATCAAGGTCATTTCTGTTTGTTAGATGGGTGTGTGTGTGCAGTGGTAGGATTCAGCCGGTTTGCACCACTTCGTCAGAACCAGTAGCTAATTTTTTGTTGCCCAGGCCTAGAATGGACTTCTGGAAGTGGCATCCACACAGAGAACTGGTTGTTCACATATTGGAATCCCATCACTTTGGGCATGAGCAATTGGTGAGAAAGGCAGCCAAACTCTTCTGTTGGGGAATGTAGGTGATTGCATAGCTTTGGGATTGGAAGTTCAACTTTGTATTATTAACTCTATGTGAAGGGAATTTCAGACTTGGTTTTACTTTTGACCATGCTGATACTATGTAATCAATGAACATGTTCTTTGAAGAAATTTCAAGCCTCTGATTTGTTTGTTCTTGTCTGACAGAACCTTGATATCTATTTGGGTACCAGTATCCTAACTGTCACAGGGACGCGGTGGCTCAATGGGTTAGGACGCTGAGCTTGTCGATCAGAAGGTCGGCAGTTTGGCGGGTCGAATCCCGAGTGCCGCGTAACAGAGTGAGCGCCTGTTACTCGTCCCAGCTTCTGCCAACCTAGCAGTTCGAAAGCACGTAAAAAATGCAAGTAGAAAAATAGGGACCACTACGGTGGGAAGGTAACAGTGTTCCGTGCGCCTTTGGCGTCTAGTCATGCCGGCCACATGAACACGGAGACGTCCTCGGACAAACGCTGGCTCTTCGGCTTTGAAACAGAGATGAGCACCGGCCCCTAGAGTCGGAAACGACTAGCACACATGTGCGGGGGAACCTTTACCTTTACCTTTTATCCTAACTGTTTTCAAATTCAGTTACTGCTTTTCATGGGGCTGGCTTTAAATATCATCTAAAGGTTATAGCAGGCATTTTCATTTCTGGTGGGGACAAAGCATTTGAAAACATAACTGCTTTCCTAGAATAATCCTGCCTATTTATTAAGATCTACCTTAGGGATCCTTCCTAGCTGCCTCCAGTAAAATAGACCAGATATGTCAAACTCGTGACATCACGTGACATCGCGCAACGTATTGGGACAGTTTTGCCATTGCCAGCAATGGGGTGGGCAGGGCTTCTGCATGACACATCCGGCCCACGGGCCAGCAGTTTGACACCCTTGGGTTAGACATACCAGCACTAGAGAGTGGGTTTTTAAAGTTGTCCACCAAAATTGTAGATTTCTTTTTTTAAAAAAAATTAATTCCATTTATATCCCGCCCTTCTCCGAAGACTCAGGGCGGCTTACAAGCTTAGCAATACTTAGCTGGTTGATCTCTGACTTCTCTGTTATAGATGCATTTAACAGTTATAGATGAATATAAACTGTGATGAGCTTGCCTTTAACTAAATTTGGAATGAACATCAGAATAGTTCCTTCTCCGCAACTGGGCTTTTTTGACTTACTGAACTGCAAATAAACCAGCTTTATTTAAACTTTGTGTGGTACGGAGAATCAGCCCATGTCATTAGTTCATTGTTCAATCATTGTATGAACCAAGTTTTAGTTGAATAAACCAGTTAAGCATTGGTAAGTATTATGTAAACACAATTTATATGTTTGTTAACTCTGACTTGCTTTTTTCTGTTTAATTGTATTGTGTGCAACCATCATTTACAAAACAAGTTAAAACATTTTAGGTAAATTAGAGAGAGAGTGAGAGAAGTAATTCATTGAGGAGTTTTTATACTGTCAGCTTAACTAGGATTGTAATCTTATTTTTACAGCTATTTCTCTCTCTCCCCCTCTCTCTCCCCGCCCCCTGTCTAGCTTCAAATAGGAAAACAGTTTTAAGGCAAATTGTCAACTGTACAAAGTTGATTATGAGAGCAATTTTATTGTTTTCTTCTACATTGGAGGATAATTATGGCAATGCATGGTTCACCACTAGAAGATCACTGTTGGTGTAAGAGCAGCTAGTGAGCAAAGCAGATTGGCCATCTATTACAACTCTATAATATCATGATGCTGGTTGAAGCACCCACCTGTTGCCTTTCTAGATAGAAGTGAGATAACCAACCGGTTTCACCTTGCAAATAGTGCTGAATGCCTACAGTGCATATATCTGTGTGAAAGAACTTGTCCTCCATAACTGGAGAGTAAGAATGGCATATGGTTGAAGAACAGTTTTGGACTCTAGATCAGGGCTTTTCAACCAGTGATACGGGTACCACCTGTGGTACATTGGCACCTGGCAGATGGTATGCGACCATCCTAGAAAAGTAGTAGCAGGGGAGGGGAATGAGCTGAAGAGATAGCTGGAGCTGCGGGGCTGTCAGGGCTCAGCAGAAGCACCAGGATCAGCACCAGGCTCCAGATGGAGCTCAACACTGATCCTGGCGCTTCTGCTGAGCCCAGAAGAAGCACCGATCAGCTGGAATGTTGCAGCATCTCCAGGGTCTTGTGATTTACATTCAGATCCTTGGCAACTGATTCATATTTATGATGGTCACTGTGTCCCAGGGTCATGTGAAGTGACCAAAACCTGCTGCAAACCACCCAGAAGACGGGGGGGGGGGGATAAAAACCAAACACCTCCCCACCCCACCCCTTCTGCCAATCCTCAACAGAAACGCTCACAACAATGAAAACCTTGGACAGGAAGAACAGCACTGCTGGGCTGGCAGGCAGGTGTCTTGCTCAGCTGTGGCTTGAAAGGCACTTTTTTCAATGCCATTGTAACTTTGAACAGTCACTAAGCAAACTGTTGTAAGTCGAGGACTACCTGTACTTCATCACTTTTTTTCCTTTTTGGGGGGGTCATCAAGTTTTTGACACCTTGCTAGGTGACTGACAGTATTCAGATGTTGCTGTAACCTAAAAGTGGTACAATGGGTGAAAAGGTTGAAAAGCCCTGCTCTAGATTAGTATAACATCTATTCTCCTTTTTAATCCCATGGGACTATCATGTTGTAATGTATTCTAGCTTATATAAGGTCATGGGGTTTTTTTAGGAATAGGGATGAAAAACAAAACATTATTTAAATTCCTAGCCCAGAAGGAGTATTTATGGACCATGATTACAGAGCACCTGACTTGCATTATACCTTTGTAAATACATAGGTAGTTACTCCTTTATTTGAAACTTCTGCAGGTTTATTCTCTGTCATGTCGCAGAAATAAACTAAGTACCTTTTCTATTTTCTGCAGTAGGTTATTTTATATAAGAAAAAAACACTGAACAAAATGCTTTTTTTAAAATGCAGTTTTCCAGAAACTGATTGTTAAAAACTGTTTTGTTCAAAAATTTTGCAGACATTTCTGGAAATTATCTTCTGCTGTGTATGTTACTACCATGCTTGTTTGCTTGAAAAAAAGAACACTATTTACAACACGAATACTCATTTACTCCTGCTGTTTAGTCCACCACTGAAATCACTTGTGTGTTTTTGGCATCACAATTAATTGCTCTGGTGATGATTATGATGTCACTGAGAGCTGTGAATAGTACAACTTGAAGCAATACACAAGCAGCAGGAACAAATATAACAAGAAAAGAAAAAGAGTCTTATGAATATCTTCCTACTAATGAAAAAAATGAAGCCTTCTATTAATCATTAAGCAAAATGGGAGCTATTTCTATACCTCACCTCCTTCTTAATCTAATGCTGTTCAGATGCATAGAGTCAGTTTGTATCACAATGCTGACTAATGGAGTGGAGTTGTTACTCAAGGCATCTGAAGGGCATTAGATGGGGAAAACAATAGTACCTGTCACAAAATATTTCAAAAAGCAATATATACTACCGTATTTTCCGGCGTATAAGATGACTTTTTAACCCATGAAAATCATCTCAAAAGTTGGGGGGTCATCTTATATGCCCAGTCGTCTTATACGCCGGAAAATCAGCGAGCCCAGGAAGGCACGCCCTCCCCTCTCACTGTGGAGGAAGCAGGGCAGGCTGGCGTCTGGCGGGAGCCGGCAGGGCAGTCCTGCGCATGCACGCGCTCCCCGGCTGTTAAGGAGCACTCCTTAGCAGCCGGGGAGTGCGCGGGTGTGCAGGACTGCCCTGCCGGCTCCCGCCCGACGCTCTTCCCTCTTGAGGCAGCATCGCTCCCCAGCTCCTAAGGAGTCCTGCAACTAGTATGTCTTGTTATTTATTAAGGACCTGCTTTAGCTTGATATAGTTTATTGAAAAAATTGACATGCTCCAAAATTAAGTATTTGCCCATCAAGGACTAACCTCAAGCCATTTTCTAGAATGTGAACAGAAAGAATACGACCGAGGAAATAGTATCCTGGATTGTATAAAGAACCATGGCAATCTTAAACAAGACCTTTAGTAACTTCTATTTCTAGATATAGGAAGTAGACGTCAATAGATCAAGAATGCAATCCATCGCTGAGTGGACTACTGCACTGCCGGAGAATAATAGCTGACTGTCACCCAAATATTCAGGTGAAAAAACTAACTATTAGTGTTTAGGATCGCACAGGTCCTAAACATTAATAGAGAGTTAGTTTTGTGGTCTGAATATGTGGGGAAGGGTTAGAAAAGGATCTGAATTCAGTTCCATTAGGCTCCGTGTCTGCTTTCATTTGGATTGCAGAATATGCCATGCATTAATTGTGAAATTCTATACAATACTTAGAAGTAGGGGGAATTAAATGGGTCTTATTCCTAGCCTAATGGACATTAGATCGTAACTTAATGCAGAATTATTAAGGGCAAGACTAAGTGATTAAATATGTAGCATGCAGTACAAGTCTAAGGAAAGTTTTATTGTCTACATCATGATGACAAAAAAATCAGCAAAAGAAAATGTGATTGATTTTAAATGAACATAAGATCTGTCTTTTCAGTAGACTGGAGATCATTACCAGTAATTACTGACAATACTGAGCTCTGTAGGCCAGTTGTGTGACTCAGATTTTTATGCTGTGATGTTTTGATTCTGGAAAATTGTAGTTCCATTACAGCCAATACATTTGACCACAAAATAATATTGACAGCTTTTACCCTTAACTATTGTATAAACATCTTGAATTGTGACTTCTATACCTGGGCTGCAGAACTCTTAACAACCCCTAGATGACAGCAAATAGTTCTGTACTTCTGTACTGTCTGCTTTGCCTGGATTTCTGCACCCTAGATATAGTAACAGAAATGTGGTAATACTTGAACAGTACTCAATTACTCCTGTTATTCTAACTGTTGTTTGCAAAACCTGATTTACAGCATATTTAAAGCACAGGAACTTTCCTGGATATAATAGTCAGGTGCCTACAGCCAGTGACAGCACCTTAACTACCTTAGCTGAACTAAAAAAAGCTTTGACCTTGGAGATAGCTATAGATTAGACTTCCCCTAGGAAAACCATTTCAAGCCATTGAAGCAAGCAAGCAAACTATTTCAGAAAGCAGCCAAGAAAACTGCATGAATATATTCATGTAGTCACCAAGAATCAAGTTCAATTCCAGGGAATCTATTTTGAAAAGAAATATACGCAAAACATTAACATTTGCATTGAACCAATGCATGGGAAGTTGAAATCCAGGATTGCTGGTATATTTGATTTTTTAGATTGCACTGGAAGAAACCTTGAACATCAAGCCCAGATGAACTACAAAGGGCTGAGAATATTGCTCAGCAGACAAAAGCCAAGCTAGGTGAAGCTTGAACTAAAATGTAGCCAATTTTATGAATGTCTTGGCTACAATATCCTACAGAATAAACTAAGCAGGGACTCATTGAAAAGAAAGTCACCTTGATTCCTTTATTACTTCTCCTCCTTTGTTCTAATCTAGCATGTTATTATTTTTGTGCTCTAAAATTCAATAAAGCCTCAAGGTCTATGTGCCAAATCAGAACTTATTTACATGCCACCTTCAGTGTTTTCCAGACCTTCGAAATATCAAAGCAAGTGTTGAATTAAACATTCCTGAAAGGAAATGCTTCAAAGTATTGTTTAATATGGTTAGAGCTGCCCTATCTATCAGATTGGTTAATCTAACTAAACCTAGCTAGGTAAGGAGGGAAATCCACTTGGCGCCATAAACTGTTGAACACTTCTTTCACCCTTCTGGTTACTAAGCTTGCTGTTTAATTGTACAAATATTTGTGGGTTTGGCAATAGTGAGTGCTAATTTGTTATTCTAGCAAAAAGCTTCAGATTGTTTGGAACGTGCTAGAAAAATAGTCAGCACCTTTACACGCATGACATGCTAACAGTTGAAAAGAAACAACTGTGCTACTAAGAGGACCTTGCAAGTAGGTGCTTGTAAAGAAAATCAGTTAAATTTATAGCACTTGTTTTCTGGTATGCTGAACATCATAGCTTGCAAAGACCTGCCTAATAGGCACCAGGCAAGCATGCTTACTTGCATATTGTTTTAATTTGTTTCTATGTCATTTCTTAATCATTTGTATAAAGGATGTTCTTGATGGATGCTTTTATGGTGGATGATTGTGGTGGATGATTAAGAAAAAGGATTGATTCTGTCTTGGTAAAATATAATTTTATTTTTTTAAAAAAAAAAACATAGATAACTAGTGGGAAGTTTTATTTGTATTCCACTGATGTCCTGTAAAATAATTTAATTTAATTTAATTTAATAATTTGATTTCTATACCGCCCTTCTCCCGAAGGACTCAGGGCGGTGAACAGGGCAATAAATGTAATAAATGTAATAAAATATTTGTGAAACAGAAATAGTGGAAATTAGTGGGTGAATTTAATAGTTACATACTATTCAATAGTTCAACATACAGTTAAAAAGCTTCATAGATTCCACTGATCTCCTAGTAGAAATGCTAATTGCCATTTGAATATCACATAGAAACAACCATATTTTTCATTATTTCTGCTTTATAAGTAAGCAGATCTTTTATCAGCATATGGGTTACTTATTAAGCAGAAGGACTCAATAAAGAATCAATATCTGTCTGTCTGTCTATCTATCTATCTATCTATCTATATCTATCTATCTATCTATCTATCTATCTATCTATCTATCTATCTATCTACAGTATCTATCTATCTATCTATCTATCTATCTATCTATCTATCTATCTATCTATCTATCTATCTATCTATCTATCTATCAGATTTATTTGCCATCCAACTCACAGTTCTAGGAACTTGGCAAGAGTGATGAAAGCAAAAAGGATGGTGGGTCTAGAACTGAGGCTGTTTTCCTAATTTAATAACCAATAGCATAGAAAACAAGCCACAACAAAGCCCAAATTCTATCAATATATAGGGTGTAAGTACATAGCAAGTTATGGTTTTTCTGTCATGAATTCTTCTTCCTTTACTTACATAGAAGTGCTCAAGCCATTATCATTCTATTCTCCTTTGTGTATCTATTATGGAATATAGATTGTTATCCTCCAATACCATGCCTTGAGAAAAAGCGCTTTACGTCTTAAGATAAGGTAAAGGTAATCTTTTTTACTGTGGGCACAACAGCACACTTCAAAGATGAAATTTAGTTGACCGCTTGTTGGATAATTGTCCATGCATCTGTTGGTTTGGACTGTAAGCCATGCAACTGAAGCCATAATGTATTTAGTAGCTTTTACAATTCAGCAGTACTCTTTCCTATTTTACCAACTGAACTGACTTCCCTTTTACATATGGAAAACTTCATTGTTATTGTTGCATTTATAGATTAGGAGTCTGATTTTGTTATTGGTTTGATATGTTATTAGCAGCTCAGTGTTTGTGGGAAAGAAAGGTAAAGGAGAACACTGAAATGAATTTAATTACAATTCTTGTCCTTGCCCTAGGCAATTGATAGTTTAGTACAAAAGTATTGAAAGATATATCTCATGAGTAAATGAACACGATATATAACATTGTAATCTTACATTGGAATAAATCAGCCAGCTATTTGGCCTAACCTAATATTTACAACTCTTCGCAAGTGACATAATCTAGTGAGAAGTGAAAATTAATCCAGACTGTTTGATTCCAGAACATCCCATAATTTTATTGCTATGCTCCATAATACTACAAGCAAGTAAAATTGCTCTGCATACCAAGGTTTTCCAGAATTCTTCTTACAGAATTGATTTGAGCATACTGATTGGAGACTTCATTTTAATGTTAATATTTAATAAAAACAGCAATAAAATGTATTTTATTTAAGACTTACATTTTGTCTTAATAAAAAGTAGCTATGGTCCTGACCGATCAGTCTTGATTATACTTTTGCTTTAAATATTGTTTAGGTAATAAATGTACGGCCTGTATCTATGTAACCATCAGATGCTTCCTTGCTAGGAAAAGATAAAATGCTCTGGTGTGTGTACTAAGTGTGTCAGAAAACTACTTACATCATGTATCTTCTTTCTTTTTTCTTTTTAGATGTAAATGGGAACATATCACTGTTCTTCAGAAGTATATTACGATTAGTTTCTATAATCGACTCAGAAGCCTATCAGAATAGAATATACAGCACCTCCCTTTAAGCTCAGAGAAGACACATTGCATTATGTCATGCCCCCTGTACAGGGTTTTACATAATTTCCACTCCCTTTATGCTCCTAATGCTTCTCTTCTGAGCTTGGTTGCTGGAACATGGAGGATTATAAACAGACTTCATAAATAACATTTGCCCAGGTGCTTTAAAAGCTAAGAGGAACATAGTTCAATGCCTGTTGCAAACAAAGATGCGGTCAGTTTTCCATTTCTCCTCTGTCCCCTTCAGTCTTCTTCTCTGTACAATACAGAGGACAAAGCAGAAGGATATGATTCTTTGTTCTCTATGTTGCCAACAGTTACCCTCTGAAAAAGAGATGGGAGATTATGGCAGAAGCTTCTACTGTATATGTTATTTGCAAATCTCAGGGGGGCATAATTACACACTAGAGAGTAATGGTGTGTTGCTGCCCCTCTGTGAAGAAATCATTAGTAACTGCTACTTATTATTATTTAATATAAAAGATGTGTTTTGCACAGTGGCTAAATACCTGAGCTTGAAATGAAACCTAAGATAAAAGTGTGACCTATTTAGGGTTCTAACTGTGTAAACATTATATATTGCAGGGATGGTGATTGAAGGCTAGCAGAGGCTTTAATTACAGCTTCCAAGGAATGGAGCACCTTTGCCCAATAGCACTTCTGAAAGTGGAATGTACAATGATTAGAACAGCAGAAGAACAGAGCTTATGACTGGCCTTCTAGGGAGCCACTTCGAAAGAAATGCCCACATGCAATTGATTGGAGCTATGTGCAGAAGCTAATAAATAGCCAGATGCAGCACTGTGGGATATGTAGCCAATCTATCAATTGGATTTGAATTAACTTCCCAAAGTAGTACACAGTACCCACTATTGACTATTGTGAAATATGGGCAAGAAGCTACCAGAAAAGGTTTATATTTAAAACAGTTGCATATAAATAAGCTTTTCATTTTGAAAAGCTAAGTGTATTAAAATGAGGACAGTGGTATAGAAGCATATTTATATAAAAACAGTAGCAAATTGATATTTATTTCTGCAAAGAATGCTTATATTAATGAGAACTAAGTGTAGCAAATATGGGGCTCCCTTTATGTGTTTCACATATAAGTAAGGCTAAAATGTCACTTTTTACCTCCTAAAGTAGCAGGTCTGAAAGTTCACTATAATATTCTTGAAGCATAATTGAATTTACAATAATTAAAGAGACCAAGTATTGATATAATTGAGGTGCCCATTATAAATTGTAGAGGAGAAAATGCTATTTATATCTGAGAGGGTATATGTATACACATCTTCTTTCTGTGATAATGAATAGACAACTTATTCCACTAGTATCTAGTTTCTTGAGGAAATATCTTGCATCATTGAGGTTTAATTTACTAGTTGCATATAATAGTTGCAGTTTAGTTACAGCAGAAGGCAATGGAAGGGAAAATCTAGAAGCTAGTTTTCCCTTGTGAAAAGCATATTTCTTCATGGAAGAGGATGTCTCTGGTACTGTATCTGTTAACTCCACCTCTGGTTGCAATCCCAGTACCCAACCCTTGTTAGGCCAGACTAATTTACCAAATTGGCTTTTTGGGGCATGCCAAAGACTGTGATCAAAAGCAGATGGAAACCTTTGTGATGAGAAAGGACCTCTACTCACAATTCCTTAGAAAGCTCCCAATATCTTGTTGAGGAATGGGAGAGGTAAACCTGGGGCCACTGATATATCATGGCATCAAAGGCCAACTTTATTAAAATTCAATATTAGAGTTTTATGCAAAGCAAAGAATGGTCTACTCAGCTCAAGGAGTCATTTCAACATTTCCAACATTGAAACATTGATAACATTAGCCATTTTATGCACACCTCTTTATTAAAAGTGGGAAGGGGATTTTGGTCCCTTTTCTCTGTGGGAGAAAAATGAAATAGAAATGCCCAAGTATGGTATCTGGCAATTCAGGAGCTATTAAGGAAACTCTTTGGCTCCAAAGAAGAGATTAATGTGTATACTGGGAAGCTGGACAATTATTTTTCCCATTCTGGAAGTTGCTTTCACAAGGCATTTTCCTTTCTTTGATCTTTGGAAACAGATAATGCTTATGTATTGTACCAGCCAGATTATCTCACAAAGCTACCCATAGCCAGTTTTGCCTGTAAGGATTTTTGATCCTATTTGTCCAATGTCTGTAAGCACATTTTGAACTAATCTATTCCATGCACACATTCACACACAAACACATAGAGTTACAAACATCATCATCATCACATTCTTCCATAGTGTGTGCAGTTTCTAATTTTCTTATTTTGATGAACAGAAAGAATGCAAAACAGCCAGCGGTTTCTCATTTGTCCAAAAAGGAAGGCAGAGGAAGTCTAAACAACAAACATACAGGAAGGGTGCTAATAATATAGGAGCATCACATACGCAGCAAGATGGGAGCATTCTTCTCTTGATGCATGAGAGACTTTAGCACGTGCATTGGATTAATGGGAGTGAGACAAAGAAAAGGCCTTGAATTAACCACAAAAGCAATCTATGGATGGCAAGTATCTCTATAAAATGAATATATAGCATATTAATCATAAAGCAAGCAGCTGAATGCATGTAAATTAGATAAAAGGCTTGGGTATAGGATGTAGCATATAAAGAAAGAGTATGTTGAAGGATGCTTGCATTTCTGAAAGATTTGAATACAGAGGATAAAAAAACATACTTATACAGAAAGCCTCCCACTGACACAAAAAAAATTCAAGAAAGATGGGTACCATATCTTTACAAGAAAATATGCATATTATAATATATGACTGATTGATCCAATACTTTGTGTCCTTAATCTTAATCTTAAAAATGTGTGAAAAATTCTTTGATGTTATTGCTATCAAATGTCCATGGCCACATTCCATTATACAGAGATGGTTAATACTATGCTATAGCCTTCTAAACACGGGTCTCAAACATTCTGTCAAGATCTGCATTCCACAAGTAGTGATGAAATGAAAGGTCCTGCTCAGTGATATAAACTGCTACTGTAAGAAATGTCACTGGGTTGTTATCTTAGTAATCATTCCTTTGCAAATGAGCAGATTGTCCAAGCATTTTTGCAACACAGAAGCTGGGCACATCCCAAAGCAGCATCAAAGTCAATACCTCAACAGCTTTCCAACCAATAACAAATTAACCTTGAGCGTATATAAACAGAATGAATACAATATGTGTTCTCAGATCTATTCATTTCTGCAGTCGCTATTAGGTAAGGGTGCTTTAAAGCAGGAATAACAAGCTTTTCAGCTTCCAGCATGAGTGGATGGCCATTTTTTCCATAAGCCTGTTCTATTTAGAAGCTATCCAAGGTTTGCTTTTTTTAAAAAAAAACTCCTTTATTGTTGTCATCATTGTAAATACATTTTTTTGCTTTTTGCCAAAGTTTCTTTGCTTCACCCCACTGCCCACAGTCTGCCATCATGGCTACTGGTCTGGAACAAAGCTCTCAAACATACTGAAAACTGGCAGAAGGAACTATGCAAAGCAGAACAAAACAGTAAACCAGCCATTAAGCAGGGAGTGGAATAAAAACAAATATTGTAGGAAACCTTGGGAGAATAATGTGGCATACAAATAAGCCTTATTCTTAACCCATGACTGTTCTTTACCTTAAGAGTGAAGGTAAAGCATTTGAGTTTAGCTATTTATAGGCAATCTACAATTAAATCCTAGTTCAGCCATGAAACTCACTGGCTGGCTTTGGGCAAGTCATTATCTGTTTTTTAACCAACTCAGAGACTATTCATAAAGATAATATACGGAAAGGATATATTGAAAACAATCCACATCATATTTAGTACTGTACATGGTGGAAAGAAGTGTATAAATTATGAATATATCTTTATTGAACTATAAGAAAATACTGGAATTGAATGGAATAAAGATGGCTTTTCCACACATAATTTCTTGTGTTTTTAATCCCATCCTTGTAAATCTTAAACTGTTTAGGATATACTTAAATAGGAAATGAGCTGAGATAGGAATTATTTATTTTAGTTTATTTATTTATTTTAATTCCATTTATATCCCGCCCTTCTCCGAAGACTCAGGGCGGTTTACAAACTTAGCAGTAGCCTTCATTCTATGTATAAGCCTGCTTATTAGGGCTTTCACACCTCCCCCAAGCGGCATTATTACAAAGTCAGCTTAATTGCCCCCAACAATCTGGGTCCTCATTTTACCTACCTGGGAAGGATGGAAGGCTGAGTCAACCTTGAGCCTGGTGGGATGCGAACCTGCACTAATTACCAGTCCCTGTATGCATTATCAATGGCCAAATTGGTTGGAGCTGCTGGGTTTTGTACTTGAGCAACATCTGGAAGGCCACATGTTCCCCTTGTCTTTGTTCTGACTAGGCAAATATGGTGACACACTATTACTAAAACTAACAGTGCTCTCAAAAGCAGCCCAGGTTTCAGATTCAATTCTTCAGGCAAACAAAATTATCCAAAAATATAGTCAATTTGGTAAAGTAGGCCACGAAAATCAGAGTTTTAAAAATACAGAGAGAACAGGCTCAATATAATTTGCAAGCCTGAAACCATAGATTAGTCCAATTATCAATGTTAAGAATGCAGGAACTATTCAAGGCTAGCCTGCACAACTGGAGCAGGATAAAGATATTTCAACATCTGTATCCAAATTACAGCTTTATAATGCCAGAGATCCTTTCTGCTGGTGATGACCTATAAAGCCCTAAATGGCTTGGGTCCGGGATATCTGAGGGAACACCTGCTGCCGGCATCAAGTTCCCTTCGTCCAGTGCGCTCCCACAGGGAGGGTCTTCTCAGGGTGCCACCGGTAAGAGATTGCCAGCGGGTAACACCCAGGGATAGGGCCTTCTCAGTGGGGGCGCCTGCCCTTTGGAACCAGCTGCCAGTGGAGTTGAGGACTGCCCCCGACCTCCGTTCATTCCGCCGGGGCCTGAAGACCTGGCTCTTCGAGCTCTCTGGCCCAGGCTGAGGATTAATCTTGTTTTAACTGGGGTTTTATTTATACAGGGACAGATATAATTTTTAAATTTGTTTTTAACTTTTGTATTTTGGTTTTTTAATCACCCTGTAAACCGCCCTGAGTCCTTCGGGAAAGGGCAGTATATAAATGTAATTAAATAAATAAATAAATAAATAAATAAATAAATAAATAAATAAATAAATAAATAAACCTTCAACTACTGGCCCCTCCAGGATGAGTCAGCATTACCTGCTTAAGGCTGAAGTTTTCACTCTTAAGGAAGACCTTTAATTTCAAGAAGACCTGCACTTGAGACACAAAGTTGGCACTGAGCCTACAATCACAGCTTGATGGAATTTGAATCTCCTTTTTCTGGCTGTAATATGGAGACACTATGGTACTAAGTAGTACTGACTCTGTCCTGGTGCCCCCTATTTTGGTGCAAACTATTTCATAATCCGACCTGGTTTGATGGGTTAGGGCAGGGGTTTTAATATGTTTTTAATTATTGTTTTAAATTTGGGCACTATATTTAATCGTTTTTTAACTTTTGTATTCTGCTTTTATATTTATTGCCCTGTACACCGCCCTGAGTCCTTCGGGAGAAGGGCGGTATAAAAATATAATAAATAAATAAATAAATAAATAAATAAATAAATAAATAAATAAATAAATAAATAAATAAATAAATACTATGCAGAAATTGCAAAACAATTTGAAACTACATAAGATAGCTGTGTTAGGTTCAGATAGGCGAATGAAAAACCATGGCTGACTTTTGAGGTCTGCAAGATGCTGAAGGCACAGAATGTGGCTTTTAAATCCAGTGAAATTCTAGCACTTAGAACAGCCAGAGCTAATCTGAAAAGTGCCATAAAAAGTGCAAAGCAAGCCCATTGCCAGAAAATTCAGAACTTTTTTCAGGATCCAACAAACACCAGGCGAATGTGGCAAGGAATCCAGACCATTTTGGATTATAAGGTGGCTCCATTGAGATGCAAGAACAGCACAGACTTCCTAAAAAAGCTTGTTGACAGAAAAATCTTCATCAGGGTCCAGTCCAAGCTGGGAATAAACAAAATGGAGACTGCTTTAGAAAAAAGGTTGTAGTTTATTGAAGAGCAGAGCAGGACAGAAAGGTGACTCTGGGAAAGCTGACCACATGCAGTAGGGAGTGGTGGGTTTTTATCTTCTTGAGCTTTTGTTTGGAGTTGTTCCAACTATGGCGTGAACTTTGACCTGAGTCTAAGTGTGCCTTTCTGGTATTCTGATGGTGGTGGGTTAATGCTATTATGTCCCAAAGGTCATATCCTGCTTCCCTGTGGCTGTGGCTGATGACTATGTCTTGTGTTAGATTTTTTTGGTGTGAGGGATTGTTGATTCTAGGGATCTTTGTCTTTCTAATCCCATCAGCTCCAATCTTCCTGGCTCCAATCTTTCTGACAAGATTGTCACATCTGCATTTCTGCAGATCTGGTTTCTGTTTGGGGCAGAGAGACTTGGCGTGGTGGTTTCTGCCTTTAAGATCCTTTGAGGAAATATAATATTCTGCCTTTTAAATATTCCCAAAATATTTCTTTCTCTGGGGGGCGGTGGGTGCTGTCTTCCCACAAGCTGAATACATTTATTGGAAGATTTGAGGCATCAAATAGCACTCCTGCTAGGAAAGCTGTGCCCCATCCTGATGAGCAAGTGCTTAGCTTTGATGTCACCTCTGTCCAAAAACATTGTGGAAAGTTAACATTCAGAAAGCAGCAGGCCTAGATAATATCCCTGGACATGTTCTTAGGGAATGTGCAGATGTGCTGGCTTGTGTTCTCACAGATATTTTCAATCTCTCATTGCAGCAGGCAGTGGTCCCATCAAGTTTTAAGATGGCCATCATTTTGCCACTGCAAAAAAGTCCACAATTATAGCACTCAATGATTACCATCCAGTTGCACTGACATCCATCACTATGAAATGCTTTGAGAAGCTGATAAAGGACATTATTTTATCTAGCCTCCCACCAGCATTTGACCTGCTTCAGTTTGCTTACCCACCAAATCGCTCTACGGAGGATGCTATTCCTTCTGTTCTCCATCTGAGCTTGAAACACTTAGAGGAAAGAAATTTGTTGTTGTTAGTTGCAAAGTCGTGTCCAGCCCATCGCGACCCCATGGACAACATTCCTCTAGGCCTTTCTGTCCTCTACCATCTTCTGGAGTCCATTTAAGCTCATGCCTACTGCTTCAGTGACTCCGTCCAGCTACCTCATTCTCTGTCATCTCCTTCTTCTATTGCCCTCAATCTTTCCCAGCATTAGGCTCTTCTCCAGTGAGTCCTTCTATCTCATTAGGTGGCCAAAGTATCAACTTCAGGATCTGGCCTTCTAAAGAACAATCAGGGTTGATCTCCTCTAGGACTGACCGGTTGGAACACCTTGCAGTCCAAGAGACTTGCAGCAGTATTCTCCAGCACCATAGTTCAAAGGCCTCAATTCTTTGGCACTCAGCCATACATTGCAACTGGGGAAACCATGGCCTTGACTATTTACACTTTTACTTTCACAGCCATACATTGCAACTGGGAAAACCATGGCCCTGACTATTCACACTTTTATTGGCAAGATGATGTATCTGCTTTTTAGTATGCTGTCTAGATTTGCCATGGCTTTCCTCCCCAGGAGCAAGTGTCTTTTAATTTCTTGGTTGCAGTCCCCATCTGCGGTGAGCTTGGAGCCCAGGAAAATAAAATCTGTTACTACCTCCATTTCTTCCCCATCTATTTGCCAGGAATTGAGACAGCCAGATGCCATGATCTTGATTTTCTTAATGGTGAGTTTCAAGCCAACTTTTGCACTGTCCTTCTTCACCTGCATCAAGAGGCTCTTTAGTTCCTCTTCACTTTCTGCCATTAGAGTGGTATCATCTGCATATCTTAGGTTGTTGATATTTCTCCTGGCAATCTTAATTCCAACTTTTGATTCATCTAGCCCTGCCTTTCTCATGATGTGCTCTGCATATAAGTTAAATAGGCAGGGCGACAGTATACAGCATTTGCCGGACTCCTTTCCCAATTTTGAACCAATCAGTGGTTCCGTGTCCAGTTCTCACTGTTGCTTCTTGACCCACATATAGGTTTCTCAAGAGACAAATAAGATGGTCTGGTACTCCCATCTCTTTAAGAACTTGCCACAGTTTGTTGTGATCCACACAATCAAAGGCTTTAGCATGGTCAATGAAGCAGTAGTAGAAGTTTTTCTGGAACTCCCTAGCTTTCTCCATGATCTAGCATATGTTGACAATTTGATCTCTAGTTGCTCTGCCTCTTCGAAATCCTGCCTGTACTTCTGGTAGATCTCAATCCACATACTGCTGGAATCTAGGTTGTAGGATTTTAAGCATAACTTTACTAGCATGTGAAATGAGTGCAATCGTGAGATAGTTTGAACATTCTTTGGCATTGCCTTTCTTTGGAATTGGAATGTAAACTGATCCTTTCCAATCCTGTGGCCACTGTTGAGTTTTCCAAATTTGCTGGCAAATTGAGTGTAGCACTTTTACTGCATCATCTTTTAAGATTTTGAATAGCTCAGCTGGAATACTGTCACCTCCACTAGCTTTGTTGTTTTTCAGCTTTTCTAAGGCCCACTTCACTTCACATTCTCAGATGTCTGGCTCGAGGTCAGTGACCACCCAATCGTGTTTATTTGGGAACGTTAAGCTCATTCTTTTATAGTACTTCTGTGTAGTTTTGCCACCTCTTTTTAATCTCTTCTGCCTCTGTTCAGTCCCTGCCATTTTGGTCCTTTATCATGCCCATTTTTGCATGAAATGTTCCCTTCATATCTCCAATTTTCTTGAAGAGATCTCTGGTCCTCCCTATTCTCTTGTTTTCTTCTATTTCTTTGCACTGTTCATTTAAGAAGGCACTCTTATCTCTTCTAGCTATTCTTTGGAATTCTGCATTCAATTGAGTGTATCTTTCTCTTTCTCCCTTGCCTTTTGCTTCCTTTCTTTCCTCAGCTATTTGTAAAGCTTCCTCAGACAGCCATTTTGCTTTCTTGCATTTCTTTTTCTTTGGAATGGTTTTAGTTGCTACCACTTGTACAATGTTGCGAAACTCCATTATTCAGGCACTCTGTCTATCAGATCTAATTCCTTAAATCTATTTGTTACCTCTACTGTGTATTCATTAGAGATATGATTTAGTTCATATCTGAGTGGCTTAGTGCTTTTCCCTACTTTCTTCAATATAAGCCTAAATTTTGCAACAAGAAGCTTATGATCTGAGCCACAGTCAGCTCCTGGTCTTGTTTTTACTGACTGTATAGAGCTTCTCCATCTTTGGCTGCAGAGCACATAGTCAGTCTGATTTCTGTGTTGGCCGTCTGATGATGTCCATGTGTAGAGCCATCTCTTGGGTTGTTGGAAAAGAGTGTTTGCCATGACCTTTGTATTCTCTTGACAAAATTCTATCAGCCTGCGCCCTGCTTCATTTTGTACTCCAAGGCCAAACTTGCCTGTTATTCCAGTTATCTTTTGGCTTCCTACTTTAGCATTCCAATCCCCCATGATAATAAGGACATCATTTTTTGGTGTTAATTCTATAAGGTGCTGTAGGGCTTCATAGAACCAGTCAATTTCATTGTCTTTAGCACCAGTGATTGGGACATAGACTTGGACTACTGTGATATTGAATGGTTTGCCTTGGATTCGAACTGATATCATTCTGTCATTTTGGGGATTGTATCCCAGTATTGCTTTTCGTATTCTTTTATTGACTATGAAGGCTACTCCATTTCTTCTGAGGAATTCTTGCCCACAGTAGTATAACTGATGGTCATGTGAATTAAATTCACCCATTCCTGTCCATTTTAGTTCGCTTATTCCTAAGATGTCGATGTTCAGTCCTGTCATCTCTTGTTTGACCATGTCCAGCTTGCCTTGGTTCATGGATCTTACATTCCAGGTTTCTATGGAGAATAAATCTTTACAGCATTGGACTTTCTTTTCACCACCAGATGCATCCACGGCTGAGCGTCCTTTCAGCTTTGACCCAGTCACTTCATTCTTTCTGGCGCTACTAGTACTAGCCCTCTGCTCTTCCCCAGTAGTATATTGGACACCTTCCAACCTGAGGGGTTCATCTTCCAGCGTCATATCTTTTTGCTTTTTGCTACTGTTCATAGGGTATTCATGGCAAAGATACTGGAGTGGGTTGCCATTTCCTTCTTCAGTGGATCACATTTTGTCAGAACTGTCTGCTATGACATGTCCATCTTGGGTGGCCCTGCATGACACAGCTCATAGCTTCATTGAGTTACGTAAGGCCCTTCACCATGACAAGGCAGTAATCCATATATGGGAGGAAAGAAATACTCATGTGCATTTGTTGTTTGTCGACTTCAGTTCAGCATTTAACACAATCATTCCCCAGCATCTAGTAGACAAACTGGGCCTTTTAGGCTTAAACACTCTTTTGTGCAACTGGATTCTTGATTTTCTTACTAACAGGCCCCAATGTGTAGAAACTGGAACAAATATTTCTAATACCATTTTCTTGAGCACAGGTTCTCATCATGGCTGCGTCCTAAGACCGTTTCTTTTCACCCTGTTGACCCATGACTATTGTGATAAAGGTGCTTACTGCAAGGAGGTTGAGGGCTTGGTGAACTGGTGTAAGGAAAAGCATAGCTTTAAATACTGGAAAACCAAAGAATCATTGTTGATTTCAGAAAAGGCAGGCACAGCCACACTTCTCTGTGCATTAATGATTTACCTGTGGAGATGGTTACCAGCATCAAATTCCTGGGTGTGCAGTTAACAAGTAGGCTGGCTTAGTTGCTCAACAGTGTGACACTGGTGAAGCAGGCACAGCAGCACCTGCATTTTCTGCGTAGCATGAGAAAAGCATGTCTTCCTTCCCCTATCCTTGCCATTTTCTACAGAGAGACAATCGAGAGCATCCTGTCATTCAGCATCACAGCCTGGTTTAGAAGCATCACTGCTTCAGACAGAAAGGTGGTGCAGAGAGTGGTGAGGATGGCTGAAAAGATTATTGGCAGTTCCCTCCCTTCCACACAGAATATAGCACGTAAGCATTGCTTGAGCAGGGTCCAGAAAATTGTCCAGGACACTACACATCCTTTTTCACAACCTGTTTTCCTTGTTACCTTCTGGGAGGATTTCTGTGGTATCCGAAAAAGAACATCCAGATTCAGTCACAGCTTTGTTCAATACAGTATTAACACTGTGAACTCTAAAGCTTCCTCATTCCGTTATGTATTCAAGATGGGCAGTGATTAATATTTATATGTTACTTATATATAAGGGTATAGGTCTATACATATGTTGTATATAGTATGTTTAAATGTGTGTTATGTGTACACTTTAAGAGCAAGCAACTAAATTTCATTTTTAATGTGTACCATTGTACCCACATCTATCTATCTATCTATCTATCTATCTATCTATCTATCTATCTATCTATCTATCTATCATCTATCTATCTATCTATCTATCTATCTATCTATCTATCATCTATCTATCTATCTATCTATCTATCTGTCGGGCCTCGGAAGCCCGACACACGAAGGGGGGCCCCTCCACCCCCCCGGCACACCCTGCTTCCCTCCCACCGACCTCACCCGGTTCCAGTGCGGCCCGGAAAGGCCGGAGGCCCGCGCCGCTCCTCCCGCCGCATCCGGACGCGCCGCGGCTGCTGTCTTCGCCCGGCGGCGCGTCGTCACACGGCTCCCCGGCTTGGAAGGCTCCGGGAACCGCGCCGCCTCTTCTGACGCTTCCGGACGCGCCGCAGCTGCAGTCCTCGCCCGGCGGCGCGTCTGCGCGCGGCTCCCCGGCTTGGACGGCTCCGGGGCCCGCGCCGCCTCTCCTGATGCTTCCGGACACGCCGCGGCTGCTGACCTCGCCCGGCGGCGCGTCTGCGCGCGGCTCTCCGGCTCGGACGGCTCCGGGGCTCACGCCGCGGCTTCTGCTGCCTCCGGACGCGCTGCGGCTGCTGTGCTCGGCCGGCGGCATGTTTGCACAAAGTTCTCCGGCCTGCGGCCTGCCCGGTGGAGGCCCGAGCCGGCTCAGCGTCTCTGCGGCCTGGGAGGTTTCGAGAGCTGCGGCCTCGCGGTGGACTGCGTCAGACTCCGACGCCATGCCTGCGCAGGACTGTAGGGCAACGCCGTTAGGGGATGGGTCCCTCCTCCCTACGGTGACCGGGTGGCTGGGGCCTACGAGCATGGACGATGACAGGGGGGTTCAGGGGTGGGTGCAGCAGGGAGTGGGTGAGGGGAAAGGGCACGGTGGTGGCGACACGTTGGAGGGGGCTTACCTGACTGAGCAACGGGCGAAAGGCCTTGTAGGGGAGGGGTGGGGAAGTTATAGGGAGTGGGAGGGCGGAGGCATGTTTGGGTGGAGTTTGGGTGGGGTTGTTGGGTGTGTATATAGCAGCGTTGGTTGCAGGTAGCAGCCAACGCTGGCTTTGTTTCTTGTTGCGGCTGTTGCTCTGAAGAATAAAGTGCTTCTAGACTGCAGCAGAAGTCTCTCGTTCCTGTGTTCGGCGCCTGCCCTGCTTGTTGCAGGACGAGTTTGACAGAAAGCCAGCGTTTACCCTAGCATCGCGGTCCTACTGCCTTTCTGCTGTGTTCCGATTGTGCGCCATGGCAGAGGGTGTGCAAGGGGCCGCTTTGGAGACTGCTTCGGAGGAGGCTGGCGTGGCCGGGGCGGAGGCGACAACCCCTGCGGAGAGGGACGTGGAGGACGTCCAACCTGCTGTGAGGCCTAAAGTGCGGGAAGTGCCACCAACAGACCCTGTGGTGGAGTCCCAGGGTGCTAGTAGCCAGACCCAGGGGGGGGAGTGGTGGCTGAGCTCGATCCTGGGGCGCACGGGGCTCGAGCAAGGACGAACGGCCCGGCCCGGCGGGGCTCCACTGGGTTGGAGGGAGCGTCGGCTGACCGATGACGACGGCGAGGAATACAGCTATTCAACCGCACCCGGGAGCCAGACCATGGACGTGCTGCGCGATAGGTTTGGAGAAGTCGGGGCACGTGACGGCGGTTCCTGGGTGGCCATGGCCCCTGAAGAAGACACGGGACAGTGGTCTCTTGGGGGGGCACCCAGTCAGTCAGCAACGTCCCGTTTTCGACTGGCCAGCCCAAAGTTCAAGGTGCCTGGGGAGGGAGGCGTTCGGGGCCCATCCACACGAGCACAAGGGGGGCGTGATGCTTGGCCAACGCCTGACCGAGGCCCTGGACGTCCCGCACCCAGGTCGGTGGGGGCGTCCCAGGCTCAGACCCGTCCACCTATTGGGCATTGGGGTCCGGGTGTGGTGTGGGGACCCCCGCCGCTTACCACAACCTATGATGGGCATCCCGACCGCCTGGCCATGTTCCTAGGGCAGGTGATTAACCATCTGGACGGGTATGCCCATGCCTATCCATCACAGTGGGCGATGGTGGTGGCGGTCACCGCGTGCCTTCAGGGAGAGGCTGCAACCTGGGCAGCGGACCTCTACAGTGACCACGCCCGTGAGCTCGGGGACGTGGGGCTGTTCTTGGAAGCCCTACGCGTCCGCTTCGAGGATGTATCACGCATACATCACGCGGAAGCTGAAGTGTTAACCATCAGGCAGCGAGGACGACCGGCAGAGGAGTATGTGCTCGAGTTCCGCAGGGTTGCGGGCAGGTTGCGCTCGTGGCCCGAGCGCTTGTTGGTGCACCACTTCCGGGCCGGTCTTGATGGAGCTCTCCGGCGGGCATGTGTGGTGCGGGGGGTTCCTGCACGGCTTCAGGACTGGTTCCGGGTGGCGGTGGAGCTAGACATTGGGTTGCAGGACACCCGGGGCAGGCCAGTAGTGGCCCCTGGAGCCTGGAGGACCCCCCCCCGGAGGGGCCGAAGACAGAGAGCCGGAAGCCCGTGGCGGCGGCGACACAACCCGGCCCCCCACCGGCGCCCCGTCCAACAATCCGCTGCTTCCGCTGCGACCAACCGGGCCATCGGGCAGTGGACTGCCCGTTACCTCCGCCGCGACCGGGGCCCAACCCTCCGGTGGCGCGGGTCCCGACCCCCAGGAGAGCTGCAGAACGCTCCAGAACAGCGTACCAGGTGGCCGACAAGACACCCCGAACATCGACACCGATACGTCCAGTGGGCCCGGCGGATGGACGGACTGACACATCTGATGGGTCTGAGGATCACGAGTACGAGGAGGACCCGATGGTAAGCGCTCCGGTGTGCCCTTTTGTGCTGCCTGTGGTATTGATAAGCCCACGAACGGGTGAGAGGAGGGAGTGTAAGGCTTTGATTGATACAGGCAGCACACGCTGCCTTATTAGCCTGGTGATGGCAAGGGAGGCCGGTATCCCCCTTCAGCGGCTCCCCAAACCTATCCGATTTCAGCAGGTAGACGGGTCCCTTTTGGGTGGAGCACCCATTACGCATGTAACGGCACCGGTGAGGATGGAATTGGGTACACACTGGGAGACCCTCCGGTTTGTCGTGGTGCCGTCTATGACGGAGGCGGTCATCCTGGGGCTTACGTGGTTGGACAGGTGGGGCCCCACGGTTTGGTGGGAGGGGGGTTGCCGACACCTCCGCCTTGGGACAGGGCCTCAGCCTCCTGAAACGCATTCCTTCATGGGTCCGGAGGGGATTGGTGGGCCAGAGGGGGCCGCAGGGGTGGGGACTGGGCTTGAGACACAGGTGCCACGGGAGTACAGTGATCTCGCAGATGTCTTCGATGAGAAGGAGTGTGACGCCTTGCCACCCCACCGCCCCACGGACTGCGCTATTGAACTGGAGCCAGGGGCAAAATTGCCGAAACCCCGCATGTACGCAATGGCACCCCGGGAGATGCAGGAGCTCCGTCAATACATAGACAAGAACCTGCGGAGGGGGTTCATCCAGCCTGCTCGGTCTAAGATGGCGGCCCCTGTCTTGTTCAGGGAGAAGAAAGACGGGACCCTAAGGCTGTGCGTTGATTATCGGGGGGTTAACGCGGTATGTGTAGAGCACTTGTACCCCCTCCCTTTGATGAAGGACCTTTTAGCTCATTTGGCTACGGGCCGGGTGTTCACCAAGTTGGACCTCAGGGAGGCGTACTACCGTGTCCGGATTAAAGCTGGTGATGAATGGAAGGCGGCTTTCAACTGCCCGTTGGGGTGCTTTCAGTTTAGGGTAATGCCGTTTGGACTGCAAGGAGCCCCCGCGGTTTTCATGCAGTTGATTAACCAAGTCCTGCATGACCATTTGTACCGGGGGGTCCTTGTCTATCTTGATGACATCCTCATATATACGTCTACGCTGGAGGAGCATGTCGCCTTAGTTCGGAGTGTGCTGACCAAGCTGAGGGACGCCCAGTTATATGTGAAGCTCTCTAAATGTGAGTTTCACAAGCCCCGGCTGGACTATTTGGGATATCGGGTGTCCTCCAGCGGGGTGGAGATGGACCCGGGGAAGGTGGAGGCTATCCAACAGTGGCAGGCCCCACGGACCCGGAAACAGTTGCAGAGTTTTCTAGGCTTCGCTAACTTTTATCGACAATTTATTCCACATTTCGCTTCCATTGCCCTGCCGCTCACGGACCTGCTACGGACTAAACAGATGGCAACATTGCCGCGGCCAGGGCAGAAGCTTGCGTGGACCACTACATGCCAGCGGGCTTTTGAGGCGCTCAAGGCGCAGTTTGCTAGGGAGCCCGTCCTGCAACACCCGAACCCTGACCTGCCCTACGTAGTACAGGCTGATGCGAGCGACGTGGCTGTTGGAGCTGTTCTTCTGCAACGGCATGCGAAGGGAGGATTGCGGCCCTGCGCGTACGCCTCCAAGAAGCTAACGTCCGCGGAGAGGGCTTGGGCTATCTGGGAGAAAGAGGCCTTCGCGGTCCGCTGGGCCCTGGGGACTTGGAGACACCTTCTGGAGGGGGCTAGCCAGGAGTTCGAGGTTTGGACGGACCATAAAAACCTGGAAGCCCTGCAAACACCCCGCCGTCTGTCCCCGAAACACGTACGGTGGGCCCAGTACTTTCAACGCTTCCGGTTTCGCCTCAGGTATGTGCCTGGGGGTAGAAATTTCCTGGCGGACGCCTTGTCTCGGCTACCACAGTACGATTGTCGGAAGGAGGAGGTAGTACAGGCACTGGTACCGCCGCCCCGCCCGGTGGAGGAGACGGAGCACAGGGCCAACGCCGTGACAGACGATTTCCTGCGGACCTGTAAGGGGGCGTTGGTGACTGATGAATGGGTGCAGGCGCACCCCGACACCCTCTCGTTGCGGGACGGTTTAGCTTGGCACGGGGCCAGGTTGTATGTGCCTGCAGCGGCACGGGATCAAGCGCTCTACCAATGCCATGACGCCAGGCAGGCAGGTCATTACGGGTTCGTGAAAACCCTGCATCTGGCCCGCCGTCAGTTCTGGTGGCCAACCATGAGACGGGACATTGAAAACTACGTGCAGAAGTGCCGCATTTGCGCAACCACTAAGCCCTCTACTAATAAACCGGCAGGCCTCCTGCAACAGGTGGCAGACCCCGTACGACCTTGGCAGGACATTGCAATGGACTTTGTGGTCGAGCTACCGGAAAGCAGGGGATATAACGTTTTGTGGACAGTAGTAGACTTGTTTTCGAAACAAGCCCACTTTATCCCCTGTAAGGGGTTGCCCTCAGCCCGTCGGCTGGCCTGGCTGTTTGTCCAACATATATATCGTCTCCACGGGGTGCCACGACGTATCATCTCCGACCGTGGGGTACAGTTCACGGCCCGGTTCTGGAGGGATTTCGTGCGTTATATTGGAGCGACACAGGGCCTGAGCTCGGCGTACCACCCAAGCACGAATGGAGCCGCGGAACGTGCGAACGCGGCAGTGGAGCGATACCTGCGTTGTTATGTGTCATACCAACAGTCCGAATGGGTGGAGTTGTTATCCTTCGCGGAAGTAGCCTACAACAACGCAGTGCATAGCAGCACTGGGTTCTCCCCCTTTAAAGTGGTATCTGGTTACGAGTTCGTTCCTATCGCGGGGTGCGATCAGGGGGTCCCGGCATCCTGCACACCTGGGGAGTGGATGCGCCGGTTGGCGGAGGTGTGGGGGATAGCTAAGAAGGCGTTAGAGCGAGCTGCAGGGTCATACAAAGAGCAGGCAGACAGGAAGAGACGGCCGTTTGCACCTCCCAAAGTAGGTGATCTTGTCTACCTCTCCACGAAATACCTGCGGCTACAGGTGCCATGTAGAAAGCTAGGGCCCAAATATCTCGGACCCTTCCGGGTTATACAGGTAGTAAATCCCGTCACCGTCAGACTTCGGCTACCTCCCCTACTTGGAAAGATACACCCCGTCTTCCACAGTAGCCTGCTGAAGCCTGCTACGACCGCCTCTGTGTCGGCAGGGGAGGGCGGCCCAGGGCCTGTGCACGGCAGCCACTATGAGGTACAGGAGATCCTGGACTCCCGGAAGCGAAGGGGGCGGGTGCAATACTTAGTGCTCTGGAAGGGGTACCCCATGGAGGAGGCCACTTGGGTACGAGGTGAGGATGTGTGTGCACCACGCCTTCTCCGTGCCTTCCACCGGAAACATCCGGGGAAACCGGGGGAGACCCAGGGGGGAACAGCTGATCATGTTACGGATTGCTCACCTCTCTCTCCTTGCATTCCAGGTGGGCCCCTGGTAGAGGGGGCAGCATGTCGGGCCTCGGAAGCCCGACACACAAAGGGGGGCCCCTCCACCCCCCCGGCACACCCTGCTTCCCTCCCACCGACCTCACCCGGTTCCAGTGCGGCCCGGAAAGGCCGGAGGCCCGCGCCGCTCCTCCCGCCGCATCCGGACGCGCCGCGGCTGCTGTCTTCGCCCGGCGGCGCGTCGTCACACGGCTCCCCGGCTTGGAAGGCTCCGGGAACCGCGCCGCCTCTTCTGACGCTTCCGGACGCGCCGCAGCTGCAGTCCTCGCCCGGCGGCGCGTCTGCGCGCGGCTCCCCGGCTTGGACGGCTCCGGGGCCCGCGCCGCCTCTCCTGATGCTTCCGGACGCGCCGCGGCTGCTGACCTCGCCCGGCGGCGCGTCTGCGCGCGGCTCTCCAGCTCGGACGGCTCCGGGGCTCACGCCGCGGCTTCTGCTGCCTCCGGACGCGCCGCGGCTGCTGTGCTCGGCCGGCGGCATGTTTGCACAAAGTTCTCCGGCCTGCGGCCTGCCCGGTGGAGGCCCGAGCCGGCTCAGCGTCTCTGTGGCCTGGGAGGTTTCGAGAGCTGCGGCCTCGCGGTGGACTGCGTCAGACTCCGACGCCATGCCTGCGCAGGACTGTAGGGCAACGCCGTTAGGGGATGGGTCCCTCCCCCCTACGGTGACCGGGTGGCTGGGGCCTACGAGCATGGACGATGACAGGGGGGTTCAGGGGTGGGCGCAGCAGGGAGTGGGTGAGGGGAAAGGGCACGGTGGTGGCGACACGTTGGAGGGGGCTTACCTGACTGAGCAACGGGCGAAAGGCCTTGTAGGGGAGGGGTGGGGAAGTTATAGGGAGTGGGAGGGCGGAGGCATGTTTGGGTGGAGTTTGGGTGGGGTTGTTGGGTGTGTATATAGCAGCGTTGGTTGCAGGTAGCAGCCAACGCTGGCTTTGTTTCTTGTTGCGGCTGTTGCTCTGAAGAATAAAGTGCTTCTAGACTGCAGCAGAAGTCTCTCGTTCCTGTGTTCGGCACCTGCCCTGCTTGTTGCAGGACGAGTTTGACACTATCTATCTATCTATCTATCTATCTATCTATCTATCTATCTATCTATCTATCTATCTATCAATTTATGCAATATCCAGTCAATATATTTAATAGCCAAGTTGATTGTATTTATGTAGAAAGACCTGTTCTACATCGGACATTCTGATTGACTAATTAACATGGGCTATTTTCTTCAGAACTACCAATTAGAAATACCAGCAATGTGGAAAAATCTGTATGCCTTCCACTGGTGAATTAGAATTATAAAGCAACAATTGGTTTGACTCTTTCCTGCTTCTGTAAGATGAGATCATGCTATCTTTATTAAACTTGTTCAGGTATGAATTCGTTGAGGTTCAGAATGATCATAGTGTCTATTGATGGAAGGATTGATATACTTTATAATCACCTTGCCCAAATTGGATATTAGTCAGAGTGAATGTGATCATAAGTCCACATCTGTTAATACTATCAGGGATATACTATGTCTCCAGTTTTTAAATTAAAAGTCCAGTTTTCATTCCTCGTTTATTTAGTACCATGATTTGGTGGCATCCACAAATCCACAGGCTACGATTGGGTGTGTGGTATTTTATATACCTTTTGTTACTATTCATGTGCAAAAAATTCTCTTTATGAGAATTAAAGCATCAAAAATTAAATTATATACCGGTATGTGGTAAGAATACAAGTAATGCCAAGAAAAAAATCTCTTTTAGTATTTGATAATACTGTTAGAACTGGGGGGAAGGGATTGCTAACAACAAAAGGTGCTCTCTTTCAGATCTGAGAGAGCTTTATGGTTTCTGCACAACAAGGCTGAGCACATGCATTTTATTTGTGTAGTTTACCACTGTGCTGTGTTCAATAAAGTAGTCCCACAAGGCTCATTTGGTATCACCAATGTGTCATCTGTTACACTGTTGTCAATGATGGTTCACATACTTTATTCATAGGGGCAAATTGAAAATTTGAGAATGGCAAATTAAGATTTAGTTTTAACATTTCTGATGCATTCTTGTTGCATCTACCAGGTGTATAGACTTGGTAAATACATGGGAATGTGTTTGATAAAGCTACATTTGTAGGTTGATTACTCAGTGAATAAAGTAATCCATTATGCATTTGTTCTGATTTAGACATGTAAAGAGATCAGGACTTTGTTAGATGTAAGAAATTCTTCCTGATTTTTTACAAGTCTGAACAGAACACACACAAACACACACACAATTCTTGTAACAGACTGAATGGAATGTGGTCCAATGTACTTAAAAGGTTTTCAACACAAATGTTTGACAGCTCATACAAAGGCAGGAAAATCTCTTGGAATAGTCAATAAAGATAAAATAAGATATAACCTATGCATGGAGTAAACCAAAATAATGTTCTATAGCATATCTTTCCATTGTTACAAAATAATCTGGCAAGCTTAAAGACTTTTTAACAGCTTTCCTGCTGTATTTCTCCTAGACTGAGATATATCAACTTAGTTTTGCATGATTCAAAGTATGTAAAAACCACTTAAGCCAACATACAGGTAATTTAAGCAGCTATATTACTTCTGGCTTCTCTGGGGCCAAGAGAAGTAAAGTTAATATTTAGCATTTGTGAATCACACAATGTTTACTGCTGAGTAGATCAATGGCTAAGCTTGTTTCACTTTGGGCCATATTTTATGTAGCATGGTTTTTTGTTTTTGTTTTTGGTCTTCCTGGCAAAACCAACCCTATATTGGCAATCCTGTAGCAAGATTCTAAAGTATCAAAAAAGGGAGTCATAATTATGAATAGACCTGCACATAGTTAATTGAGCAATTTTATCCTTCCTGAAAATCATTCTTGGAACACCATCATTTGAACATATAAAGAACCACAACTGCCAAACAAAAACAATACTTTATTATTACATATTTGATAAAATTATTAGAACTGTATGGGGAATGGGGAGGTTTACAAAAAAAAAGTTGGGAAAGCTGCAGTGAAGAAACAAAAACACATGGATATAATCATTTGGAGCAAAATCAACAACCCTCCTTCCCCAAGTTTTCCTGTTACTTGGTACAATTGACAAATTTATTTTTTCTGCTAATGATTTTTTTCTTTAGCATTTCTTTTATTCTTCCCATCCTTTTGAGGGTCACTGTATATTATGAATATCTATGAAGAGATTTATATGTTTACTGATTTACAGTAAATTCACTTGTATTGGGGAACATTTTACAAAATTACAAAGTTGATGGTTGATTTCTCAATGTGGTAAGAATAGTATACGTGGAAAGTAAAGTTTGGATAAGAATAAATAGAATGCTTAGCCAATGGTCCAACACTGGGAAAAGAAAACAGTAATAATGTGTAATGTCCACTTGATCCCTGAATGTATCTATGGATGAATATTATTGACTGCTTCTGATTAGAAAAGTGTTGATTTAATACTTCAACATGCATATTCTTTTGTATGTTGTTGGCTGAGAACTGAAATAAAAAGTACAACATAAGGAGAAATATGAATCTGAACTTAAATATATTAAAGATCAAGGTAAGTTGTGTTTGATCTGGAACATAAGTACAGTAATAGCACAAAAAATAGACCAAGTAGATTAGTTTGTATACCTTACTAAATATGGATGGCAATTTTTAAAAAATGTGCATACATGTAGAAAAGTCATGGTTTGTGATCTGTTGCAAAAAGTAATGTTTGTCAATGTAATGAGTTTTTCGTTATACGGGAGTGAGAACTGAATAGGTTATGAGAAATGTAAATATAAAATGTAAAATAGGAATTGAGTGTGTAAGAAGGATATGTAGTATGTAAGAAGGATGTGTAGTAAAACATTTGTTTCTTTGTTGTGAAATTTTACATGGCCATCCAACTTACTCATGGTGACTCAGAACAACTTATAGAAACATGAATAGATAGGCGTAAGAATGAATGAATGCACTTGGACTGAATATAAAAGAGAATAATATAAGAAATTAATTTAGGTGGTTAGGCCACCTAGATAGAATGTTTGTGAATCAAACTGGAAAACAATATGTGGAGGAAGAATGAGCAGATGAATAGGAAGGACAAGACTCTGAATGGTAGGACTTGATAAAGCTGATATCAGTATCCAAAAGACATAAAATTAAAATTAAAAGGTGCTGTATGAAATGGTGGTTTAATATGGTGGGATCGAGGATGGTTTGCAAGGCTAGAGTGATATGAACAGGTATAGTAAATGGTATTGAACAAAGCGCAGAGGTATTCCTGGTCAAATAAGGATCAAGGCAAGGTAAGTAACAGGAGGTGGGTCTGTCATGCCCCCTGACCCTCCCCCAACGAGCTTAAGTGACTGGAGAGTTCCCATTCATGGGGCACAAAATGAGATCTTATAAAACCTTATAAATCAGAGAAACAACAATCAGCTCACAAGAATCACAATTAGCTAGTTCAATTTTTTGCTGTATTTTATCCAATTGAAGATGTTTGTTTTTGTTTGACAAAATTTTACTGTGGACAATATAAAAAGAATGACAACCCACCCACCCCCAATTCCCAGTATGGATGGTTCACACCAGCTGCTCTTCCAATAATTTTTGACTGCATATTATTGTCAAATAATCTCATTAGAGATAATCTTTCCTAGAGTAAATTGATAGTGCAACATCTTCTGAAATTACATTCCCTCTTTTTTTGCTCTGACGGTTGGAGGTGATACTTAAAGATACTTAGAGACAGTAGTTTATGTAGGAAGTAGACAGATTGCATCTGTAACATCTAATCTACAATAACAACAGTAAAACAGGCTGACATGTGTTTTTCTGTGTAAATATTTTCTTCTGAACATGGAGCCAGTGAAGTGTTTTGAGAATTTTGACTTTTATGACCATATTTATCATGTCTTTTAGAACATTTCCTCCTGGAGCCACATTTGTATATTCCACATCCTCTGGAGAAATAAAATGGGTTTATATACAAAATACTGATGTGATGGACATTTTATGAGACCCATGCAACAAGCACACATGGACAAGTCATGCTGGGATAATTATAAATGCTCTAAAGAGGAGGCCTGTAAATATCTATGTTTCAGAAGGGGCAGGAAAGCAGGGTTTGATGCTAAATTGCTTCTAACAAAAGAAATATGCATTCAACTATACATTGTAATATGTGAGAATGCAATGGACTGATAATGACTCTTAGAAATTTCAGTGTGGAATTTATAATCAATTTTAAAAATTCTAAGATGGGAGCAAAGGACAGCTAAAGCTTCCATAAGCAAATTAAGCTAGCCAAACTAATAAGTAGCCAAAGTCCAGTAAATAGTTGGTTACAGAATTAAATTTCAGAATAAGTATGAGTGCAGATTGACTAGATCACTGCCAGACATAGAAAGACTGTATTTGTCAATCTACAAATATGTGCTTGATATCAAAATATAAATACCACTCAACCAATCAAATCAAAATGTGCTTTAGATTGTAAGCCGCCCTGAGTCTTTGGAGAAGGGAGGGATATAAATGGGATTTTAAAAAATGTGGGAAGCTTTAAATGAGGTATAGATCAGAGAGTGAGGCACAACATGAACCCTGCCCTCTACTTTGTCTGATTTTCACAGATATAGAAGATCTACACACATCATCTTGAATATGACTACACCTTTCCATGTGATCCAGGATGCTAGTAAAATAGAGTCCAATAATGTTTACTCACCTTCAAGCACTGCCTCTCAGTTGCCTTTCAAATCTCCATATGAATGCATGAAGGAGGGGAAAGATAATAGATGACAGATGATAAGACAGGATAGATTCAATAGTCTGACACTGGATGTGTTATGATTGCAACTCCCAGGCATTCCAAGTCTCAGTGTCCCAAGGTTGTTTCCTGTAACTGGTATTCATGGGTTTCAATGGCAGAGCTACAGTTTTACATTTGTCTCTAACAAGGGATGAAATCTTCTCAATAGAAAAGGTTGAGATTAACAGATAAATATAAATATGAATAACTATGCCAAGCATTTCCCTTGCCACCTATTTGATTTATTTGTGAAGATAAAACATTGCTACTCTTTACATATAAACATAGAGCTTCTCCACACCCCATGTCTTAATGTTATCATCAAAAGAGATACCAATAATGTCCTTATGTTGTAAGGAAGTAAGCTACCAACAGGATTAGATTATTATAACAATTGTTATACTAGCTTTGCCGAAGGCATTTTTTAGGCAACAGGAAGAGTTCCTAGCTGGGTGTAAAGTTTATATTTAATTTTGTCTCATCACAATTTTGCAAAATAATTGCATGTTTATGACCAGTCCTAGCTGTGAAAAGGGCAGACAGATTTTTATTCTGGTTCATTTAATTTCTTCTGTGCTTGGACTCTCACAAAGTGTTTTGGGAACCCTGTCCTTCTGCTATGTTAAATATGGCCCCATTTCTGAACTGCTTATAGAGACAGTGGGGAAAAAAGAGAAAACAGGAGAAAAGATAAGCCATTTCTTTTGTAATCTAGAGATAGAAGATCTGGTCCTTTGCAATTCCCCCCCCCCCCAAATAAGGCTGAAATAAAGCAATGGCTTGTGTGGTAACTGATCTGTCCTGTTATAATGGACTAAACAAAAATGAAAAAAGACTTATAACTGGTCACATTCACAATCCATCATTTGGATTTTTAAAATGAAGGTTTATAAAGAAGTAATTGGAAACATGGTTGATAGGTAGACAAGATTTTTTTTTTAAATTCCATTTATATCCCGCCCTTCTCCGAAGACTCAGGGAGGCTTACAAGCTTAGCAGTAGCCTTCATTCTATGTATATGCCTGCTTATTTAACTTACATATTGGGATGAAGTCACTTTAAATAGATAATTGTCTCCATGAAGTGGAGAAAGGTCCTTGTGATACACAATGCAGTTACTTTTGAAGTTCCTTGCCTTTACAAAGAATTAATGGTTATTCCCCATTTTCAGCCTTGGAACTCAAAAACCGTCCATTTCTGATATGCTAGTTATAACTATAATAAAGATTGATTAGACCTGATTGTTGATATATTCAAAATTGCTTCCTTAAGAAACTCTGACTCCCAACATAACCTGCATAGTATTGTCTTCTGTATCTCTGAGCTTCCATCTCTTTCTGTCTCTATATATCTGGACACACAGGAACCATTCCTTCTGATTCAGAATTCAAAATTTCTACCAAATCAGAATGTATATTTTGCTTATCTCCTTGAGCATTAAGACATTGTTGTCTGGGATCAGAGGAACAGATTTCCTTTTCTCCCTTCAGTCTTATATCAGAATGCTGTTGTCTAGCTAAAGCTATCAAGATATCTGTAATTTCATAATTCTTTTTCTCTTGCTGGTACTGTAATATCTTCTACTCTAAGACACTGCAAGGAAGTGTCTCTCCTTGCAGTCCTGTCTTTCCACCTTTTTTCATTCATCTATCTTTGTATTCACCTTCCACAAAGTCATCTTCCTTCCCAAAGTCAGTGTCACTGGTATCTGCAGAAGCTTTATTGTGCAATCAGTCAAAAGAACATGAATTTGTGAAATTACTACAAATAGAAATGGAGAAGAAGGCAATGTTCATGCAGACCATCTGCTGCCTCCAGGGATTGTTCAACATGCAGATAGTCCTTCCAGTGATTCAAATATTCATACTGCTACTAAAGTGCTTGGAGTCTCAAATGTGCTCTATCTCAAACTTCACTCCCCCTCTACTGAGATGGGAGTATATCATGGGCAGGGACAGCATTCTCAAATCAGGAGAAAATGCTGGAAAACTGGGTGTATCTTTAATATGGCCAGAAACTGCAGCTGATAAACCAGAGGCTAAAGGAGCATACATTTGGTAGTAAGCCAAACATAATCTCCAACAGTCATGAGGATAAGAGTTCATAATGATGATGGTGGACTTACTATGATCTATCAATTCCTTAAGGAAGGGCTGAGCTTTTTGAAACTCTTGGATAATTGGGAGACATCTGGGGCTGGTGATGGCAAAGAGATATTTGGAGAAAAAGTGACAGGTAAATGCAACCGAGATAGGACCTATAAGAAGCTTGCCTTGAACTGTGGTCCTCTTTCAGAAGTCACATGGCTGGGAAAAGTGTGATTCCAAATAAATAAACAAAGATGTTCAAATGAATATTTGAAGTTCATATGAAGTTATTTCAGGGGTAAAGAAAAGATCAATACAGACTTGACCATGCTAGACAAATCAGCAATACCCACCAAATTGCATTAAAGGCCTTGACATGAAGTAACTCAGTTATATAGTTTATAGAAACTTTATCTTCTGGCCCTTTCAGAAAGGTGGCTAATAGATCTGGCATGATATGGTGTAATTCTTAACCAAATGCTCTGTCACCAAAAGTTACAGAGATAAGGTATTTTTATTACCTCAGAATGACAAACTGGCTAACGGTTATGGCAGAATTGTAAAACCTTTTTCCTCAAGGAAGGAACAAAATCATAATCAGCTGTTGTAATGCAATATTCTCTATTCCCAGAAAAAAATGGAGGAAGAAAATAAAGTAGCCTGAAAGTCATCTATCTTATCCAGTAAGTTCAAACAGTTGATGATGTTTACCGCTTTGAATATCACAGGGTGAGAAAGTTGTTGCAGAAGTATAAAGTCAGAATATTCTAGTTTAAAGCATCAGTCTGTCTGGAAATAAAGACATTAGAAAATCAAAATGAAGGAAAAATATGTCCATCTAATATTGACAGCAACATGTGAATAGTTTTGGTTCTTGTAACATGTTCTCACTTCTACAGGGTAACAAATCTATTCTAGAAAATGGCACCAGGTCCAAGGCCTCTTTGATGGCCAAAGGTTTCTTCTAAAAGAAAAGCTTATAGTTTTGTTTGGCCAGTAGTACCTATTGATAAAGACTGCTGATGGGAAGCAGTCCCTGAAATGGGCTGAAGAGGAAAATTTCCAAGAAAATCAGAGACTTCATCCAATATACCAAATGGAATGAGAACATTTCAGTTACAGTGGATGAGCTGAGAAAGGAATAGTTAACTCGATTTGAATAAAGATTTTCTGGATTTCAGAATCCTACTGAAAAAAGTATATTCTTGGTAAATCAAGGTGATGATGTGGCCAAAGTTGCAAAATTAGGAATACATTTAACGTAAAAATTTACAAAATCAAATAATTTTTCAACACCTCTGATAATGTGTGTGTGTGTGCTTCTGTGTGTACTTTACTTTGATCAACCTGAGTTCCATCAGAGGAAATACAGATTGCTCCATAATCAAATAAGGGCATGTCAAAGGAATATTATGCAGCCTAACAGAGTTGTTATAAAGAAGTTGTTTCATCATAGTGCAGTAAGGTCCTCGTGGTAAAATAGCAAATATACCACATCAAGTTATTAAGCATTTGTCAGGAAATCATGGAACATGTAAACTTTTGAACAATGGCAAACTCTTTACCATCTATAAGGCAATATGGTATATCCAGAATTCCTAGAAATACAGCTTTTCCTTTCTTTTTGTTCTGTACAAATAAGGCATACATTTTTGAGATGCAGCCGTCTTCCATTTTTATGTTCTAAAAAAATCTGTGGGGCCTACTTGAAGCCCAGAAGCAAACTTGGAAATAGAGATGATGCTGAAGTGAAAGCTGGCATTTTGTTTGTAGCATCTAAAGTTCCTATTGCTTTTAATATTTTAATTAAAAGCAATAGGAACTTTAGATGCTACAAACAAAATAAATGTAAATTGAAAACAAAAAACAAAAAAAGAACACATTGTTGCACATTGACACCATGCTGCCTCTTTTAAAATCCAAAATTGTAATTCTGTACCTTTAGGGGATGTTTAATTGAATAGTTATTTTCCATTCTGATAACATGCCTGGGTGTGGTTCTGATTTGGTTCTCTGTCGGTCCCCTTCTTTCTCATTTGGTTCAAACTTTGCATTAAACCAGATTTTAGCACTTAGCATAATATCTATCTCTGCCCTATAGCACCTGCTGGATCATATAGAAGTTTGTAACAGCTGCATTGCTATACTACTAAAAGTTATGTCTCATGGCTTGTTTTTAAGAAAATGCAATATCCTTTATAATGAATAAATTACAATAATACAATATTTATCAGTATTACTTTTCTCAGCTGAAGGTTGAAGTGAAAGAAAAACATTTAGAGCACAACGATCTGAATTTATATTCTATCTCTAAGCCCAAAGACATAGTGGTAATGGTATAGTTTGGGAAGCATCTGCCAAACCATTAAAAACAGAACTGCATAGATTTCAAGTGAAATAAACAAAGTTCAAGATCATATTTTCTGCTTCCCACTCTTCTGATCCATGTTTTCTTTCTGAAAAGAGAAGGTTTAAATGTTTCTTACTACTTGATAGTGTAAAGCTGAATTCAGCAGTAACTGTATTGTTTTTTGTTGTTCTTCTTTTTTAAAAAAAACTGGTCACGAAGTTTTGTAATTACAATCGTGTTTTTTTACCTTTTCTATGACAATAACAGCTGATGACAATAAAAGGCTATTTAAGGTTCTACATGATCATGTGTTAAGAATCTGATACAATGAATAATGAATTCTGAAGTAACTTCTAATTTCACTGGAATATATACTGGGAAAGGGAACTGATTTTTTTATTTCAGGTTTTCTTTACTGACTATAATTTTACTTTGTATTTAAGAGATTTTAAAGATGATGTAGATGTCAAATCAACTAAGAGCAATTCTGAAGAACCTATATTTCAGGCGTGAAGGGTCAGGTGTGCAAATACAAGTAAGTGATGTATTGCTAAAATGAATTTTTTCAACTGACCCTCAGTTCCTGGTTACAACTAGATAAGGGTCAACAGCATTCAAAGGGGGAAGAAAGTTGGACTTAGTTCATTTGTGGCTGTGTAACAATTCTAAACTGATGCTTCTTTTAACTCCATTTAACTCTCCATGACTCTGGCTTTATTCTACACTATAAGATGGAGAGCCCTTCATGGATTACTGCCTTGTCGTGGTGAAGGGACAAACTCAAATACTTTGGCCACCTAATGAGAAGGAAGGACTCACTGGAGAAGAGCCTAATGCTGGGAAAGATTGAGGACAAGAGAAGAAGGGGATGACAGAGAATGAGGTTGCTGGATGGAGTCACTGAAGCAGTAGGCGTGAGCTTAAATGGACTCCAGAAGATGGCAGATGACAGGAAGGCCTGGAGGAATGTTGTCCATGGGGTCATGATGGGTCGGACATGACTTCGCAACTAACAACAACAACATAAGATGGAGAATGACTAAATGAAAATGAACATGTAATAGTTTAGTTACTGTTCAGACATAAATAGAAAAATAACTGAAGTTGGTCAACTGAATTTCAAAAGAGGACACGAAAAACATCACTGTAGTGCAAGTCAAAAATTAATAATGGATAAGAAAGCTAGATGTTGTTGCCTATTATTCTGATTGTGCACATTTGAACAAGCCAGAATCTCTGATTTGGATGGTATACTAAGCACACAATGGATGAAATGGTCCATGGTTATTCATCGATGCCTACTCCTTAGACTGATCAACAAGCAGGACTGAAGTAGTGGGAAACAACATGCTATACAGTGATTAAACTACACTGGTTTTCTAGCTTGTATGAACTCCGTTACTATTTGCTGCCATGAATTTTGCACTGTCAGATATATCAACAAAAGATAGTTTTGTCACTTTCCCATATAAAAATACTTACACCGTAAATTAAGCAATGCCTTAGTAAATATACATCCAAATCATTCATATACAAGGGTCACCTTGATAACAAGCACACATTGGAAATAGCCCATTGATTCAATACTCATGGGATTCTGCATAATTCAATAAGCAAATTTCTTTGCCCATAAACTTTGTTGCTCTGAGATGACAGGAAAGAGAGTCATTTGCTTAATTAGAATGGTTAAGCTTTGACCTTTATATAAGCACCACCCTTCTGCAGATGTTAAAGCATTTTACAAGCATTAATTAGTTGAATATGTGAGCACTGGAAGCTTCCTTATTTCAGGTTAGATTAATTGTCAACCTAGTCTATTACTCTGAATGCACACACACCCTACCAGACATTTATGCATGGATGGGGAACATATGAACTGTTTGACTGCAGTTCCCATCACTCCCCACTATTGATCATGCTGGCAAAACTGGTAAGTTCTGGGTTCAAATACAGAATGCCAACATGTTACCCATTCCTAATTTAGTAAGTTTGTTGAGCTCTGCAAATTGGTATATAAATAAACACAATTGGAATAATAATATTATGCACTCTAAAATTGCCAGGGAAAATACTCATGTAATAGTTTTGTTTAATTCAAAATGTAAACTCATTCTTTTAATAAATAGTTCAAGAGATAACAATAATTTAAGTCAAGCTATCAAGAGAATTAATGTGAAAGCAACAAGGAAAACACCTCACTTGTAGAGATCACTTAAAGTATTGATCTTTGACAGTCCATTCAAACTACTTGTTCTATTAAGTAAAATGGGATCAAGAATAAAGAATATACTTTTTATTTAAGTCCATCTGAAAATTAATACAAGCTCTGGACATTACACAAGAAAGTGAAAAGTAAAAAAAATGGAGGGGGTACTCAGCCACATACTTACTGTTCTTCCATTTAATGCCATCTCCCCAAAATGCTTCAACAGTGCTTTTCTACTGATGCAAGATTCACATTTTCCATTATTTACATTTATTGTAATTTGGTTTTCAAGCATTCTAAGATCATGTACAAACTTCACTAATCAATAATCTTCCTTTATAATTTTAAATAAACAATTTCAAAGAAAAGCTTTATGCCATTGGAAGAGCCATTTAGGCCTAAAACATAATCAATGGGTGTCATTGGGAAAATAAATATGTTATTAATTTCAACAAAGTAGTGATATCTTCTTATAGAATGCAGAAATGTGGCTTTCAGATTTACATTTCAGAAGCACCATATTTCAAGAGAGACATTTAAGTCATCATTATCTTTTATCTTGTCACAGAACCTTGGCAAGTCTAGCAGATCCATCTTATTGGAACCAGTTTTAAATAACTGTTAAATTCTCCTGTTTGAGTCAATTGTACAGAAGACATGGGCAGTTAGCCAAATGTTGCCAACTCAGAACAAACTTTTCAAGGAATTTCCCATCTTCAGCTGAAATTCCACTCCAGACTGATGACCCAGAATTCATGGATTTTAAATTCATACCCCACCATCCAAATTTATTCAACATTTATGATAAGATGCAAACACCCTATTATAAAATGTTAACACCACAATGATGTTAGATATATGTACTGTTCTTTAAAACATATACAGAGAAAAAGTTTAATATTGAGCATGATGTTTCCTAATCATATTTGGCTGTCAGATTACTCTTGGCTTTTGAGATGGTGTTAGACTTCCGGAGAAAAAAGGAGGAACCTGCCCCACTTTACATCGGAGAGAACTGTGTAGAGAGTTTCCTCCTTTAAATTTCTGGGAGTCTAACTCAGTGAAGATCTGACCTGGAAAGTTAACACAACTCAGGTGGCTAGAAAGGCCCAACAGAGGCTTCACTTTCTTAGGGTCTTGCGGAAGAACAGGGTAGAACAACAGCTAATGACCCTCTTTTACCGGTCTACTATAGAGAGCGTCCTCTAGTATGGTATTGTGGTTTGGTATGCTGGTCTGACAGCCGCGGATAGGAAAGTATTACAGAGGGTAGTGAGCACAGAACAAGACATTGTGGGCTGTTCCCTGACACCACTGGATGACATCGCCAGGGCTCGTTGCCTTGGAAGAGTGAGGAAGATTCTCAGGGATGACTCACACCCTGGCTGGTATCTCTTTACTCTCCTACCATCCGGTAGGAGATATAGGAATATAGCCAGCCGTACCAGGCTGAAAAATAGCTTTTATCCGTGGGCTGTTAGGCTTTTAAATGAGACATAATCTTATGCAGAATTGACTTGGGAGGCCGGTGTGTGGTGTAGTTGGTTCACATAGTGTGGTGGGATGGAGGGTTTGTTGTCACTGTGTGTTGGGGGGAGAGAGCACGAGGGGAGGTTCAGCTAATCTCAATGTACACATGTTGTACTTTGACAATAAAGGTTTATTATTTATTATTATTAGCATACAAATAACATTTATTTCTGCATTCCCAAAAAGAAATTCATTACACTATGCATCTGTGCAGCACTGAGTGACCAATATGTTTTCTAATTCTTATGGATAAGCATGAGGAAGAGTTAAAAACAATGTGTTTTGCTAATTTAGGGGGAATAGACTTACTGTGATTAAAGCAAGAATCTGATAACTTTTAAGTAAATTATCTATACTCAGAATTAGTCTTTAATACAAGGTAAATTAGTATTAAATTTCTAATAACATGCTATGATTCCAAGAGTATTTTTTCCAACTATAGTTCCCCCAGAAAGACTTAAAGGGCACTTTTATTATCTAGGTCCTAGGATGCTTAGTGTTTCCCCAGGTTCATTTAAATTGATTGATTATTAAGTAATAATTTCCTTTCCCTTAGTTTTGTTTTCCAGAGAAAGCAAAATTTGGACTGCAGATCATTTTCTCTGTATTAATTGAGCAGAGTATGATGGGAGGATCCTATAGAGAGGTGTTATAGAAACTGAATTCACAAACTGAATTGGTTATGAACATATATACTGTACACATAAACAAATAACAAGATGTCCTTATTGTGCCGATGAATATAAAATTAGTAAACACTTGATCACTGTGAACCCATTAGGAAAGAAAAAATTGAAATCCCATTTGACAGAAATCTCCAGAGATCCTGGAGAAGGAGGACAGTGCAAAACCTTGTGCAATAGAAATGGATGTGGCCAGTTTGACGTCGCAGTATAATGAGCACATGAAGATGGGGCTCTGTCTTATGCGTTCAATTTCGCCAGGTTGGGGATCCTAAAAAGAGTCAAAAGTCACCTCAAAGAGGTGACAGAGAAGAAGGGGACCCTTGTTGATTGCAAGAGGGCAGCAGCCCTTCCATTTGATCTGAGGAAGCCCTCCAAACTGGTGGGGGAAAGACTGGTCACATTTGTATGGCCAGTCAGAAGCTGCTGACAACCAAAGAAAATAAGCATTAACAAGCAACTTTCATGCAATGTGGATGGAACTGGGTGAGACCCTATCCTCTCTTTATGATTTTAAGACTTTTTCCTGAGAAAAAAACTGCCCAAAGCAAAGAATCCTCCCCAATGAGAGAGGGAAGGGGAATTTCCACCCATTCCCTCAGGAAAAAAAAGCAGCAAATTAATTGCTTGGGGGGAAATAGAGAAAAATACAAGATAAATTTGGAAACAATACACATATATAGCTTTAAAATTTGAGGACTAAAAGTGCTTTTGAATTTTTTTAAAAGAGACTTTAAAAGCTTGTAATGTAAGTTTGGATGTAAAAAGCTGGTAGATGGCATCAATGACATCTAGTGGTGAATTACAGAACTACAATTTATTATGTCTAAAGGAAACTTGGCTGGAAACCCAGACTCAAAACCCAGACTCAAAGTTGTTTTCAGAAACTTTCACTTTTGAAGACTGCAGCTGGGAAAGTGGGGGGACCTCTTGGGCTACTTATCTATGTGGCAGAGACAATAAACTATTTTGAAACTGGCCTGCCTGGACTATGAGTATAAATACTAACTGACTTTTAGAGCTGTGTCATGGAGCTATTTCCCTATAAAAGAAACATGCATTATTGATTGAGATGATGGAATACTATGGACTATAAAACTTTTATTGATGAACAATTTTTAATTGCTCTTCTCTCTCTGGACAGAAAGGATGTGTTTTTCATTGAACAGAAAGATTTGAAAAATTCAAACTTTACTTATATTTGCTAAGGGGAGACTTGAGGATGGACTGATAGGCCAGCTGGATAATTAGGAGTTCAAATGACAATTGACTGAAACTTTTTAAATCCCTAAATAGATTGGACTATAAAGACTACATTCAAAAACAAAATGGATGTTCCATACTTAGCTTCAAATGGTAAAAAACCATCCCTAACACCTGTCCTCAAAGTCCCTGGCTTGACATACTAACAAGAAATGTTGATGGATTTCAGAAAGAAATTCTTTCTATGTTAAAATCAATACAAGAGACAATTGAGTTAGCTCATAATGAGACTAAAAATAAAAAGGAGATAAAAGAACAATTCTTTAATTTAAATCTACAAACTCAGAAAATGACTACAAAGAAGCAGCTAGCAACCTAGAAATTAGAAGGAAAATCAGAGGAAGTAGATCCAAATATGGAGGTCCTAAAGAAAGGAACTAACAGACAGACTCAGACAAACAAATAATTAGATGTAGCAATAATATTGGAAATGGAAAAGATATCTTACATGTCAAGATCTCAGAACACACTTGAGGATAAGAAAGAAGAGCTGATTGAATAGAAGATAGAGCTGTTAGGAGAATTGTGGGAAATTGGAGGAGGGAGGCTGATTAATGAATATCAATGGGCTGGACGTCCTTAAAAATACTTTAATCAAATTGTCTTTCTTATTCCAAACAAAACACACAAAAATAGAGGAAGAATTACTTGATGATGCAAATGCATTGACTTGGAAAGTTAGTTGGCAAAGGAAGAAAGCTAGAATAAGACTGAAGAAAATAGAGCTTTTGACCCATTAGATGGGATATTATAATATTAACCAGATGTTTGAACATGGCTGAGAATAGATAATTGTTAGAAATAGAAGTATTATTATAACTAGAAAGATAGGATTTATAACTAGAATATTATATTTTGGTATGAGAAGGGAAATATGAAAATGCTAAGAGGATTTGAATAAGGGAAGCTTTTGGTTACCCAAATATAACTTATTATGAGAAATTATAAGTGATAGAGACATTTTGAACACTGATGGGAAATTATTATTTTTTTTTAAAAAAAAGGGGGGGAACAGGAAATTAATTGAACAAATGGATATTAAGTGCAAATGCAATTAAGATATATTTTGGTTAGAAAATATATTTTAAATTGACATTATTGATATTATTAGGAAAATGTAACAAAAATGATGATATTCAATTGTATATGTATGAACAACAATAAGAATTGTATTTGCCTAATGTGGGAAAATGTGTACTAACGGAAGAAAAGAGGAAGCATTGGATGGTGTAATATTGGGGCTTGCTTGAAGAAGTTAATATGTATCACTGAATTACTAATGGACCTAGTACAACCCATTATTTATTAAGTACCTATGATTGTAAAACTAGAAATTAATAAAATATTTATATTAAAAAAAGAAAGAAATGGACGTGGACAGAATCTGTTGATATATAACTGCTCTGAATGCTAAAAATATACATGGAACTTTCTGTTGTTTGTTCATCATAAAGAGTGCTATAGATATTCTTTGTCAAACTATATTCTTTCTATTTTCTCCTTGTAAAAACTAAATCCAGTGATAAGTAGCAAAAGGAGAATCTGGGTAACAATCCTTTTCCAAATGCTAATGTTGCAAAAATCCTATTCCTGGATCAGAAAAAAACCCTACTGTTATTTTTATTTTAGCAGAGATCCCTGATCAACAAATAGGAATCTGAAGGTGAAATACAGGTTGATATTATGATGCTGATATGTATGGGATTATTTTTCCAATGAAAATTGCTTCCTTAATATTCTCCATTTTGAAGCATAAATATTTAATAGAAAAAGAGAGAGATTTGTAACTTAAGATCCTAGCTACTCATTAATGTACTTCTTTTGTTCTTTTTAGCATTCATTCACGCTTTTGTAAAACAAAAGACAGATAGTACATCTTAGAAATTTGGTGTTGGAATATCAGCAGAGAACTATCATTATAGTTTTCTGTTCTCTCCTACTATGTGAACACCTTTTAGTGATTCACAGGCTTCAGCTTCTTTCAAAAGTATATTTACTTGATCATTTCCCAGTTTCAGAATGCCACTGAATCTATTCCTAGATACACTTAAAAGAAAAGTTAAGGATTACAACTATATCTAACTGGATTTTAAGCCATGTCAGCATAATGAAAGTAGATGAGTATGTTGAAATTCAGTTGGAAATAGTTACAGTTGCAACAATTTACCACACAGGCTAGTTTAGAATATAAAATCATCTTTGCTATGTGTTATATTTGGGTGTATAATATTTTCACCCCCATCCTGCTCTTTTCTTAATATGCTCTTTTTTCTTTTGCTCAAAACTGGAAAGAGAACCACGGACAAAATTATTCAAGCAGTTGTATAGCACAACCTCCTTTCATTTCAATAGGATTTAACAACAACAATATTCCCATTCAGATAGCATTAAATGAAGTAGAAAGTATTATGCTGAAGCTGTGTCCAGTGGACAGCACCATATCACACACATCCAAAATCCATGTATTTGATTTTGTCAAGTTCTACTACGAATGTCAGTGAGGCTTAATTTAAGTACCGTAAATGGAGTAGACTTGCACATATCTTTAATTGGCCAAATCTGTGATCAGAAAATAAGAAACAGTGAGAAATTATCACTGGCAGATTTGTCAATGTTTAGTCTAATGATATTTACTCTTAGATTAAAAAGGTAAAGGTTCCCCCGCACATGCGTGCTAGTCGTTTCCGACTCTAGGGGCCGGTGCTCATCTCCGTTTCAAAGCCGAAGAGCCAGCGTTTGTCCGAGGACATCTCCGTGGTCATGTGGCTGGCATAACTAGACGCCAAAGGCGCACGGAACGCTGTTACCTTCCCACCGTAGTGGTCCCTATTTTTCTACTTGCATTTTTACGTGCTTTTGAACTGCTAGGTTGGCAAAAGCTGGGACGAGTAACAGGCGCTCACTCTGTTACGCGGCACTCGGGATTCGACCTGCCAAACTGCTGACCTTCTGATCGACAAGCTCAGCGTCCTAACCCACTGAGCCACCGCGTCCCTTACTCTTAGATTAGATATATATAATTGTAGCCCAAAAGGTTATGTAATATATTTGAGGATATATAAATGATTACATCAGCATCCTCTAATGCAAAATGCTAAAGATTCTGATTGGAAACTTGAGGAGCTAATACTGAGAGAATGCTAGGCTGGATTGCATTTCTCCAGGTTATTTAGACACCTTTAATAGCTTCAACCTGGAATTTTCATGGTATTGAAACAATTATTTAGGCTTATTGAAACTTTTTATCCATGATCCTATTTATGAGAGATGAAACCCTTGGAACATCTATAAGGACTCAAAGTTTCAGCTCATTGTAAGTATCATTACATATAAGACAACTTTTCTCCAAAGAGTTCAATATTATGTAATATTTTTTTCTTTTTCTCCTGTTTCCAAATTTATGTCATATTTTTGAGAAAAGTTAGCTTGAAAAACGGGTATAAAGGCATCTGCTATATTTCCTAGTATAAGGGAATCTGAACTTTGAATATCCATCAGTCCTGATCCAACACTGTGACCCTGTGATGGTGGATGGCATCAAAGCCAGTGCTCTACTTCAGTTATTATTAAATTGATTGGAATAACTTTCTGAAATCAAATCTTGCAAATAGGGTCTACATAATTGGAATTGGAACCTATCCATGATGTTGGAAATTGTTCCTATTTTATACTTATACGTACAAGAAAAGTTTGTAGCCATGTACAAGTTCAGAATTAAACTGTCCTGATGCAACTTCAGATTCTGAAATTCCTTGCTTGTCAAAATATTGGCTCTTTTCATGTAATATTTTTAAAGTAGTAATTCATCATTACCAGAAATTGAAAGACATTGATGGTATGAGATGAATGATACATATGATATTTGAAATAATAACTTGAATACCCTGCTCTTTTAAAATGGCGGATAGTTTTAAATTTGTGGTGCAATATATTTCTAGTCTTAAAATTTGATTAACAAAAGAACCTCTCAGAGTTGTGCCATTAATTCATATGACTTTAACCTATCCTACTATTGATATACTTTAGTTTGAAATTTATAAACCGTCAGCATTATTTTACATTGGTCAGTGCATGTGACAGGTGTATATTTTCTTATCTTGAATAGCTGAAATTCATTAACTTATTATGATTTATGGATAGTTCATTTATTAAATGTAGACAAAATAAGCATTATAAAACATTAGAATATTGACTTCCAGCAAATGATAATTCTTTTTATATCTGCAGAGAAAAAAACAAGGATTTTCCAAATTTTTGGTCATATTTCATTGAGTATTTTTATTATTATACATTGTCGTGTAGTTTTCTTTTTCCATATCAAATCTTTTTCCTAATCAAATCTGATTATCCTGTAAATCAATAATGAATAGTAGAGTGGATTTGAAATGTCTTTGAATTGTATTATTTCTCTTCTTTTACTGCAGTTTTATTATTGCTTAAGTGGATACATGGAGTAGAAAAATAAAATTATGGCAAAACCTACAAAGTCTAGTAGGTGATGTTCTATTCATTTAGTGTACTATTGTCCATTTTGACTAGAAGCAACCTTACCCCAAGAGAAAGATATAAAGATATAAATCTTTGACTTAACAATCTTTTGCTATCCTTGGCTCTTTTTCAGGCAAAATATGCATTCTGTCACTTTTCATGAAGCTATTTAACTGTTTTTAATCCAATATGGAGATTAATTCTTGAAAGATGTAACACATTAGAATCTAACAACTGAGGCTGACATTGTCAGCATACTGTCTTGATGGCCCTAAGGAGTGGGTGGTGAAACATGTCCAAAAACCTGAAAGCAGCTTATGGAAACTGCACATCTACACAGGGAAGATTGTCCTTTTAAAGGTAATGGCTATTTTTCATAACTCTACATCAACCAAACATAAAAGATGTGCATTTGTGATTAGTCTGTTTTACAGAACTGCCTTTCAGCTCTGTAGATATTTACAAAAGGATACTCAGATTTATTTACACAGAGAGAGAGTTTAATAATAATAATAAAAAAGACTGATCAACTGGCTTAGCCCTTGAAATTGTTAATAAGACAGATCAGCCCCTTTAAGCCTAGCGTGCTTTCTGAGTGCCATGTTGACTGGGAATTCTGCATGGAGAGTTCAGCAAACACCTTGGACAGTTCTGGTTTGGGACAACCTCCCCTATCCCATGGTACCTGAAAAAATAATTTCTGGTGATGTGGCCTTCTGGAACCTAACTGTGTTTCAGAATCTTTAAACTGACATGTGGAACAAAAGGGAAGCTGAAGAAAAAGTCACAAAGTAATTTTCCCTTCTGATCCTGGAGAGCAGGGCAAATGCCTTTCTGTACAATGCAGATCCCCTTACAACTATTTCTCAGCTGCCATTTTATGTTGCTATACCTTCCATGGCAATTATATCAAATCATACTGGCATTACAAAGATTTGTGGCCCTCTCATTCTTTCACATCACTGACAGCTCCAGGGATGCATCTGACGTTTTCAGTAGCCTCACTGCCTGTGGTGAGAGAAATGCATACTGCTAAATTTTTATTCTAGAATTCAAGCTGCTTTCCCTCAGTCTTGGGCTCTGTGGTTTTTAATTTCTCCCTGCCTCATACACTGTATCGGAATCACCAGCCAATATTGTTAAGCTGTCAGGTGGTCTATGCTGCCTCTGAATTTTATCGGTAGAAATAAATACTGTGGCATTAAAGGGAAAAAAATGACAGAAATGATGTCTTTTGGTTGAATTGACAAAAAGGAGATATAAGAGAAAATCTCTGCAAACTTTAACGTGATTTTTTAAAAAAAAACCTAACAAAAATAATAATAATAATAATAAAAGGTTGGAGGGGAATATTCAGGGTGATTTATTGCACAGACAGAGAGGGTTGCCAGCCTGCTTCCCAAACTTGAACTGAGTTCAAGGGAAAGAGAATTTAAAATCCCAGAAAGAAGAAATATTTCCAAATTAATGGCATTGCCCGAATGCCTTGGCTCTTTGCACCCCACCAGGAAGGTTTATTATTTTCTGGTAAAATGTTGCTAGAATGGGGAGTGGTATTCAGTGATGCGTCAGAGCTGCTCTTTGAAGACATTAAAAAGCTGAATGCACAACAAAGAACAGATGTTCCAGCATGCTTTATTTATGCACCCATCAGCAATCTTCCAATGACCACAAAACACAGGCTCTTTCTTTCTTTCTTTCTTTCTTTCTTTCTTTCTTTCTTTCTTTCTTTCTTTCTTTCTTTCTTTCTTTCTTTCTTTCTTTCTTTCTTTCTTTCTTTCTTTCCTTTTTTCCTGAACACTAACAATATTATTTTCTGGTCAACCTTATTCTATATCTAATTTTTCCTCATAGCTGAAGACCTTAGAGAATATTGTGCGTGTGGAGGGGTGCATGTATGTGTGTATGTTTAAAAGTCAGTGTTCATCGAAAGTGGCTTCTATAGAAGGGTAGAACAGGTGTGGATTCTACAATTAGATCATACTGGGGGGAGCACAAGAGGCATAGAAAGAGAGTCATAGAGAGGATAATAATGGCGGTGAATTTTTCACACTAAATGCTGCACCATAGCGACCGGCGACAATGAAGAATAAGAGGTATTAGTATTAGGGTGATTATTTTTAGTTTATGGACTCATTTGATTGAACACTGCCATAAGGCACTGTTAACGTTTGTGCAGTGCTCGCCAGCTGTAGAAAACACACTTGTTTTACTGCCGCTTAGCAGAGAATCTCATTGCTTCCACCCCCTCAGTTCGCAATTGGAACAAAAAGTAGTGATTAGAAAGTAGGCTGGGATACAGATGCAACTATATGATGGACTAAAGGCCTGGTAGGTTTTATGAAAGCGTCATCTAGATGCATGCTTTTCAAAGCATTGTATTTATCTCCATTTTGCAATTGTTGGTAGGAGGATTTTTTATTATTATTTTTTTAAAGGTAAAATTAAAGAGCAATGGAGGGAGAAAGACAAAAAGCATCATATATATAGCTAACATGATAACATGAAAGTGCTTGACATAAAGCTTTTGAAGTACTCTATGGGTTTTACTGATGTGCAATAAGTCAGACAATGGTTGGGATGAGTTTATTTTTAATACAGTTAATTGTCAAAAGTATTTCAGCCAAGCATCTAGCAGGTACATTATCACATTTCTGCTAAAAATTATCTAAAGTTGCATCATATACTCTTTGCTAATGATCCAGACTGGTTTAAACAAGGATGTAGCACTGACTTGCAGTGAAGCATCCTAGAATTAATAAAGAAAATAAGCCTTTATTTCATATTTTTTTAATATGTAAACTGGAGATTTTATTTAAATTGGGAAAATGTATCTATTTTATTTGCCCTATTTTCCAGCACTTCCTGATACTTGCAGTGCCCATACTGTATCTCTTTAAATCAAATAATTCAGAAAGTATTTCCTTAAATAACTTGTATTCACATAGGCAGCCATTCTTGACCTGTGTCTAATTTTATTTGCAGGTCAATATCTAAATATTCTGTTTTTTAAAAAAAGAAAAGAAAAAACAGCAGGGAGCAAAACTTATTTTAAAGCCAAAGCAATTACGGCAAATAGTCACATACAATTTTAAAGAAAATAACAGGAAATAGAATCAGATTCTATGATTACAATATTTTCCAATTTTTTCACTGTTATTCCACCAGTCAGAGATGTCTCTCCTTTAAAAAAAAAGGCAGATGTTCAATATCACCATTGTGATGATCACGTTAACTTTTTAAAACATTTGTTCCCTGCCCTTCTTAATGATAACATAGGAGTGTACTGTGTGCACTTTATTTTATTTTATTTTATTTTATTTATTTTAATTCCATTTATATCCCGCCCTTCTCCGAAGACTCAGGGCGGCTTACAAGCTTAGCAGTAGCCTTCATTCTATGTATATGCCTGCTTATTAGGGCTTTCACACACACACCCAAGCGGCATTATTACAAAGTCAGCTTAATTGCCCCCAACAATCTGGGTCCTCATTTTACCGATGGAAGGCTGAGTCAACCTTGAGCCTGGTGGTATGAGAACCTGCACTAATTGCAGGCAGCTGGTGTTACTTAAGGAGGCATTAGCCCACTGCTCCACCAAGGCTTGATGTAGTTCAAGCGGCTGTGACTGAACTTCTGGGCTTTTTCTGATAGTGACTGTAAAAAGCGGAAGATTGGGAAAGAGAAGGATTAAAATTTTGCTACTTTAGAATCACTTTTTCTAAACACTAAACTTACTAGGATTATTTTTGCCAAGTTACTATCAAAAACTGGGGAACTGGATGTCCATGATGAGTCAGAAATGATTCAGAAAGTAAGATTTACAATGAAAACCATGGCTATATCCCAAAAGGGATATGATCTCGTATATGTAGCCCAGGGGTGTCAAACTGCCAGCCTGCAGGCCAGATGCATCATAGCAAAACCACACCCACCCCATTGCCAGCAATGGCAAAAAAATCGCAATACGTCGCAACATGTCACGTGACATTGCGAGTTTGATACCCCTGTTGTAGCAGGTCTTGCACTGAATTTGGTATTCTCTCTAGTTGGTGCTGACATCAAAACAAAGAGTTTTTTGTAACTAATTTGTGTCTATGTGTGGTGGTGGTAGTGGGGGAGACAGCCACTATAAATCTGTACAGGAGTGGAGCACCAATTAAAATTGTGCTTGATAGACCTGGATGGTTTTCTAAAAACCATTTGGGAATTTTCAAGGTTTTTTGTTGGTGATATTGTTAAAGTCAAGCCAAGCTGCAGAATTCAGAGATGGCCCAGGTGGTTCATATTGTAATGCTTAAGTATACCTTGTAAAGGTAAAGGTAAAGGGTCCCTCGCACATGCTTGCTAGTCGTTTCCAACTCTAGGGGCCAGTGCTCATCTCCGTTTCAAAGCCAAAGAGCCAGCGCTTGTTCGAGGACATCTCCAAAGACTAGATGCCAAAGGCGCACAGAACGCTGTTACCTTCCCACCGTAGTGGTCGCTATTTTTCTACTTGTATTTTTACGTGCTTTCAAACTGCTAGGTTGGCAGAAGCTGGGACAAGTAACAGGCGCTCACTCTGTTACGCGGCACTCGAGATTTGACCCGCCAAACTGCCGACCATCTGATCGACAAGCTCAGCATCCTAACCCACTGAGCCCCCGCTTCCCCTAAGTATTCCTTGTAGTAAGGTTCATTTGAAATGAATTGGATAAGTAAAGACTTGAAGCATGCAGGAAGGACATCAATGGCAAAAAGAATATTATTTATTCCTGCTTTAAAGCAGGAGATACAGCAAATGGATTTATTTCTCCATATTTAGGTCCAGGCTACCTGATAAACCACCTCATACCACTAGGAAAAGTCCATCCTACTCTTGACGGCAGGGAGGGCCTACTTTGGATCCTGTCAGTCAAAGAATTCTGTCTGTTGGGATCCAGAAGAAAAGCCTTCTCTGCTACAGCATCTGCTCTTTGGAACATCTTACCCTCTGAGGTAAGATCTGCCCCTGCCCTCTTATCCCTCTGCAGGAGCCTAAAGACCTGGCTCTGCTGGTAGGCCTAGGGACCAAATGGGGAAGTTCTGCAATGGAGGTGAGCTGTTAGATTGGTGGCAGACTCCCATCCCCCTCCTTGTTCTCTTCTCTGTACCCATTCTTTTTGTTTTCTGGTCATCGTACTATTGCATTCTCATTGTGTTCATTCTCATTGTTTATTTTATTATTCTATTACCTGAATTCTGTTCTATTTACACTTTAATTTCTTCTTTTTTATTAATGTAAGCCATCCCATGGTTAGATAGATAGATAATAAATAAAATAAATAAATAAATAAATAATGCATTTGCATAGAACAGACTAGTTATGGCTGTCTATGAAACATCTCCTGCATCAAGTTATTGAAGGAAGAAATCAGTCATTTACCATATCCAGCTATCATCATTTCTTGCAGATAAAGTTGATCTGATTCACTTCAGTTTGAAATCTAGTATTGGAGGGCATAGTACTGAAGCCACCATTTACTCAAAATTTGCCCTTCCTAGCTGATGAAATCAGCTCTGTTGGAATTGACCCATGGCTAAAAAGTTAATGAGTCTTTCTTGAGTGCAGTGTGTGTTCCTTCATGCTTAAAAAAGGAACTCAAAAGGAAATGACCATTCATTGGCCTGGAAGATCATTGTATCTATATACCATTTTTAAATTTTCCATTCTTAGAAATGATGGCTTCATAAATAGAGATGCAACTTGTAGAAACTGATTTTTTAGACTCAACTAGTGGCTTTGTTAAGAGTACTGAGAATTAGTAGTGGGGTGGGAGAAGAGGGTTAGCATGAGGAAGCAAAACTATGTATCGTGCCATCCCATGAAATTTGCTGGTTGTTCCAAGGTTACACAAAGGAATGCAGAACCATTCAGCCCACAAAGGCAGGAACTGTTACCCAAACAATTTGTTAGCACCTAATTGGACACTCTTTGATAACCAGAGGGGTGGATGGGAACAAGGGAAAGTTAACCATATGCTTTGAGAGTGAAAATCTCAGATCCAGATTTGCTTCTTCTGTAGCCACTTGGATTTTTTTATAACCATGGGCTTGAGAGTCTTTCTTGTGTAACTGAACAAGTTGGAATGGTTCAGAGCTACACCTAAAGCTTGATTACGGGCCCCTATATTTTTCCTTAGGCCTCTCAGAAGTTTTCAATAGGATTAAATATGGTATCCATTTGTCCATCTGCCAGAACTGGGCTTTGAAGCATTATTTTGCAATGAATTCATTCTTTCCTATCAATACATGGACAGAATTTATGGAATTACTGTCTAACATTCAATTTATTGTACTATAGCATCTAGCTGAGCTGTGTCTTGTTTCATATGATCCTTAACATTCAAAATTTTGGAGTGAGATTCCATATACCACATTATAATGCCTTGGTAAGACCACACTTGGAATACTTCATCCAGTTTTGCCACAAATGTAAAAAGAAGATTGCAAAGAGCAACAAAGATGATTAGGGGACTGGAGGCTAAAACATATTTAAAAATTGGGTATATCTAGTTTACTGAAAAGAAGGACATGATAGCAGTGTTCCAATATCTAAGGGGCTGCCACAAAGGAGAGGGAGTCAAGCTATTCTCCAAAGCACCTGAAGGCAGGACAAGGATGGAAACTAATCAAGAAGAGAAGTAACGTAGAACTAAGGAGAAATTTCCTGACAGTGAGAACAATTAATCAGAGGAACAACTTGCCTCCAGAAGTGGCGAATGCTCCAACACTGGAAGTTTTTTTTAGAAGAGATTGGACATTTGTTTGAAATGATATAGGGCTTCCTGCCTGAGCAGGAGATTGGACTAGAAGAGCTTCAAGGTCCCTTCCAATTCTGTTATTCTGTATATACTCTATATGCTGTTGAGTCAACCTACCATTATCTGTTTTCAAACTGTGAAGAAACAACCAGTATCCCTGAAAGCTATCTAATCTAAATAATGTGTTGCATGAGGTAAAATTAAATCCAGAGAAAATGGAGGTAGTATTAATAATGAAAGAGTTTGTCTCCAGGATACAGAGGAAGCTTGTTTGAGATTGCGCTGCACTCGCTCAGAGTACTTTTGTAGTTTAGGAATGTTCCAGATGTCACTGTATTTGCAAGTGCTAGCTGTGACAAGATTACAATTGCAGAACGGCAGTTAGAATGCCAACTGCAGATTTTCTGTGCAGGTTGGGCTTATTGACACTTATCCAATCTTGGTTACAACCTATTTTGATTGATGCAAAGTTCTTTATGAAGTACTACTATAATACGTATCCCAAATTTGCAACTGGATGAACACGCAGATGCAAGACAGATGACCATTCACTGCATAGGAATATATAATGTATACAGTAATCTGAAAGATCTGCAACAACTTCCAGTTGTCTATGTAGCACAATTTAATATATTTGTTATTACCTTTAAAGGTCTGAAAGACTTAATCCCATATTATCTGTGGGATAAGTCTCCAATTATAAACCATCCCCATTAGTCTGCTTCCATCCATAGAAGAATTTATTCTGAAGGTGCCCTATTTCCAGAAGCTTGAATGTTATATATCTCCCAGTATGACTCCCATCTCCCAGTATTTATACAGATAGTAAAAGCTCATCTATTTCGTTATTTTTAATTGCTTTAATTTTTATTTTAATTGTATGAATTTTGTTCTATGCTATGTACTTCTATTGCAGGCTAACTTGAGTGTTATAATAAAAAGAAAGGTAAGATATAAATTCAATTTCATCATCAGAAACTCACAAGTCCTAACAATTGCAGAGTTGGTATGATATGCTGTAACAGGAGTCTTAATACTTACAGTTTAGCTCAAGTTGAGCTTTTCTTTTTGTGCCCAAAGCAAGAACAAAATCATATAAGAGAAGGAGAATGGAAGGCAAGCCCACAATTCCATCCTGTAGTAGATTTGTGGTAGATCTTTTGCAGATACTATTTGGGAGAAAAACTATTTATGGAAAATGGCAAAGGAAGAAATTTTTAAGCTTTTCCTACTATGTTTGGTATCCTGACTCAGGATCAGATCCCCAGTTATTTACTCCAGTCTGAAAGGAAACAAAAAGATGTTATAAATTGAATACATCATTTAATTTAATTTTCAATTCTCTTGGTTCAGATTCAATGTTCAGGACTTCTCAGCCTTTCTTATCCAATCCGTAAAAATAGTTTCAGAAGGCTCACATATTCAACTTTGGGTATTTTCTTCTAGGACAAGAAAGAAGTATGTTCAATTGTTATTTAAAAAACAATTTTTTTCTACCAACCTAGACTGTGCTGGCCTCTTTTCTATCAACCCAGCCTCCACTGAGTTAAATTCATGGAGTGATTTCCATCATATTTCCTGGATTCTGTCAACTCAACTTTATCTAGGGACAGAGTGATAGGGTCATATGCACACTTGCAATAATATTTGGCATCCTTGAATAGCCATACATGTAGAGCCAAGACATGAGTCTATATCAGTCAGTGCTGTCCTACCCTATTTGAAATAATCCAACCTGTTGCTTTGCAATTAAACTCCATGTAAAATTCTTACAAAGTGGCTCTGAGTGCCATAGTTCTAGAGCAAGGGTGTGAAACTCGCAATGTCACATGACGTGTCGTGATGTATCAAGACTTTTTTGCAATTGCCGGCAATGGGGTTTGTGCAGTTTTGCTATGATGCATCTGGCCCATGGGCCAGCAGTTTGACACCCCTGTTCTAGAGCTTTGTAAAAAATTTAAAAGCAATTAAATGCAGTCACCACTCTTCCTGAGCAGATAGTATTCAAGAATGGAGGGGCTGCCAAAAAAATTTCAAGAACGTGAATATAATTGTGTGATCAAAAACCCTACTCCAAAAATTCCTCTAAATGTTCAGCGTGGCAGTAGAATTGATACCATAGCAAGTACTAGATGACCTCCAAGGTCCCTTCTTTTTATTCTGTTCTGTTCTGTTCTGTTCCGTTCCGTTCCGTTCCATTCCATTCCATTCCATTCCATTCCATTCCATTCCATTCTATTCTATTCTATTCTATTCTATTCTATTCTATTCTATTCTATTCTATTCTATTCCAGTCCGTTCCGTTCTGTTCTGTTCCGTTCCGTTCCGTTCCATTCCATTCCATTCCATTCCATTCCATTCCATTCTATTCTATTCTATTCTATTCTATTCTATTCTATTCTATTCTATTCTATTCTATTCCAGTCCGTTCCGTTCTGTTCTGTTCTGTTCCGTTCCGTTCCATTCCATTCCATTCCATTCCATTCCATTCCATTCCATTCCATTCCATTCCATTCCATTCCATTCTATTCTATTCTATTCTATTCTATTCTATTCTATTCTATTCTATTCTATTCTATTCTATTCTATTCTATTCTATTCAAATCCATTCCATTCTGTTCTGTTCTGTTCTGTTCTATTCTAATAAAAAACAATAGGCATTTTCCATCAAGCCAAGAAAAGCTAGAGGGACAGGGATTTTAAAGGGATGATAGAATGGAAAACACAGTCTAGAATTAAAACATCAAATACATTAGGGATATTTCAAAATCTTCGGCTGTGATAGTTGATGATGATTATGTGCCACTGACTTGTTTTTGATGCTTAGTGACCACATAGATTTCTTCATGACAATCTATCTATAATCTGGTCTTTCAGGTTTTCCAATAGTGCACTGATTGCACTGTAACTGAGATCATCCATTTTGTCTCTGATCTTCCTCTTCTTCTCTTTCCTTCCACCTTTCCCAGAAGAATAACTTGTTCCTCATAAAAATAGAGATTCTGGCCTGGAAGTGATTATATCCTAATTGTTTTGGAGATTTACCTATTGGCTCTTTTGGGGGGGAAAAACCCCATGCTATTAAACCTGATATGTTTTATCAGGACCACTAATTTTTATACTTTTTTGTACTAGTTTTTATGCCTAGTGACAGCTTTTATGTTTTTTTTCTTATAAACTGTATTGATGTAATTTTTGTTGCCAGTTTCATAAATGTTTGTATTGTGATTTCATTCTTTGTAGGCTGCACTAAAGATTAGATATAAATCTAAGGAAGAAAGAGAGACTATAATAGAAAGAGAAATAACATCCTTATGACTGGCAGATGCAATGAAGCAGAACCTTAAGATTTAAAAAAAATAGTTTGTGGTTTCAGACACAGGAGCCATAGACCAAGAAACCACATTTTAGCCCAGAACTGTTGTATGACCTCAACCAATGTAGGTAGTTCATGATAGAACATTTCTGTTGGCTTCTAATTCAAAGTCAAGCAAACTGTGCAACCCCAATTAATGTGTTTCATAATGGTAGTGTTCATAAGAGGAAAATAAAGAAAGTTTATCTATTAATGTGGGTTGGCTAAACCATAACAAGGTTTGTTTGTTTTTAACTTAGCATTATTTGCTGGGTTATAAAAGGAAAAAAATGGCTTAAAATTATATAAGATGTAAAAAGATGTGAACCCTGTAGCTATAGGAGTGGTGTAAAGGAGAAGGCTTTGGTTATATTAGTCACGATGTCTGTAGCTGATCCAATGAAAAAATGTATAAAAGAGATGGTCTGCATCCATCCAAGAAAGGGATTGAGTTACTTGGCAATAAATTCACAGATTTTCTGGAGGAATATTTAAACTAAACAACAGGGACAGTGAGTTAATTGATACAGAACATCCCTGTCCCCAGCAATCTAAGAAAATAGGGGAACTCAGGTACCACACAAGTTATGTAGAAAGTAAACACAAGGTCCATCATCAAGGACTCAAATGTCTATACACAAATGCACAGAGTATGAACAGTAAGCAGGGTGAACTAGAAATTCAGGTAAATGAGAGCAGATATGATATTGTTGCCATTACAGAAACATGGTGGGACAAAACCCACAAATAGAACACATAGCTAGAGGGATTTAAATTATTTAAAAGAAATAGACCAAACAAAAGAGGAGGTGGAGTTGCTTTTCATATAAGAAATAATTATATCTCCACAGAAATAAAGCACAACAATGATGAAAACTGTAATCTTGAATGCATTTGGGTCAATATAAAAGGGGGGGGAATGACATTGTCATAGGTGTATACTATAGGCTCTCCAACCAAAGAGAGGAAATAGATGAACTTTTTGCTAGTCAGCTAACTAAGGAATGTAGGAAGCATATCACGATAGTAATGGGGGACTTTAATTACCCTGACATCAACTGGGAGACAAATTCTGCACCAAGTGGAAGATCAAACAGATTCCCGAAAAACCTAGCAGACAACTTTGTCTCCCAAAAAGTAGAGAAGGGAACTAGGGGATTAGCCATATTGGATTTAATTCTCACTAACAGAGATGAAATGATAGAATGTGTCAAAGCCATAGGAACCGTGGGTGGAAGTGATCATGCAATATTGGAATTCAACATTCTGGAAGCACAAGTAATAGAAGACAGTCAGACTAGAGTCTTGGACTTTAAAAGAGCTAATTTCAAAAAACTTAGAGAAAGCTTGGGAAGGATTCCATGGATGAGAATCTTAAAGGGAAAACAACTCAAGAAGCTTGGGAAATTTTGAAAAGTGAGATAATACCTAGTACAATACCAACAAAGAAGAAAAATAACAGCTCTCAAAAGAAACCAGCAAGGCTGCATAAAGAACTCTCTAATAAATTGAAAGATAAAAAGGACAAGTATAAAAAGTGGAAAGCGGGACACATAACTAAGGCAGAATATCAGCAAATAGCCCCTGCCTGCAAAGATGAAGTGAGGAAAGCTAAGGCTCAGAATGAACTAAGGCTTGCAACCAAAGTCAAAAATAACAAAAAAAGCTTCTTTCAACATGTAAAAAACAAGAAAAAAGTTAAGGAAATGATTGGTCCATTATTGGGGGAAAGTGGCAAGAAGGTGACAAGCAACAGGGAAAGAGCAGAACTATTTAACTCATTTTTTGCATCTGTCTTTACACAAAGGGGAAAAAACAGTCCAACCTATCAAAAACAGTGCCATAAAAAACAGAATAGAAACACAAGTTAAGATAGGCAAGACAATGGTAAGTGAGTACCTGTCCAGCCTAGATGAGTTCAAATCACCAGGACCAGATGAATTACACCCCAAAGTTCTCAAGGAACTGGCAGATGTGAACTCAGAGCCACTGAACTATATTTTTCAAAGATCCTGGAGCACTAGGGAACTACCAAAGGACTGGAAAAGAGCTGATGTAGTTGCCATCTTCAAAAAAGGGAAAAAAATAGATCCAGGAAACTACAGACCTATCAGCCTGACCTCAATACCTGAGAAGATTCTGGAAAAGATAATCAAACAATGAATCAGCGAACACCTAGTGGCAAACAAAGTCATTACTAAAAGCCAACATGGATTTGTCAAAGACAGATCATGCCAGACAAATCTTATTGCATTCTTTGACCAAGTGACAAAACTAGTGGACCAGAGGAATGCTGTAGATATAATTTACTTGGACTTCAGTAAGGCATTTGATAAAGTAGATCACAACATACTACTTGATAAGACAGAAAAATGTGGGTTAGACAGCATCACCACCAGATGGATTCGTAGCTGGCTGACCGGCCGTACTCAGCATGTGGTCCTCAAGGGAACTGCATCTACATGGAAAGAAGTGTGTAGTGGGGTGCCCCAGGGCTCTGTTCTGGGCCCAGTGCTCTTCAACATCTTCATCAATGATTTGGACGAGGAGATAGATGGGGAACTCATCAAATTTGCAGATGACACCAAGCTGGCTGGAATAGCCAATACTCCAGAAGATAGGCTTAAGGTACAGGAGGATCTGGAAAGACTTGAACACTGGGTGCTATCTAACAAAATGAAATGCAATGGTGAAAAAAGTCAGGTTCTACATTTAGGCAGGAAAAACCAAATGCACAGGTATAGTATAGCTGGTACCTTGCTCAATAGTAGTGACTGTGAGAAGGATCTTGGAGTCCTAGTGGACAATCACTTAAATATGAGCCAGCAGTGTGCTGGAGCTGCCAAAAAAGCATTACTGGGCTGCATTAACAGAGGGATAGAATCAAGATCACGTGTAGTATTAATACCACTTTACAATGCCTTGGCAAGGCTACACTTGGAATACTACATCCAGTTTTGGTCACCACGATGTAAAAAAGATGTTGAGACTCTAGAAAGAGTACAGAGAAGAGCAACAAAGATGATTGGGGGACTGGAGGCTAAAACATATAGGGAACGGTTGCTGGAATTGGGTATGTGTAGTTTAATGAAGAGAAGGGTGAAGGGTGACATGATAGCAGTGTTCCAATATCTCAGGGGCTGCCACAAAGAAGAGGGAGTCAAGCTATTCTCCAAAGCATCTGAAGGCAGGACAAGAAGCAACAGATGGAAACTAGTCAAGGAGAGAAGCAACCTAGAACTAAGGAGAAACTTCCTGACAGTTAGAACAATTAATCAGTGGAACAACCTGCCTCCAGAAGTGGTGAATGCTCCAACACTGGAAATTTTTAAGAAGAGACTGGACAGCCATTTTTCTGAAATGGTATAGGGTTTCCTGCCTGAGCAGGGGGTTGGACTAGATGACCTCCAAGGTCCCTTCCAACTTTATTATTATTATTATTATTATTATTATTATTATTATTATTATTATTATTATTATTATTAATTATTATTATTATTATTATTATTATTGTTGTTGTTGTTGTTGTTGTTGTTATTATTATTATTATTATTATTATTATTATTATTATTATTATTATTATTATTATTATTATTATTATTATTACCTAGAGTGCATATAGTTCCCCAAATTCAGATGTCTGGGAAAATATTTAAAAAGTGGCAAATAAGAAATTTAAATAGTACTTGTAAAAGGTAACTACATTTATTCACATAAATTGTAGCCTTTGAGCTTTAGGAGGTTCCTTCCCTCCACTATAAAGAGATATTATGAAGATATCTAAACAGAAATACATGCCAGGAGGGGAGGAGAGATTTCAGTATGTCCACTCCTTTGAAATTCTGATTTACCTTATGTACTTCCCTCATTGGCACATATTCCCCCAAATATTCCCTAAAAGGTTCAATTTCCTCTATCAAAAACCCCAGCCACCAGTTTCCTTCATCTGGACAGGAAGGAATCTGTGTCAAAAATATCCCTTGTTTGGCTCACAAACACCTCACCTTTGCAGGAATTATGTGTCATTTTCTAGAGCCAATTACGTGAATAATATCATGTACCTTCTGTACTGATGACATAGTGAATAGCCATAAGCTATATATGGTGAAGGTAGAGACTGGGTCTTTGTAAACATTCTGCAAAGAAAATATTATAACTTTTTCACTGAAGTATATGAATATAAAATGGTGCAGTCAGAAAATATCCACAAGTACCACCTGGTAGAATAGAAAATCCCAGCCACCTGGTACCTAAAAATCTGTTATAGTTACATTTTGTTTCACACAGATGATAAAAAAATTGAGATGAGCTATATTATTTATGCTTATGATGTATCATTTTTGAAAACAACATGTTATATCCAGACAGTTCTGTCATCACCATGTCATCTGAAGAGTTGCTTTTATCATCACCACATATTGTTTTCACAGCATGCATTATTGACATGGGATTCTTACAATAGCTAACTCCTGAACTGAAACAAATCGACTTCACAGCAATTAAAGAAGTATGCTAACCTTCTTGCTATCACAACTTAGCTATGACCATGCTTACAACACTCAGCTATGTAGCATGAGCACTTTGCATAATGACCTTCCATTTATGATTATAGAATGATGAAAATAGTTAAAAGTTTAAGATTACTTATTATGGTTCATTCTTAGGTGCTCTGTCTTGAAAAATATAATACAGGAGTATTTTTAGGCAACTCTTCAGGGATTCCCAGGATAGCTGTTCCAGAGGAAGAGTACAATTCTCCAGCACATTGTTGCTGATGCTTCCCAACAAGGATGCCTCCTTGGAAAAAGAGGGGGAAAACCAGAAAAGTCAAGATGGCAGTCCTGAATGTTCTGTTGAACTAATCATAGCTATCATTGAATAATGTGTGTGTGTGTGTGTGTGTGTGTGTGTGTGTGTGTGTGTGTGTGTGTGTAAAAACAAAGTGGAGCTGTGATACCAAATTGCAATTGAATTTTCACCCCCACACTGCAGATGTCCCAATTTGGGCAAAATAGTTATAGACAAATCATGATGCATACAATTAAAATCTGAAGATCCTAGTAATGCGGGGGGGGGGGGGAATTAAATACAAGAAAAACTGTAATGTACATTTATCTTTGCATGTATGTCCATTGGCTACTACAATCCCCTCGTGAGCAGTTTGCCTTTCTCCCTGAGCACAACCTTTGGATGTATCAGAATGAAAATGGAAACTTGTATATCTGGGCTACACCATGTTTGGTTGATGAGAAATCACTTATTTCAATTATTTCTGATATAGCAAAGTCTCTTTAGTGATGTCAGGAAAATATTCTAATCTTGTTTTATTAGGGTTTTTTTTGTACAGAGAATTTACATTCAGATATGTAAATTCCAATTCTCTTTTTCCCCTAATTTGAAATGATGAAGACAGGAAGGATTTTTATATTTTAAGATGGATGAATTGATCTAGTGCATAATGTGAAAATTATCAACAAGTATGGTTTTTTAGTACAGATAGTCCTCGACTTACAAAAGTTCACTTAGTGATCATTCAAAGTTACAATGGCACTGAAAAAAAGTAACTTATGACCATTTTTCACACTTACAAACATTGTAGCATCCCCAAGGTCATGGGTTCAGAATTTGAATGCTTGGCAACTGGCTCATATTTATGATGGTTGCAGTGTCCCAAGATCATGTTATCCCCTTTTGCAATTTTCTGAAAAGCAAAGTCAATGGGGAAACCAGATTCACTTAACAACAATATTACTAACTTTGCTGCAGAGATTCACTTAACAACTATGGAAAGAAAGGTCATAAAATGGGATAAAATTCACTTAAAAATATTTTGCTTGGCAACAAAAAATTTGGGTTCAATTGTGGTTGTAAGTCAAGGACTACCTGTAATAATGTGGGTGACAGAAATATTTCTGCCCTTCTAGCTGTTTCCTGACATCTGTTCTTTCTTATTGCTATTGTGTTGTTAGCTTGGAGTGAGCCAAGAATAAGTCATAAATAAAGCAAACTTTGGAACAAATAGAACAAATAAAGCACATCAATTTAAATGGCTAGATGTAAAAGTTCCCTTTTTTCAGTAGCATTAGAGGTTCCTCAGGAAGGATGACAAGAATTAACAACTATTCAATCTGCAATCTTGAATAGACAAGAACTTTTAAGGATACAATTCAAATGATGATTTTTTTTCTAGAGCTTATCAAAGTAAAATGAACTATAATGGGAAGTTTAGGAAGAAATCAAACAAGGTGAGGGAAAGATTCTTTTTCTCCACCTACAACAGCTGTGGGTGGATCAGAAGTTGCAGGACACAATTACATAATTTTGGCTTTCTTTACATGCCAGCTATCCAGGTTTTGGGGGACATCCCCAATAGTGGTTCTGCAGATAAAGAGTGTGAACATGCATAATCAAACATACATAATCATTCTTTTCTATTGGTAGCATACATAATCAGTCCACCAAAGAATACAATCAGCCATTTTCCAAAACAGCCTTTTGTCCCACCAGAACTGCCTTGCAAACTTTCTCTTTATAAACTATACTGATTTATGCCATCAAAACCAATATTACAATATTCAGTTGTCCTATATCCTTTTTCTAAAATAATACTTTATCAGGCTTCAAAAGAACAATAGGCTTATACTTAGCAAAAGATGTAATGTTAATCAAAACAAAATGTATCCCTTTTAGCTTCTTAGATAAATATAACAATTAATGGATTGATCCCCATTTTGTACACTGGTCAGTAAAAATAGACATACAATTTGTTTGAATCCTTCTTCTTATAAATTCAATTCAATAACAGGAGAATCAAGAGAGGGGTGGAGAGTGTAAAAAAGGAAAAAATCAAGATTGTGAACTATAGAACAGTAGTTCACCATGGACCTCCTTTAAATATGTACCTTTTGTGGCCATAGACCATAGCCAGAAGTCCCCAAACCTTAACTCAAGATTTAAATCAAAACATTTCTTAAAGCTTTATGAACCCCTTGTGATGACATCATGCTCCCCTCCCAGGAGTCGGTGGACTAGTGCTGTAGAACATCAGCTGTACTGGAGTACTGTATTTTTTCATGTATAAGACACTATTTTTTTTCCTGCAAACACCTTGTTCAAAAAACAGGTGCGTCTTATACAAGTGCAGCATCTTATACACGGAAAAATAATGGTAATCTCTGGAGCCCAGGGCACGCCTGTGTGGGTTGCCATGCTGCCTGGTGCACGTGTCAAGCCCCTGTGGGCTTGCCACTAACAGGAGGGGGGAGGGGGCAAGATCATTGGCCAGCCGAACCTCTGGATTTGCCGGCTCAGCTGTTCGGTGCTCCGCCAAATAGCTGATCGGCGTAGAGAAACCTGCATGCCAGAGCGTCTTATACAAGGGTGCATCTTATAGATGGAAAAATATGGTACTTTATGGGATCCATTTAAGTGGTTATAAAAATGTGATTAATAAAAAAAGTAATACTTGATCCTTTTTGTTCTTATTACATGAGTGATCAAATGTGAACTACAATCATTTCAGCAGAATCATGAACATGATTGTAAAGGATGAATAAATAATACAGTTGGGCCTGGTTCTTAGAGCCAAACTCTTCTGTTGATGCCACAAATACCATCCCGAGCATTGTAGTCATATAAACCATTTCAGAGGCCAACCATTAGCAATTGGATTAGTATTGGTATACTGAAGACCATCAAGGCTGATATTATTTACTGAAGTAACATTTCACCTTTTAGCAGAATGTTTATAGAAGCTACAGACAGACATGCATACAAATACAGCTACTTCAGTAATTCTTTTTATATTAAAATGTATGTGTACTTTTTTCTAGCAGAAACACGCTCTATGCTATTTCTTTGTGGTATTCGCTATTAAGCGAATTTAAAATAACTGTACAGAAGTCAGAACTAGACCAGGTTACTCTCAATTCTCATTGTAATAAGATAACTAAGTTCTGGAAATGTGCAAGTTAAAGAAAGCTTGACTGTTCTATTATTTATACTCTAACCAATTGGCTACTTGATAAACCAAAATATAGTCTTCATCATGAAAAAAAATCCAAAATATATTATGATTCTTTTTATATCTAGAAATCTAAAATACATCCCTGTAATAATATGTAAATAATAGCCTAAATTATTTAGAAAGTGCATATGCCTCATAACTTATATATGAACATTGGACAGCTAACAACAATAAATAAGAAAGATGTAATAAAACTTCTCTAAATGAAAACAAAAGAAAATCCAGAATTAAAAGAATCATAGCACCAAAGCTTCAGGTGTAACTTCTGAATTTTTGTCCCTGCTCCACACTCATCAGGTGCCACAATCACCTGAATTGGACTGTTAAGATAGGGTGTTCTTCCTGTAAAATGTTAATAATGGATATCGCATAAAAGTCAAATAATTTTCTTTTTTTGCATTAAGTCAAAGTTTTTTAAGAATCAACTGAGGAATTTGAAAAAGAAAACAGAAATGTAGATGATATGTGTTTTAGTCATCCTTGAAGCAGTGTCAGAATTATGGCAACCATTCTAAAATCTACCATGCTTTTAACAATCTATTTAAAGTTATGTCTAAATGAATGTACAGTATCCATTCTAGATATCTGCATTCTTGATATTTCAATGTTGTTGATGCTTTTTCATCTAAATGATGTGCAGTTTTTGTAATCCATGGAAGCACAAGGGCCTTTAACAAAAATGATATTTTTACTACAGTAAAAACATAACCAGGCTGTTATGTATGCAGGCACCTGCATAGCAACAGCCACCAGGGGGCGTTGGCCTGAACGGTTTTGGCGGGAAACCTAGTTTCGGCAGGAAACCTAGGGCCAACCCCATTGGCTGTCCGCCTACCTGGCTAGGTATTTAAGGAGGCCAGGTAACCCTCATTCTCCAGTACGCTACCCCCCCAATAAAGAGCTGAACACGTACTCCGGCTGGCGTCTCTTCCTTGCGTCGGACCCACTACATTACACAGGCAAAATCAAGGAAACAAGAAAAATAGAGCTGAAAAAGGAATTATTTTTCTGCATATAAAGCTCATACATACTGGCATCCATCTATGTTAGTCTGTCTCAATAGAAACAACCATGAGAAATATTGATTTATAATGACATAAGATTTTTTTCACTTTATAGTTTATTAAACATAAGCCAAATTTTAGAATAAAATTCCCAATGAAAAATTAAGAAAACAATAATAATCTGTGGACTTCATGGGACTGAAAACTTGTTAGTATTTTGGATTTTGATTTAAGTTTCATCTCTAGGTTATTTTCAGTTTAAGGTGGCATGTTGGGCCAATGGGTGACATATGACAATGTCCAGTATCTCTCACAATGCTGGCTCTTTAAATAGGCTGTACACAATGCATGAAATGTAATTCTACTGAGCAATGTTTTATTAACTGTTTAAAGATGTCAGTATTTAAAGCCAGAAATAAAAACTGAAGTTTTAAAGGTGTTTAGTCATTTATTCCATTGTTTATGCACATGATATTCTTGAAAGCATAGTTGAAAACTTTATGCAATCAGGAGTGACTAAAGAAAATATTTCTCCACTGGGATATGAATTATCAAAAATCATATGTTCTGATAATAGCTATTTATTTTTTAAAAAAAATAGTCCTAGAGGGCTGTCAGTAGCTGGGAGTCATAACAGCCAAATCATGTGGTACAGTATTTGCAAATTCAAAAGCAAATACTGTATCTTAGTACTCATTTGCAGTTAGAAAATTTTAGCCTTATTTGGTGGAGTTATCTGAACTAGAGAACAGAATGCAGAGAATGTCAACAAAAAGTCATCATCAATGAACTCTATGAGAACAAGACATAAATGGAACTCCAAATCTCCTTTTCTGGAAGGCAAAAGATCATTGAGGATTTGATTCCTGAGCAGGTAAAAAGTCCATTTTCGCTCTTTCAGGAAACATCAACTATTTTTTTAATAGCTATTTTATAGCTATTCCCAGAAATATAAATATATAGTTTCTAGCTGAGTTTACCCTTCTATTTCTGGGAGCATGATAGGACATCTGTTTCTATCATAATATCATGGGAGTAAGAACGATGATGTACCAGTTGCTGAGAAATAACAACAAAAAGAAACAATAGTCCAAGTCCAAACTTGTATTATAGGTACTAATTGTTCACAATGAAGTATAAAGATACTATATAATGGTTTTCTCCAGTGGCTTTTTGGATTTATCTGCTTAGATTAACTGAATAGGTAGCAAATTTGGTCTATGGATTTATTCAGATTTATATTCCATCCTTTCTCCAAAAACTCAAGGCAATTTACACAGCACTTCCTCCTGCAATTCCCCCTCATAATATCCTAAGGTTGAAGTTCAGATGAGGTACTATTCATGGAAGCTTGGCTGAAGGCAATTCAGAAAAGTTACTTCCATGTATGAGATATCAAGTGTTCATTTATTCATCCTATAAAAATTCCCTATCCACAATCACTGCCTTAGAAACATTAACATTTAAGGTTTTCACAGTGGCATTTTCAACAAATCATGATGATACCAAAATGAAAACATATATACCTTGGTATGTTGTCACTATTAAGTACTTAAGTCCCAATAGCCTTTTCCAATCCACAGGTACTTTTCCGATTCTCCAGATATGGTGCAATGGTTCTTAGATAACATCTGCCAGCTCCTTCAGAACTCTGGGATGTAAGCTGTTGGGTCCTGGTGATTTATATTTGTCAAAGTCAGATAGGTGTTTTATTACCATTTTCTTGCTTATTTTAATTTTTGTTTCTACTTTGCCTTTTGCAGTAGGTGTGTGTGTGTGGGAGGGTATGTTGGGCTGTAATTTCTTTTTCTGTGAAGACTGATGCAAAGAATGAGTTAAGCAGTTCTGCTTTCTCCCTACTGTCTAGTATTTCATTGCCACCTTCTCTCTTTAGTGGACCTACAGTTTCCTTGACTTTCTTCTTGTTATTAATATATTGAAAGAAACTTTTTTTATTGTCCTTGATTTCTGTTGCAAGTCTTTGTTCATTCTGAGCCTTTGCTTTCCTGACTTCATCTTTACATGTTCTGGCTATCTGCTGATAATAAGCCTTTGTATTTGTCCCTGTTTCTATTTTTTGTACTTTTCCCTTTTGTCATTCAGTTTGTCAGAGAGATCTTTATGCAGCCATGCTGGTTTCTTCTTGAATTTCTTGTTTTTCTTTTTCAGTGATATTGTGCTGGACTGGACTTTTATGATTGCATTTTTCAGTTTCCCACACTTCTTGAGTTGTTTTCCCCTTTAATATTTTTATCCATGGAATTTTTCCTAGGTTCTCTCTGAGTTTATTAAAATCATCTCTTTTGAAGTTGAAGACACTGGTTGTATTATTTTCTATTGCCTATGTTTGTATTATATTGAATTCAAGTATGACATGGTCACTCTCGCCCAAGATTCCAGCAACTTCAATTCCCTCTATCACTTCTTCTTTATTAGTATAGCTTTACTTCTAGTTCCTTTTTCCACCTTTTGGATGACAAAGTTGTTGGTTAGGTTGGTTAGGAATCTGTTTGATCTCTCACTCACTGCAGAGTTGGTCTCCCAGTTGATATCTGGATAGTTGAGCTTTCCCATTACTACTGTAGTATGCTTCCTACACACATTTGTTAACTGTTTGGCAAAGAGTTCATCTACTTCTTCTGATTGGTTGGTATGGCTTTCAATACACACCTATGGCAATGTCATTTTTCCCCTTTTATGTTGACCCATATATATTCTGGAGGGATTTTATCTTTGATCATATGTATTTCTGTAGATATGTAGTGTTCTCTTAGATATAGTGTAACTCCCCCTCCTCTTTTTGTAGAGCTATTTCCTTTCAATAATTTGTTGAACAATTTAGAAAGAAGGTTTTACATGCAGAACCCATTTTGGTTGCATAGGGTTCAAACCCTGACATTTTCAGCTAAAAATTGAATAGTAATGCTGGAAAGCTCTCTTCCTATGATTCTTGATAGTGAAAGCTTGTCATTGAGATTGTGGTCTAGAAAGACAAAACCTAAATCTAATACAAGGCAACTTTTATGGCATACTAGACAGCAAAAGAATGCAGGAAAGAAAGTCTGTTCAGTCTATTTGCCTTAACTATGAAAGAATGTGCTGGTATTTAGATTAGCACCAGTTAAACTATTATAGAAACTCTTCTCCTTCTCCTCCTTTTCATTCAACACCTGTGTGGTCAGTATGGATTAAGCTGCCATCTCAGCAAACCCTGAAAAATATTTTTGGATATGCATAAAATATTATGAGATATATAGAGCTCTTTATGAATAGCAGACAGATAAATCTTCTTTAATCTGTGCTGAATTCCTCTGCCTGCTCTGCACTTAGAGCTAACTACTATCATTAAAAATGTTTACTCCTTCTCCTGTGCATCATCAAATTGCATCAATTTTCATAGCAAAATCTTTGCCCTGATATAATTTGCTCTGAGTTGTCAATATAGGAACAAACTTTTGTGTTTTCAGAGCTATGACCCTTGGCAATAGGGGAAAGATCAAAAGGTGGAATAGAAGAAAGAAATCATTTTATTTATATTTATATTTATAAAATGTTTGGTTCAATGCTGAAGGTAAAAGTAAAGATATTACAAAAGGTATTACATACTACAATAAAATAGAAGCATTTATTTTAATTATAAATGAAATCCAATGGTGTTTTCACAAGTCTTCCATAATTTGATGTCCTCTGGACATATAGAGTTCAACTACCATAATCCAAGCCTAATATCAGACCTCCAAAACAAGAAAGACACATAGAATTACTTCAGATCAGTTTCCTTTCTTGTTCTTTATACACAGAAATCTTGCCAAACTAAAGCAACTATAGATATAGATATACTTTGGGAATCACTAAGATGGACCTTCTTAACTCTCTTTCTCTTGATCAAACTTTCTATAGTTTGCTGCCTCATTGCCTCATGAGTACAGCCCTTCATATGGGAATCCAGACTGCATCTACTACACCTGCATGACCGAAAGCAGAGGACAATAGGAACAGAAGTCAAAGACATCTGGGAAGCATCAGGTGATGGAAAGCAGTTAATATATATGTGTGTGTGTCATTTGCAAACCAATAATCAGCCTTGCCAGCCTTGACTAAATTCGGTAGAATAGTTGCCCTAATAGTTTCTTCTTAAAAAATATAATATAGTTTATAATACTTTTTAAAAGGTAGGTGGAAGGAAAGGAGTTAAGAAAAAGATACTTGTAGCTGGAGGCAAGATTGGTTACATTCAATGTTCTTGGTTCCTAAATTGATATGAAACGGAAGCAAAACTCTAGGCATTTTTTTTATAGAAAAGAACTTTCTTAGCACCTTATGCACATTTTTTTCACAGTGGAAGGATGATCCCACAATGCATTTAACCCACTATCCAATCTACTATTCATCTAGTCAAATACTGTGGTTTTGGTAGCACCCAACTGTAATATGAAGACCCATTAAAGAAAATATATATTATAAATAGTCTATATTTCAGAATACAAGAGTTCATATCTTCCTTTTCTAGGAAGCACCTACTGTGCACTAAAGTCTTGTGTCATGAAATATAAGTGAAGCTTCATGTCACTAGTCTCTCATTTTACAGTCCACACAATGAAGAATAGACATGGCTTGGCCATCAAAGCTGCACTCATTGCTAGTAGATTGTGATAGTAAATCAGTAAATTCTGTAATGGAAAGCCTTGGTTGGTTGGTTGGTTGGTTGGTTGGTTGGTTGGTTGGTTGGTTGGTTGGTCAGTCATTCAGTTAGCCAGCCAGCCAGCCAGTCAGTCAATCACTTATTAATCTGTTGGTGTTTTTTAGGTTGAAGTATGTCTATGACCTAAATGGTTGGACTGAATATATTTGACTGAATATATTTTGGATTAAACAAGATTGGATCATTCTATGAACTTCAGTGTTCCAACAACATTTGGCACTACCACTACCACCTCCCTGATTTATTAAGATGGAAACAGGTTTGCTAAGTGGCCAATGAGAGCATAATGAAGGCTAATTTTTAATTTAATTTTATGTATTTTATGCTAATATAATTCTTTTCCAATAATTTTAATCACATATTTAAAAATTATTACAGCAGTGAGAAGTCTCTGGAATCTCCAGACAAGACTTATGGAGGCTGTGTAGAGCCGGGGCCTTAAGTTGTACAATCTTGACATATCTGAGCTTGTGTGGTATAGAAATATTCTTTAAGTTAGTTTGAGTTTACAAACATAAACTAGTATTTTAAAATTGTTCAAAATGGTTCAAGAATTATATTGTCAAGAGTGCTACTTTTTAAATATTATACAAAGAATTTATAGTCATTCATTATTTTGCAGAGCTATGATTTCTAGCACTTCTTAGTTTTTATCATGCTAACTATGGGAATTCATCAAAATCTGGAAAGCCAGCTTCATTGGAAAGCCTAGTTTCAAATTTATTTTGAGCAATGGCTTAAATTTACTCCAAAGTTAAACTACAGCAGAGGGGGGAAAACAATAGCAGACTTTTGTTGTACTTGTTGTCTTTTTTCAAAATCTTTTTTTTTTTCAAAGAAAAATATATGAATAATTGGAAAAATACCCTGTTACTTGGAAAAAGTCAAGAGCAGTAAAGTGAAGAAAGGGATAATAGATGACCAGATGCTATCACTAATAACATGACAAGATTTATAAGAATTATAAGACATGGTGGAAGAATTATAAGACATGGTGGAAGATGTCTTTTGGATCACAAGGAGGAAAAGGCAACTTAATGAAACAACAATAATAAAGAAACAAAAATTCTTGCAAGCCAATATTCCCTCCATTCCTGTTTTACAAAATATTATAATGAAGTAAAAAAATTACATGGCATATTTTCTTACATGTCTGAAACCAATTGTTAGAAAGCCAGATCACATGGAAGTATGGAGCCTATTAAAAGTCTGTGTGGTATCTAAGTTAAGAATGCATTTACCTGTCTTTTTGATATTATACTTTTTAATTACTTTTATTGGGTTTTTAATAATTGTGTTTGAATTGTGTCTCTTCTGTGTTGATTGTATAGCTTCCATTATAGAATTTAATTGTGCAAACTGCTGCTCATGCATGAAATGGGCAGCTATATAAATTCAATAAATAAATACATGGCAACTGCATATACAAATCATATCATAAAAAATGTTTTTAGAATTATATTCCAATTCCACTTAGGAGAAAAGTAGATAGATTTAGTGACATGATCTCACTCTTTGGAGGATCAACAGCCCAGCCTCGCTTTTGGGAAACAACAAACAGACCAACTTTTCTCAATCTGATATTGTTGTTTCAGCTACAACTACTCAAACCAACATCATTGTTGACCATGAAGTGGTAGTCTCAACACATATGGAGCCAGATTGAATAATGCTGAGATAGCTTGTATCAGTCCTACATAATTCATATCTTACTAGGCTTCAGCAGAGTGCCTTTTGGCCACTCTAATCATGGTAATGTTCAGAAGTTAGCACCATATGCTCAGAGCCTCTTGCATAGGAGGGTCATATCAACGCATAATCTTCCTTCTTGCTGAGAGATCCCATCCAACTGCAGACTTATGTCTTCAGCATTTATGAACTTAGTCACAAAGTTAAACCAATTATTGCCTCAGTAAACTTTGCTCTTATTTTTTAAACTGCATTTGTACCCACAATTTTTTATCTACCTAATTTTGGTTCTGTTTCCATTACTAACTTTACTCCTAATACATTTCACTACCTCTACTGTAAACATAATCAAGTTTGGCTGTATATTCAAATTTGCAGATGACGCTAAAGTAGCAGGAATAACCAATACCCCAAAAGACAAGCTCAGAATCCAAAAGATCTTCACAAATTTGAACAATGGGCCCCTTTACAAAAATGAATTTTAATGTGGAGAAAAGCAACATTTTACATTTAGGCAGGAAAAAACAAAGACTGACTCAAAAAAAGGAACTGTGAGAGGGATCTTGGTGTCCTAGTGGATGATGACTTGAATATGAGACAGCAGTGTGCAGCAGCAGCCAAAAAAGCTAATACAATCCTAGGTTGTATAAACAGAGGCATAGAATTGAGATCACATGAAGTATTAGTACTGCTTTATAAAACCCTAGTAAGACCACACCTGAAATACTACAAGTAATTTTAATCACCATTCTACAAAATGATGTTGAGACTTTGGAAAAAGTTCAGAGAGGAACAACTAAGATGATCAAAGGCCTGGAGACTAAAACATATGAAGAATGACTGTAGGACTTGGGTTTGGCTGGTCTAAAGAAAAGAAAAAAATAGGGCTGACCTGATAGCAATATTCCAGTATTTGAGAGGCTGCCACAAAAAAGAGGGAGTCAAATTATCATGCAAAGCACCAAAGGGCAGGACAAGAAACAATGGTTGGAAACTGATCAAAGAGAGAAGCAACCTGGAATTAAGGAGAAATTTCCTAACAGTGAGGAGGACAATTAACCAGTGGGACAGCTTGCCTTCAGAAATTGTGGGCACTCCATCACTGGAGGTTTTAAGAAGAGACTAGACAGTCACTTCTATGAAATGGTATAGGTTCTCCTGCTTGAGCAGGGGGCTGGACTAGAAGACCTCCAAGGTCCCTTCCAGTTCTATTCTATTCTAATTCTTTATTTCATTCATTCATAGCCTTAGTATCTGGGATTCCATACAGCATTTCAATTAAGATGAAATTTTATCAAATAAAAATGTGGAAGAAGTATTAAAAAAAAGTTCCCAAATTCATGCAATATTGCCAGCAGACAATATTTTTCTTAAAATGTCAAGGAATATATAAACAAAGAAAGACATTTCCCCTTATGAATAGATATAATAAACACACTTGCAAATACATATGCACACATGCACACTCTTTATGGGTCACAACTATCACAACTAACTTCATGCATGCATATAAACTGTACTTTGGTGTGCTATAAAAGATATTCCCAGTATCCCAATAAAAATATAATGGTACATTATATTTTCATACAGTAGTGGCACTTTGATTTTACTATTAGGAAAAGCATTGTGCTTATTTAATTGAATATTGTAAATGTCTCACAAGCAGAATCAATATTTTATTTTCTCAACAGGTTTTACCAGTAAAAGTTTAATATTCCATATATGGAGTGTTTTTATATGTGTTAAAATTATGATGGGGCAATAATATGCTCTAAAATATGATTTCCCATATTCTAGCACATATTCTTTTGCGCTATCTAGATTCTGTTAATGACTATTACACAGCCTTCCTTTCACCTTCACTGCCTATGGAACCAGTGGGGTGTAACTCTTAAGCTGCCAGAGCAACATTGAGAAGATCCAGTTGAAGCATCCCAAAGGTGCTTTTTCAAAAGGCAACTGGACTTTCTTTGTTTTTCCTTGAAAAGGAAAAATCGTAAAGACGTTTCACTTCTTATCCAAGAAGCCACTTCAGAACTGAATAAGTTTCTTGGATGAGAAGTGAAATGTCTTCAAGGAAAAACCAAAGGAAGATCAGTCACCTTTTGAAAAAGCACGTTTGAGACAACCATGAGCTGGATGACTAAGAATCTACATAGACATCTAGTTGAAGTCTACTGGAAGCCATTGAAACCTAGTTTGTACTTTTAGTCTAATTGAAGGATGTTGTGGGGTACAATAAAAGTACAGAAGGGGTGCTACATACATTGCACAGAAATCTTGAGTAAAAGTGATGTATTAATCAACCAACAAATAAATATAATTGTACCCAAGCTTACTCCTCTCTTGCATGTTCAGTACACTCTACAAACGAACTTCCATCTGCTGGACATCAACATATTTCTTTAATTATCATTTTTAGGATTGGGGAAACTTTTTAGAAAGGCTGTTGGAACTTGTAATTATTAAAGAGGGGAGTTTATTGCCATTCTCAGCTATTTTGTCATGTGGTTTTGGTTTGGTTTTGATTTTTTTTCTTTTGGGGGGGAGATTCTAAATATGTTTTAATAGATTTTGTGCACAGGTAGTCCTTGTTTAATGACCACAATTTGGACCAGTAACTCACCTAAAAAACAAAGTGGTTGCTAAGTGAAACTATGACTGTGTTTACGATCTTACTTCACATTTCCTTTGCTTTATAGATCTTTTAAAAATTATATACACAAGGATTAATCATGAAGTTATATTTTCATCACCATTGTAATTGTAAACAGCAATTTCCAAAGTGATCACTTAAGCAAGGAATATTTATACATATACATATAAAGATAATCTATATCTTGTCATACTACTTTATAAACAAATTCATTTTTAAACAAATTACAGATTCCCATGCTTGAATGAAATAGAAAGTACTAAATATTGCTTACTATGGTTAGATAATTTTCACTTCTTCCATTCCTATTCCAAGCAAAGGAAAGAATTCTATGGATTAAGTGTAGGTAAATGTATGATGCCTACCCTTTACAAATTCTCTAAACTGTGGTTATGTATCCTTATTTCAAATTAAGAACAACATATTCAAATTTCAGCATCCCTTTATTTTTAATTCTCTGCATTATACAAAGATAATGCTGTAGACACATAATCTATTAAACAGCATTCTCATTTACTCAAATTCTTACTATTTTGGTGGTTTGGCTTACCTCCATGTTATTTGCATAAATGTGGGTGTACAGAACATACAGAATATGATTCTGAAAATAGATTAACACTAGCATCAATTTGTACTGACTTTCTGTGCCTATAAAGCATTAGTGCACTGAAGGTGAACACAAACATAATATTCAAGAGTGAATAAGAGTTACTAAGAACCGTTTAGGTTAAAAAAAGTATACATTTATTCATCAGACCTCTTTGCAGCTGCTAGCCACGCTAAAGCATATATCTCAATTTTGAAACAGCAAATCAGTTCCTCTAGATATCCATAGAAAACCTATTTGAAGGGATCTTTTTTCCCCAGTTCTCAAAATCTAGCATAGAAAGCAACCTAATAACGCATCGTTGGAAGGAAAAATATTTTCTTGATTGCAAGGATCTGTGCTCATACTAGCAGGTGTTTGAAGTGCAGCAATATTTTTATAGTTCATGCTTGCTACTGAATCAGATCCTTGGATTGGGAATACTGATACTCAAACATCCTAAACCATGCAATATAGTGTCCCTACATAAACAGCTTCACACAGAGCTACAAGAGATTCTGTTTCCATTAGAAACTATGAATAAATAATATCCTTCACCTCTGTATTCCTTATCATTATATCAACAGGATGATATTTGGAATGAGAAAGGACCTATTTGGAGTAATCTTTCAAGGGCTGTGCTATGGACTTAGACAATATCAAAAGTTGCCCACAATATGTCATTGGCATGTGGCAATATAGAGGAATAATTAAATTCACAACTGGTGTGTCAATGTATTAATATGCTGAATTTTAGTTAAATGTGTATGTAAATGAAACCAAATCAAATTTAGTTTTTTATTCTGGCTCTATCCCCTAATTCTTGGTGTGCAAGCATCGATATATTTCTGAAAGATTAAGGGCAACCTTGGCTGAGAAAAAAAATGTGTATCTGTCATAAATCTTTCTCTTAAGCTTTTGAGAGAAAATAGGTTCTTTTTTAATTTCTGGAAAAAAAGGTCAAAACAGTGTTTTATGCCTTTAATCAGACACTACAGAAGCATCCATAGGAGGTCAAAAAAGTCCAGATGGAAACTACAACTATGCAACACATGTTTAAAAAAAGTTGTGTTTCAATTGCACAGTCACGGTTAACATCTTGAATTCTTTGATCCCTACCTTCCCTAATGGACACCTTTGGGACACAGGTAATATTTCAATAATTGAAAACAGTGGGCATGGTCACTTTATTTTATAATCTGCCAACAGTATCTGCAGAAAATCTAATAATTAAAAAGTGCTGTCTATTAACCAGGCAACAGTTGTGCTTGTCAGCTCTTCTGGTGTCATACTTAGCTTACTTTTGCTATTGCATTGCATTTGTGGAGAGTTAAGAGGGCACATGACATCTACGTCTGCTCCGATTACCCCAAAAAGTGTTCAAAGCTAATAGAAGAACTTTTTTGTCTGGGAGTTTTATGTATAGTTTGCCAGAAGCCACATTAAATAGAAATATCAGCTCAAGTTTCCAACTCCCAAGCAGTGTTTCTTCAGGGGCAGTGGGGGAGGCTATGCAGAGGAGATAATCCCTGTGTGCTTGCTTTAATGGCCATGCTTTGAAGACACTAATATTGTAAGACATCTCTCTCCAGAGTGTTGTTGACGCTGTAGTAAAATAAAATTTATGTCTTCCTCCTCTTCCCTCTGGCCTGTTCAGGTGTCAAAACAATGAGCTGCTGAAATAAGAAGGCCTTTGTACAAAGATGCTCACTGCATCAGACAATGTAACTCCTATGAAATGTATAGTCAAATATATGAATACAAATGTCTCAAGATCTTTAGAAATATAGCATTTCTTATTTCAATATTTTGTTACTGTGAAGGTTAACTGTGAAACAGGTTGCAATGAAATGTGCATGAAAGGTCATGTAATGTATATAATTCCCTTAATTTTCATCTGTTGTTATCTAAGTCTTAGGTCATACTGAGGTAAAAGAAAAAAAATTGAGCTTTGAACCTCTGAGGGCAAACTTAATTCCATTTTTCCACCACTGACCCTTTGAGAAACTTTGGGAATCAAATTATTTATTTATTTATTTTATTTATTTTATTACATTTATATGCTGCCCTTTCCCGAAGGACTCAGGGCGGTTTACAGGGTGATTAAAAAACAAAGATACAAAAGTTAAAAACAGATTTAAAAAATTATATTCATCCCTGCATAAGTAAAACCCCAGTTAAAATTAAGATTAAAGCTAAAATTAGAATTCTCAGCCTGGGCCAGAGAGCTCGAAGACCCAGGTCTTCAGGTCCCGGCAGAATGAACGGAGGTCGGGGGCAGTCCTCAGCTCCATGGGCAGCTGGTTCCAGAGGGCAGGCGCACCCACTGAGAAGGCCCTATCCCTGGGTGTCGTCCGCCGGCAATCTCTTACCGGTGGCACCCTGAGAAGACCCTCTCTGTGGGAGCGCACTGGACGAAGGGAGCTTGATGCCGGCAGCAGGTGTTCCCTCAGATATCCCGGACCCAAGCCATTTAGGGCTTTATAGCTCATCACCAGCACCTTGAATCTCACCCGGAGGGCAACCGGGAGCCAAATTATCAAATTTCTATTACATAAATCTGGGATTTGAAGTCCATTTGTCTTACAGTTGCCAAGATTAAAAATTCCTGCTCTATAAGTTGTGAGATCTCCAGTATAAGACCCATGATCTTGAAAATGGTCAGTGTGGTATATATGGATGCTCAGAGAAGATATTCAGTCCATTCACAAATCTATAGTACAGAGAAACTGAGGGTGAACTAAGGTGCAATCTTTAAAAGATAAGGCTGTTCTTCAACAGACTGTTAACAGCGGCTGTGACTTTTTCCCCTGTTCAGCACAATTTTAAGAGTTGTTCAGAGGAAACATAGATATCTAACATGTATAATAAAAACCAGAATTGAACTCAACAGCTAAAGCTAAAGCCTGCCACTTTTTAATATATATTACATATTGGAAAAGAAGAGGCTCATCATGCATTTATTTTTTAATCCAACAACCTGCTTGCATTAAGTGATAGGAAAAGGCTATAGTTCATCCTCACCGTCATCTGAAAAGCCTAGAAAATATAAATGTATGCACACGCTCTTTTCAGATATTATGTTGCCCAAAAATAAACAGGTGTCAGAGAGGAGTAGTGTTTGGAAAAATAAACCATGGAAGGTTTTTTTTTCCTGAATGCATAGCCCATAGATTGCAACCATTTTGTGAGAGCACCCAAGCTATGCTCTCAAAATTGTAAAGGCGCCATTCATTTGCCTCTCCCACCCACCAACATTGCACAATAAACTAATGGGTTGTTAGTAGAATGAAAATTCAAGCTATTATTATGATGCAAAGTCACCAGTTGAAAAATCCTTGTAGAGGCACTAACTTAAATTATCTCCAGGCCAGGAAGCTTTCTTTGCATTACAATTTGCACTGGCTGGAATATGAAAGCTGAGAAGAATGAAACAGTCCACAATTACTGTACCTGCCTGCTCCTTAACATATATTTTTGTCCAATCTGGATTTAAGATGAGAGTCTCTTTCTGTGCATTATAAAGGGCTTTTCTGTTTAGGTTCAGCAACAGGGCTGAACCCAGCACGTCACTTAAACATATGGTTATTTTGTAGAAGTGAATAATCTATTGAACTCTATATGGGGCTACTTCTGTATTTAAACGCAGAATTAAATGTCTGCAGAATCAACATCACCATAAGGGGTAAATGAAGTAAAATGTTGTTAGTACATTTTGTTGTTAAAACTATAAAGGAAAACTCCACAATAAAGAGCTCTTAAAATGATTATTATTTCCCCATTCTACTTGTTGATTTCTGGGAAAATAGAGTATTGCAATGGGGGGGTGAGATTGATACTTTTGTCACTGTTGTTATAAACCACTTTTCTTAATGGTAATTTCAAGTATCTGGAAAGCAATATAAATCTCTCCCTTGCCTAATATATTTTTTAAGATATAAAGCAGGTGTAAAACTTAAAAAATCATGTTATATTTCAATATAGAATTAGACACTATTCATTTAAAGCTGTTTGCTATTCCAGTTTTAATATATATTTCACACTACAAAACCATAATGGAAGAGATAAATATATAATATAATTTGGGTGGGTGTAGGAAGTAAGATACAAATACACTTTTGACCATGAATGGTTAGATTAGATTAGATGTTGTTCCATCACTTTGGTTGTCTATTGAGCAAACAAAATATTAGGATTTTCAATGCAGCATTCATGAGCACCAATCTGCTATTAGAACCCTCTTTTAATCTTTACCATCTCCTACCAAATAAATAAGGAAGAAACTACAAGTTGCAAACTCTGCAGCAAGTGGGAAATCAAACAGATTCCTAACCAACCTAGCCCACAACTTTGTCATCCAAAAGGTGGAGGAAGGAACTAGAAGTAAAGCTATACTGGATCTAATTCTTACTAATAGAGAAGAAATAATAGACAGAGTTGAAGCTGCCAAAACCTTGGGTGAAAGTGACCATGTTGTATTGGAATTCAATATAATTCAAACACAAGCAATAGAAAATAATCCAACCAGTGTCTAAACTTCAAAAGAGCTGATTTTAATAAACGCAGAGAAAACCTAGGAAAGATTCCTTGGATGAAAATCCGACCTAAAAACCTGGCTCTTTGAGCTATCTGGTCTGGACTGAGGGGTTTAATATTTTTAAATTGTGATTTTAATTTTTTGTGGCTAGACTTAATTTAATTTAATTGTAATTTTATATTGTATTGTTTTTAAATTTTGCCTTGTAAACCGCCCTGAGTCCTTTGGGAGTAGGGCGGTATATAAACCGAATTAATAAATAAATAAAATAAATAAATAAAGGGGAAAACAACACAAGTGTGGGAAACACTGAAAAATGCCATCATAAAAGCCCAGTCCAGCATAATACCACTGAAAAAGAAAAAAATCAAGAAGAAACCGACATGCTTTATAAAGATCTCTCTGACAAACTGAATGAGAAGGACAAGCACAAAAAATAGAAACAGGGACAAATACAAAGGCTTATTATCAGCAGATAGCCAGGACATGTAAAGATGAAGTCAGGAAAGCAAAGGCTCAGAATGAACAAAGACTTGCAACAGAAATCAAGGACAATTAAAAAAAAGTTTCTTTCAACTATTAATAACAAGAAGAAAGTCAAGGAAACTGTAGGTCCACTAAAGAGAGAAGGTGGCAGTGAAATAATAGACAGTAGGGAGAAAGCAGAGCTACTTAACTCATTCTTTGCATCAGTCTTCACACAAAAAGAAATTATAGCCCAACATACCAAAAAAATATTGCAAAAGACAAAGTAGAAACAAAAAATAAAATAAGCAAGAAAATGGTAAAAGAACACCTATCCGACCTTGATGAATATAAATCACCAGGACCCAACAGATTACATTCCAGAGTTCTGAAGGAACTGGCAGATGTTATTTCAGAACCATTGCACCATATATTTCAAAAATCCTGGAGCACTGGGGAAGTACTTGAGGATTGGAAAAGGCTGATGTGGTTCCCATCTTCAAGAAAGGGGGAAAAACAGACCCAGGAAAATATAGACCAATCAGTTTAACATCAATTCCTGGGAAGATCCTGGAAAAGGTAACCAAAAAAACAGATCTGCAAACAACTAGAAGTAAACAAAGTTATAATTAGTAGGCAGCATGGGTTTGTTAAAAACAGATCATACCAAACCAATCTTATTTCATTCTTTAATAAAGTGACTAAATTAGTAGACCAGCGAAATGCTGTGAATATACTATATTTAAATTTTAGTAAGGCATTTGACAAAGCAGACCACAACTTGCTGTTTAGTAAGCTAGAAAAAGATGAGATAGATGATATCACCACAAGATGGATTTGTAGCTGCCTGACAAACCATATTCAATGAGTAGTCCTCAATGATACTCCATTGACATGAAGAGAAGTAAGCATTGGGGTACCACAGGGGTCCGTCTTAGGCCTAGTACTCTTCAATATCTTCATCAACGACTTAGATGAGGGAATACATGGGGAATTCATCAAATTTGCAGATGACACTAAACTGGCAGGAGTAGCCCACACCCTAGAAGACAAGCTCAAGATCCAGAAAGTTCTTAACAAACTTGAACAATGGGCCCTTTTACAAAAAATGAATTTTAATGTGGAGAAAAGCAAAGTTCTACATTTAGGCAGGAAAAATCAAAGGTATAAGTACAGATTAGATGAGACCTCAAAAACAGTAACTGTGAGAGGAATCTTGGAGTCCTAGTGGATAATCACTTGACTATGAGCCAGCAGTGTGCAGCAGCAGTCAAAAAAGCTAATATAATCCTAGGTTTTATAAACAGAGGCATAGAATCGAGATCACACGAAGTATTAGTACTGCTTTATAAAAGCGTAGTAAGACCACACCTGGAATACTGCAAACAATTTTGGTCACCCTATTACAAAAAGATGTTGAGACTTTGGAAAAAGTTCAGAGAATAGCAACTAAGATGATCAAAGGCCGGAGACTAAAATATATGAAGAATGGATGCAGGACTTGGGTTTGGCTAGTCAAAAGAAAGGAAGAAATAGGGGTGACATAACAGCAGTATTCCAGAATTTGAGCAGCTGCCACAAAGAAGAGGGAATCAAATTATTCTGCAGAGCACCAGAGGGCAGGACAAGAAACAATGGCTGGAAATTAATCAAAGAGAGAAGCAACCTGAAATTAAGAAGAAACTTCCTAACAGTGAGGACAATTAACCAGTGGAACAGCTTGCCCTCATAAATCGTGGGCACTCCATCACTGGAGATTTTTAAGAAGAGACTAGACAGTCACTTGTCTGAAATGGTATAGGTTCTCCTGCTTGAACAGGGGGTTGGACTAGAAGGTCCCTTTCAGCTCTATTCTATTCTAAAGCAAAATGTTATCCTCAGGCGTTTTTTCCCCATAAATGTTACTTTGAACACAATGATAGTTTGATCTGGATTACCACCACTGTGTGCACTGAAGAACAAAATTTTTGGTTTCTCAGATTCTCTTCTTTTAAACTATATTTGGATCAAAAGAGTAGCTTCTTTACCTCCTCTCTGACCATTTCCAGTGTTGAGGCAGATACAAAGTTCTGGTTCTTGCTCTTCTGGCAGCCTCGATCATTGTTAATTGATGTAGTGTGTTTTTGATGTTGTCTCTCCATCTACTTATGGGTCTGCCTTGTGTAACCCAACACCAACCAAATGCCTGATCTGTTGCAGTTCATTTTTGATGGATTTTTGAAGTTGGAACCTAATATATGATTTATGAATTATCTAGTCAGTTTATGTTATTCTATGTAGTTTAAAAATAATATTTTGGAACTGGAAAAACTGCAAACGGGAAGAAACATAATGAAGCAACTCCTCTATAAAGTAGGACTACTTCTGTTAGAGCTCTTTAGCTTAGAATGAAGGAAATAAGGGGAAGCCTTAGTAAAAGAATATAAAATCATCGATGGTCATAAATAACATTGGTAGGTTTACTCTAATTTTCACAACATTAGAATCCAAGGTCAGCTAGTAAAACTAAACACAAGGAGATTAAGAACTGATAGTTTTTTCACACAGCTCACAGTAATGGCAACTGCTTTATGTGGTTTTAAAAGGCAGTAGGTCAAAGAGTCAGCAGATGAGGCTTACAATTACAATGGAAAAAGTAACTTATGACCAGTCCTTGTACTTATGACAGTCACAGCATTCCTATGGTTGAGTGATCAAAACTCAGGCTGTCATGGCTGCTACGCTGCTAGCTTCGCATTGCATCTTGCCAGCCTGGCATTAGCAATTGGGGAAGGGAAGAGATTAAAATACAGGAGGACAAGGAGGGCAGGGGTTGGGAGCCAAGCTGCGCCATCTTGAAAAGTGAAATGCACCAATCCAGCAAAAGGTCAGCCAAAAGAATGCAGAGATGGAGAAGGCACTGACAGAGGGTTCATTCCCTAAACTACATGAGAAGTTTTAATTGGACATTGACTGACAACAGGGAGTTGGCCAGGGAAGAAAGGAGAGTTAACATTGTATCCTTTGCATGCCAAACCAGCAGACTCCACTTTGCTACTTCTGCAAGCACGTTTGCTTTCAGTAAAGTATACTCATGGAAAACAATGAACCAGGAGTTTTTCTGTGCTAACTAACTTAAGAGGGATGGATGACACAGGCATTTGGCAGCTGAAATGTATTTACTACAGTTGCAGCATCCTGAGGTCATGTGTTCACCATTTGTGACTTTCCCAGGTGGCTTCTGACCACAAAGTGAACAGGGGAAGCTTAATGACTGCCTGATTCACTTAACAACTGTAGTGATTCACTTAAGAACCATGACAAACATGTTGTAAAATTGAATGCAACTCACTTAACAACAACATTGTTTAGCAACAAAATATCTCATCCCAATTATGAAAGGAAAAGGTTTCCTATAAATTGTTCAAAACAACAATGAAAGAGGGCTGTTGCCCTCCAGTTCAGACCTGTGATCTTCCCAAATACCTTCAAGTGACCAACATGTGCTAGCAAATGCTAGATGAGATAGGCCTATCATCTAATTCTTTCAGTCTTTTCTTATCTGTTTATGTTGTGTAGTGGATTCTTGGGAAGTAGGAGGCGAGACGAGAGGGTTCAAAAAGGAACATTGCTTTATTGTAGTAACAGGAACAGAACTGAGAACAGAGGCTTCTACGCAGCTACTTATATGGTTGGCCAATAGGTGATGGCCAATAGGTTTAAAGGGACCTATTCCTGCTCCAGAGCCAACCAATGATCATCCTGGAGACTGCATGTCTGGGCAGCCAGCAACCGTTACACAGACATTCTAATTAAGCAATCTCAAGCAGCATTCAAAAACATGTGAAAACAGTTCAAGTAAAAGGCCCAATACATTACACCCCTCCCTCCTAGAATGTACAAACATTATTAAAATTATTTGAGAATAAAGTCTGGTAAATGTGGTGATGGTCTGCGTGACCTTGCAGATTGCCTGGGGGATCCAGGCAACTCCCAGTCTACCAGCTTGCCAGCCAGGCTGGGTAGACCAGGACTCATGAGTTCACGAGAGTCGGATTGACTCGAGTCCCTTTGGCTGGCCATTCCAGGTCAGCCCAGAGTAAAGTCCAATGAAGAAGCAGAGTTAGCACAGTGGCTGTCTTGATCAGGTTGATTTTCCCCATCAGGGGACCCATGTTGCACTCCTGGGCTTCACCCATCTATGACCAGCTCCCCGTTATACTGACTGGTGGAGTCTCAGAGCATGTGAACTACCCTGCTTGGCTGCCGTTTCTGGCTCTAGGAGCGGACCCATCGTGAGGTCCTCGCTTTGTGGCTGTTCTGCAAACTGCTTCTGCAGCTGATCGATATGGAGGCAAACGACTTTCCCCCCTCCCATCCAGGGATGCCTCATACGAGAGAGGGCCCAAGACTTTAACAATTTTACCCAGCACCCACAAGTACTCATACCCATAGTTCCACACCCCATCACCCACTTGCAACCTCCTCAGAAGCTTTGAATGAGAGGTGTCTGCTACTGGTCTGGATGCAATCTGTCCAGTTTCATGATGAGCCTTATTCTCCAGCGAAGCTCTGCTGGGCTCTTGCCTGTTGCTGTACAAGGCATAGTGTGCTGGCAAAGCAAAAAATTAACCAGCCTATTGTGCCAATCTCCTGTCACTATGTGCTTGAGTGACTCCTTTGTAATGTGCACCATACGTTCGGCCTGCCTGTTAGTTGAGGGGTGAAAGGCAGCCGATGTAGCATGCCTTATGAGGTTAGTCCTCAAGAATGCTTGAATCTCTGCCGCTGTGAACTGGGCCCCATAATCGGAGACTATGACATCCAGTAGCTCGTGTGTGGCAAAAAGCTTTCTAAGCACCTGGATGGTCCTAGCAGTAGTCATATTTGCAATAGGAATTACTTCCAACCATTTAGAGTGGCTGTCAACCACTATCAAAAATTGCTGTCCCTGAAAGGGCCCCGCAAAGTCAACGTGAATTCTTGACCACACTGTATGAGTTTCCTCCCATCTGTGGACAAGAGCATGTGGCATTTCTGGTCTGGACTGTTGACACGTGCAACACCCCATGTACTTTGGCCTTGATAGCCTTATCTAAACCTGGCTACCATAGGTGGATGAAGTGCCAATGCCTTCATCCAGACTATGCCCAGATGTCCCTCATGCAGAGACTGAAGTACACAGTGCCTCAACGAACTGGGGACAATAACCCTGCTCCCTTGTGAGCTGAAAACTCATGTCTACATGTGAAGCAGCTCTGGAACTCAGGTCCAGGACTATTTGCAAGCCACCCAGTGTGAATCCATGACCAGACTCTACTTAAAACTTTGTCTGCATCAGTTTCTGCAGCCACATCCCCAGCATGGAGGGGAAACTCAAGCAAATCCTGAATTGACAAAATGCAAGCTGCTGGAGCCAGATCTGGCTCTATCTGTGACAATGGTAACCTGCTAAGGCTGTCTGCACGGCCCATGTCTTTGCCAGGTTTGTGCACCAGCCTGTAGTTGTAGGCTGACATAAAAATGGACCATCTTAACATCCTAGGGGACAGTATTTGAGGCATCTGCCTACCTCTCAGGCTGTTCGCAGTTTGTATCGGCAGGGGGACAGAGATCTACCCCAAGGCCCCTCTCTTGTGGGGTGCCTCAGGGATCGGTTCTCTCCCCCCTCCTGTTTAACATCTATATGAAGCCGCTGGGTGAGATCATCTGTGGCTTTGGGGTGAAGTATCACCAATATGTGGATGATACCCAGCTGTTCATCTCCACCCCTAGCCAACCCAGTGATGCCCTTGACGTGATGTCCTGGTGCCTGTAGGTGGTGCGAGTCTGGATGGGAAGGAACAGGCTCAGGCTTAACCCCTCCAAGACCGAGTGGCTGTGGACACCGGCATCTCGTATGGTTCAACAAGTTCTATCTCTTTTGATGGGGTGGGAGGCACTGCCCCCCTCAGAAAGGGCCCACAACTTGGGTGTCCTCCTGGATTCACGGCTTAATTTGGAAGATCATCTAATGGCCGTGACCAGGGGGGCCTTTGCACAGGTTCGCCTAGTGCGCCAGTTGCGCCCCTTTCTGGACCGAGATGCCCTATACACGGTTACCCATGCTCTCGTCACTTCTTGCCTGGATTACTGCAATGCTCTTTACATGGGGCTGCCCTTGAAGTGCACCCAGAGGCTTCAGCTGGTGCAAAATGCGGCCATGCGGGTGCTTATGGGAATATCTCGATACTCCCATGTTACACCACTCCTCCGTGAGCTGCATTGGCTTCCAGTTACCCTCCGTGTGCGATTCAAGGTGCTGGTAATAACCTTTAAAGCCCTACATGGCTTAGGCCCGGGGTACTTGTGAGACCACCTGCTGCCTTTATCAACCTCCCATTGTCCGGTTTGCTCCCACAGAGTCGGCCTCCTCAGGGTGCTGTCGGCCAGGCAATGCCATCTGGCAACCCCCAGGGGGAGAGCCTTCTCTGTGGGTGCACCGACCCTCTGGAATGAACTGCCTCCGGAGCTGCAGACGGCCGCTGACCTTCAGTCTTTGGCTTTTATTGAGTTAAATTGTCATGCATCTATTACATTTATTGTTTAATTCTTTTTAAAATTTTGTATTCCATGTTTCTTAAATTTTTTGTTGTGAGCCACCCTGAGTCGTTAGGGAGAAGGGCGGCATATAAATTCAATAAATCTAATCTAATCTATAGTAAATAACCCCAACAGTGGATTATGGTCAGTGAAGACCATGAATTCCTTGCCATACAAGTAATCATGGAATTTCTTCACCCTGGCCACAATGGCCAAGGCCTTTTTGTCAATTTGAGCCTAATTGCGCTCAGCTGAGCACAATGTCCTTGAATAATAGGCAATGGGTCCCATCACTTTCCAAATGGCTCAAAACAGCCCCCACCCCATAAGGGGATGTGTCACACACAATACATACAGGCAATGATTCTTTAAAGTGGGTAAACACTGAATTGGAGGACAGTAGTGCCTTTACTGCCTTAAAGCTGTTTTCATGACCTTGGTCCACTTCCATGGGGTGTTTTTATTTAAGAGCTGGTGTAACAGCTCTGCCACTGCAGCCTTGTTAGGAAGGAATGCATGGTAAAATTAAGGAGACCCACGAATGCCTGAAGCTCTCCTTTTGACCTGGGGCTAGGCTCCAGCTGAATCACCTTCAGCTTGGAATCGGAAGGATGGATGACTTCAAAATCAATACGGAATCCCAGGAACTCAGTAGAAGGAACCCCAATGTTACATCTATTTCTTTTGAGTTTAAGGCCCGCTTCATGGAACCATTGAAGGAAAATTTTGAGCCTCCTTGCAAGCACCTCAGTGGACTCCCCAGTGATGAGCACATCATTGAAATAAGGGAAAAACCCCAGAATGCCCTTGAGCATACGCTCCATGACTCCTTGAAAAATCCCAGGAGCTACGCTAACCCCGAATTGGAGGCATTTAACTTTAAAAGACCCCCTGTGTGTAACAATGGTTTGTGCAGCCACTGTGGCCTCATCCATAGGTAACTGCTGATAGGCCTGTGCCAAATCTAATTTTGCAAATATAGTACCCCTTTGCAGCGATGCCAAGATCTGGCTAACAACTGGCACCAGGTACGCATGCTGCTTCAGTGCCCTATTTAAGGTGCACTTGTAATCAGCACAAATTCTGACCTCCCCATTGGCCTTAAGTGGCATGACAATTAGAGTTTCCCATTCACCCCCATCTATGGGCTGTAGTACCCCCTGGTTAACTAGCTTGTCCAGCTCTGCATCAATCTTATGTTTAAGCACAAATGGCACTCTGTGGGGTTTGATCCTAATAGGCATTATGGCAGGATCAAGTTTAAAGGCTATCGGAGGGCCCTTGTACTCTCCCAGGCTTGTGTCAAAAATGTCCGCAAACTCCTTGCATACTGACGCCAAGTTCGCCACTTGTGTCTGGTGGATTCTGTTGACTTGGATGCCCAGAGCATCAAATCAAGCAAGCCCTATTTAAGCTCGTTCTCTGGCTCTCCACCACAATCACATCCAGGGACCCCGAAAACCCCTTGAACTTGACAGCCAAAGTTGCCTCGCCTTTGACGGCAACTCGGGAATTTTGGAAGTCAGTCAGGATGATGTCGTATGGCCTAAGCTTGGCCCACCTCTTGCTGTGGTTGCAGATGAAACAGAAGGTTTCGAGGGAAATGATGGACACAGCTGAACCAGTGTCCACTTCCATCCTGCAAGGAATGCCTTGCAGCTCGACTTGAAGTTGCAGTTTGGGCTTAAGGGGCGGTGAGCTCCCATGTGGCAAACGCTCCGATGGCTGGAGCAAAACTCTACACTAAGCTGCACCGGGGCCTTGGTACCTCTCCTGATTGGAATGTCCGATTGGCGGTCCTTCTGGCAACCTCTACAGACTGATGCGATGTGGCCAGTCTTCCCGCAGGCCTGACACATGGCTGTCCGGAAACTGCAGTCCGCTCATTGGTGGCGGCTGTCACAGCCCGGACATTGAGGGAAAGGAATTGCCTTGTAAGGAGTCTTTGGTTCCTGTCATGGTGCCATTGGATCTTGTCAACTTCATGGTCAACATTGATGTCTTCTGGAAGTTCGGCATCCTTGTGGTGGATGACTTCCTCATACTGAGAGCTTTTGGTGGGCTGCATGGCTTTTATATCTCCGGCAGTGGCTTCATACACCATGATTTTTTTAAGGCTTCTTGGAGCGACAGTCTCTTTTCCAAAGTTTCTGTTGTAGCTCTCTGCTCCGAAGTCCACAGACAAGTCAGTCTCTAAGCCTTTCTTCTAAGTCTGAAAATTGGCACAGGTGCAAAGCTTGTCTCAATTCCACGATGAATTCCATTGCCGTCTCTCCAGGTTGTTGAAGTCATTGTTCAAAGGCGTGCCTCCATGCTATCACCAACAATTTAGGCTGGAAGTGGTCGCCAAGCCATTTCTTCAGGTCCATGTAAGTAACGGATTCCAGCTGCGCCGGTGCAACCAAGTTCTCCATATCGAAGGTTGCAGGCCCACAGACACAGAGGAGTGTGGCAGCCTTCAGGCCATCTTCGGAAACTTGGTTGGCATGGGGGTAATTTTCAACCCTCGAGATATAGGATGCCCATCTCTCTGGGTGAGTAACATCAAACTCCTCAAGCTTTCCGACTTTCACCATCTTTGGGAAGTCTTCGTGGCTTGGGCCTGTCATTGCCTTGTCCTGCTTCTTCTGTAGGCCCTGGGACTGGTCCGCAGGGCAGGTGGTCACTAGCGTGGCTTGCTAGGCCGATAGAAGGGGGGGAACGCATTTCCTGCCAGGCGCTTTGCTAGCCTCACCCCCTAGTGACTTCCAGCTCTTCCGAAGAAGCAGGATCCCACCTTCGTCACCAGTGTTGTGTAGTGGATTCTTAGAAAGCAGGAGGCAAGATGAGAGGATTCAAAAGGAGACTGCATGTCTGGGCAGCCAGCTACCGTTACACAGACACTGTAATTAAGCAATCTCAAGCAGCATTCAAAGACACATGAAAACAGTTCATGTAAAAGGCCCAATACATTACAGTTTATGCACAGAAATATCAAAATGGAAGGGCTAGCCTTATAGAAAAATGCAGCAACATATTTCAGTGGGCATCTTGAAAGAGAACAAAAGAGTGTTGTATTCAAAATATGTGAATGGGTGGAAATTTAAAATCAATCAAACAAAATTGTTAAGCTTGAAGTGAGGAAGGAAGAGAACAACTCATTGAAGAAACCAGAGATCAAATATCTTGATTTTACAGTGGGAAAACATCTGTAATATTTGCAGGGCATGTTTTTAAGGCTTCAACATCTTCTTTTAAAAAATAAATAAATTGGGAAGTTTTTTCTCAGCATTTTGCTTATCACAGATATACATGCTTATTTTTGATGTTTTTCTATTATTAAGAATGAATTTACAGTTTCTAAGTCAAAGAAACAGTGAGCATCACTCTGGACATGTTTCTAAAATGTGATTCATTCGGAACAGAATCCAGTTCATCATGCTGTATATTAAGAGAAAGCTTCTTAGTTATGTGTTTTTCAGTGATATTATAAAATTATATTGATTTTTCATTGCCTAGGTAAAAATAGTATAGTCTGAATACATCAATGGACAATTAATACAGTGGCATTTATCAATCTCAATTTCATTGAAGATGTATGGATTCCATTTAGAAATATCTACAACAACTACATTGGTTATACAACCTGGGAATTAAAACAATGTATGTGAAGAGTATCAAGATAAGAAACATTTTCATAGAGTTTGATTTGAGGTCTTAAGTTCAATGTTATTTTGTCCAAATTTCCATCAATACTTTTTTTGTAAAAGTTGATGTTCAAAAAAAAAATTCTAGGTATCTTTAGCACAGGATTGTGTCTTGGGATCACATAACACCCCAGAAGACCAGCTCAGGATCCAAAAAGATCTTTACAGACTTGAACAATGGGCCTATCCAACAACATGAAAAGCAAGGTTTTACATTTAGGCAGGAAAAACCAAAGGCAGAGGTACAGAGTAGGTGAAACCTGGATCAAAAACAGTAACTGTGAGATGGATCTTGGAGTCCTAGTGAACGATCACTTAAAAAAGAGTTAGCAGTATGTGGAAGCAGCCAAAAAAGTTAATATAATCCTTGGTTGTATAAACAGAGGCATAGAATCAAAATCACATGAAGTATTAGTAACATTTTATAAAGCCTTAGTAAGGCCACATCTGGAATACGCATCCAGATTTTGGTCGCCACATTATGAAAAAATGTTGAGACTTTGGGAAAAAACTGTGAAGAAGAGCAACTAAGATGATTAAAGGCCTGGAAACAAAAACATATGAAGAATGGTTGCAGGAATTGAGTATGACCAGTTTAGAGGAAAAAAAGGACTAGGGGTGACATGATAGCAGTATTCAGTATTTGATGGGCTGCCACAAAGAAAAGGGGGTTAACTTATTTTCTAAAGCACCAGAAGGCAAGACAAGAAACAATGGATAGATACTAATCAAGCAACCTGGAATTAAGAAGAAACTTCCTAACAGTGAAGATAATTAACCAGTGGAACAGCTTGCCTTCAGAAATTGTAGGGGATTCATCACTGGAGACTTTCAAGAAGAGACTGGACAGTCACTTGTCTGAAATGGTATAGGATCTCTTGCTTCAGCAGGGGGTTGGACTAGAAGACTTCCAGGATCCCTTCCAGCTTTATTCTGATTGATTGATTAATCTGACTAGCATAATTATTGATACTATACCAATGGCATAAGCTAATTTTTAACAGGAAAAAAATAGACAGAAATCCTGTTGCTTTTCAATTTAATGCAAACACGTGCAGCTCAACTTATCTGTTTATCAAGAGAAACTTAATAATTATGTCAATATTAACCCTTTTTGAATTTTGTGATATAATTTACAAATGTTAAATGTGTACAGAAGAATGATGATATAAAAATCAATTGCCCAGAAAAAGTGCTATGAGCTAAAATATGCACAAATCCACATTACCTATAATAGAAAAACACTTGCTTCAAAATGTGAAAAATACATGTACAATTGTGAAACTCATGAAGAAACAACAATTTTAAGCCTGGGGAAAACTGAGAAACTAAAGTATTTTCAACCAAAAATATGAGAATAGTTCAGGATTTTCTGAACTATTAAGATGCTTTTAAATATGGAATATACTAAGGAGTCTTCTTTTAAGATAGCTTTCTATTCCTGCTCTTTTTTGTTATCATAATTTACATCTCCACCTTTATAATTACATTTTTTAAAAACAAAAATAGGAGCCCCTGAATTTAACCTATCATCTCCATTGGTTGTTTATCCCCAGTTGATACTACATCACTCACATTCAACATCACATTTTGAAGTAGGCAATAAAGGTTCACAATAAGAGGTAATAGGGTAAAAATGCAATTTGGGTACCTCACAGGGCCTTCTACCTACTAGTAAAAGAAACCTTTCCATAGAATACTCTCTTTTTAAATGCACATTTAAGAATTTTCATAAAACCAAAGACAAATAAAAAGAAAAAATAAAATAAAATAAAAAAGGCACAAGAAAAGAAAAAGAAAACTAAAGTTAAGAAATATAATTGATTTCCAACTTCCTATTCAACAGATAATTACAGTATTCCTCCTTTTTAAAATACTTTGCAAATCCCTTCATTCCCTCAACTCTGAATCTTTCTTAATCTTCAAATCTGTAAATCAATTCATTTTATTTCCTTCAGCATTTCCACTACGGTCTTTGAAAAACATTTTTGTTGTCTAACCAAACAGGCCAGTTTCATCATTTCTAGCCTATCTGAGAAAAGGTCTCATCCTAAGGGGATAGGCCCACTCCATTCACTATGGCAGAAGGGGCATGCTGCAGACTGCATCAGTCAACAAACGTTGGCGGCAGGGCCCAGAAGAGCCTTTACTAGCATTGTGCTGTTGGAGGTGAGATCCATTCCCACTTGGTCTCAGAAAGGGCCACCAAATTAGCTTCGCCGGCTGGCTTGAAGTCCCAATGGGGGATTCCACACTGGCACTGGCTGGCTATTGGACTAAGAACATCATACTTCCCCTTCTTCCCCTTGTTCCTAATTTACCCAATTTCCTGTTAGTTTTAATTTTTTAAATGTTTTCGTGATGGTATATTTTTTGTTTTTATGATATTGTAAGCTGCCCAGATTCATTTGATAGTGAAACAGATGGCATATGAATTTGATAGATAAATAAATACTTTCTACAAATTTTGACATTTTCACAATCTATTCTTCCACTATGGGAATAAACTTTTTCTATAGAGAGAGTAGACAGACAACAGATATTTTAAACCTGCTGTGGAACCTGATGGAAAGTAGATTTTGGGATTTTGGTTCAGCAATTTTGTGTTGAGATACAGGATGATATCCACTTCAGTTAGAACCAAATCCAGGTAATAGTTGCTATTGTAGTTTTTCAGAAAAAAACAACACAGAAGATAAATGTTGCCCTACTTTTTGAGGTTCATGAGCAGCATGAGAATAAAACTTTTCAATAGCACAACTCACTTTTAGCAGAAGCACGGAAAACGAGAAGCTTTTCCTCAAGTGCTTCCTAGAATTATGATAACCCATTTGATGATCTGATGAATTTTTACAATAGATTGTGAATTAGTAATCAAAGGAGATTTTTCCAATTGCACAGTTACATGGAATAGATTTATATTTGTCTATTTTGTTGAGCTCTACTCTTGGGCTATCTAGCTTCATTTAATTATATAGAAAGACATACTTCTATATAGGTCTTATTTTGAAAGCTAGTTTTTATTTCTAAAAAACAGAAATGATTATTACCTCCAGCTTTTAACAATGAAATCTGTGCCTTTTTTTAAAAATAAAATTGTATGTTCAACTATCCTTCTCATTATTCCTCAGTTCCAATTATTTATCAGGTTTTTTAATTATTGCTCTTTTCTGATTTTGTATTTTTCTTTTGCTAATTGATTTTGCTAGCTTGGTAGTTTATTGTTTTTGGTGTATAATCTGTTAAATTGATTATTGGAAATGCATTATTCTTTATATATTTAAGAGTATTATTCAGAAATAACTTGATCTATTTTAGGTCAGGATTTGAGCTCTATAAATAACCCAATCCATCCCATATCAGTCTATCAGGATCAGGAACATACTTTCAAATATTTCTTTATCTTTTTATTAAGATTTTCATTTAGTACCAAGCTTGAATTTACTGTTCAATGTTTGTATAAGGTATGGATTAGTGTGGTGGGGTGTCTTTATACTAGTTATAATTTATGTTGGTTAGTTTCTATTTACTGTCATCCACTTCAGGTTTCTGAAAGGAAACCTCACTTTTCTTTGAAAGATAAAAAAAGTCATGGATTAAGTTCAGTTCCTGTTGATAAAATAGACCCAACTATGTAATTTTGTCTTTTGTTGATTTGGCCATTAATGACTTTGCTATTGCTTCCATTAGATGAAAAAGCAGCATAAAATATTTTTTCTTTATTTCATAATTTAAAGGTTATATTTTTTCCCCATAAGATGAATATACAGGTAAACATTGATGTGCCTTTTATAGTTGCACATTACTGTATCAGTGCATTACAAATTACTTTTATAATAACAAAATAATAAGTAATTAATTTATCCCCAATCTGCAGGAAGGTTCCATACTATGTTCACACACTAGTGTGTAATATCCCTTCAGTGAATCTCAGAGCCTGATGACTCTTCCTCAACTTTGTCCTTGTTGCCAATTCACCTGATCTCTGTTTTTAAATCTGGTCCTGCGTTCCATCTGCATCAATATCCAGCAAGGATTGAACTGAATGCTCTTTTTGTCACAATTCAGGAATTTTAAAACAGCACCCGAAGAAAGAGATGGGTTAGAGATGGAATGTGGAATGCTGATGTAACTCCTATCACAAGA